>NC_056669.1:50475000-50832500 GCF_018350195.1 Panthera tigris
AATGTTCTAGAGAGCGTCTCTAGATGCCCTACATGCTCTAGGAAGCAGAGACACTTCCTTGTCACTGCCTCCTTTTGTGTCATTGCAGTGAGCCCAAGTTCATTTCTGTCTCAGGGTTTTTGCTCTTGATACTCCATCTACCATTAGGTTCTTTCTCCTGGTCTATTTCTTTCTTCTTTGTCGGATGTCTGGTTAAGTATCTCCTTTCCACAGACTTCTCTCTGGAGTAATCCCTTTTCTTCCTTGTGTTCCTTCACATATTACTAGTTGAAGTCATCTTATTTATTTGTTCATTCACCCATTGTCTCTGTCTCTGAAATATAAGCTCCATTAGAGAAGTTTCTCTAATCTCTCATTCACCACTGTGCCCAGTGCTTGTGTCAAACCAGCAGCACAGGATCAGTAATGATTTCCAATGAAAATGAGCAACAAGTATGAGTTGTTAAACCCACTGATCATAATACCTAGTCCATCCTTATATATATGGCATTAACTCCCTGTCCTTTTTGGCCATTACTCTTGGGAAAATAGAGCAAAATCAGACCCTAAAGAAAATGTGTAACACACGATGTATTGGTAGATGACAATTTTCCATTTTCTTACAAGTTTTCTTTTTGGCCTACAGTGAAAAGAAACATCTCTATATTAAGACTATTGTTTACACATATTAAATCCTGCCCCAGGCACAAGCTTTATTGAAGCCATTATCATGGCCTGCCTTGTTCCTCCTGGGTTCAATAAGTCCTGCTTTGTCAATATCTTCCCATTACACCTCTCACTTTAGATAATTGCACATGATCCCTGGAGATAAGTCCAAGCAGGCTTTATGGTCCTTGAGCCTGAGTTTTGCGTTTTGGTATTCAGAATATCTGACTTGCAGTTTTCATATAGATTTTATAACTTAATTTGGAAAAAAAAATCCTGAAAGACAAGCCTATATCGGACTATAGAAATAAATGTGGTAGAAATAAGAGCAGGCATTGCCAGTTTCCCCATACTGAAATGTGTTCAGTTCTCCAGATGCAACAAGCTGTTCCTTTCCTCTGGACCTTTTTCAGTGTTTTAACCTCTGCCTGAAAGATGCTTCACCTTTCCTCTCTCTTTATTGACCAGCTCTCTTTTAACTTTCAGGTCTTAGCTTCACTCTTACTATCTTCAGAAAACTTTACCTCTCACTGCCACTCCCAACCCCAGGCTGCTCAAAATGGAATTCCTTTTCATTGCTGTGAATGTCTATAATATGTAGAACTCTCACTGGCATGTGTTCTATTTGTTCTTCACTCAGTTAAGCTCCATGAGGGCAGGGGCTGCATCTGTCTTCTATGAGCCATGTTTTATATCCAGCGATGATTCAATAAATACTAAATGAATGAATGCATGAATGAGTCATTTCTAGCTTTTCCTGCTCCTAATTATCCTATTATATAGATCTCATCAAAATATTTTTCCATGAAGACAAGGAACAATTCTTTTATTGTATTTTTGTATCCTTCATGGACTAAGCATGTTTCAAATCACAGAGCAGATGCTTAATCAAAATCAGTTAATTATATTGGAAATCAAATAAAGCATGATAGTGTCACTTTGTAAAATTTTTTCAAGTTCTATATTGCCTTTTGTACGTTTTATTGTGTATATTTTATACTCCAGTAAACAACATTTAGACATATTTTATACTACAAGAAGTAAAATATTAGGGAGTTAATACATTAGAAATAACAATTATCTTCATTAAATTCTTATAAATTGCTATTAAGATTGAGAGATATATAGGAATAAATGAATAGGAGGCTAGGGTTACAGCTTATTTATAAAGAGAGCAGTCTTTGCAGAAGCCCTAAGAGCAGGAGCAAGCAGCCACAGTGTTTGCATGGGGTAGGGTGGCGGGTTTGGCCAAAACAGGTCAGGCAGGTGCAATAAGGCTATAGAAGTGCAAAGGCCAGAAGTGAGAGGGCCTGAAAGTCACTGCTGAGATTCTGGGTTGTTATTTTAAGGTCAGCAGAGAGCTGCTAGAAGGGTTGTAAGCAACTAAAAGAATGTTCTTGCTTCAGAGTAGAGAACATAGTAGTAGATGGGTCTGTGTTGTAACGATGGAAATGAAATAAAGGAAAAAAAAAAGGAATACAGGAAGATAGGAAAGCAGGATGGAAGAAACGAAGAAAGAAAGAGATAGATTTTTATATCTAAGATGTAAGTCAGTAAATTTGTAGGATATGCAGGGATACTAAGGAGAATATTGATTCCTATTTTCTTATCAAGCAGAAAATATTTTACTGTTTTTAGTGATATTAATTTTAGCAAGAGATTTCTTTGTTCTGGGCCTTAGTTCACTGATTTTTAGTTCTCTAAATGAATACTCAAGATCATCTTATTGACTATTAAATTTATTAGTACATACCTGTTACTCTCAACAATATGGCCAGTATTTTATGGACCACTTTGGATGAAAAGGTGACTGAATTATTTAGTGGAGAAATAGTGGTTGGTATTAAGAGTGGTTGATGTAAAATCAGTATGATTGAAGGGGAAGGTAATCAATAATCCTCTCCGCTTCTACCTAAGGTTTTCTTCTCTTTTTTTTGAAGGAAATGGCCTTCTCTTTAAACACAACAGTGTGACAGATGGTATAAAAATGCAGAATTCTTTGATGGCAGACATAACACTTAATTCTATTGGATCTAGTACTTGTAAAAATAAATAAAATAACAAATATATACATAGAAACACACACACACACACACACACACACACACACACACACACTTCTTAGCATGTAAAACTCTCCATGATCTATCCTCTGTTCGCTTCTCTACACTCAGCTTTTGCCATTCTCTCAAGCACCCCAGTGCCATAGTCTTGACCAAGTATTTTCTACTTTCTGGGTCAGCATACTTACTAGTTCTTTAGTGTCTTAGTACTTGCTGTTCTCATTGTTTTGTATTCCTTCTCCCCTTTTCAAAGTTCCTGCCATACAGTTTTCAATAAATGCATATTATTATTCCTGTTATTATTCAAATAACCATAAACATTTTCAAGAGAAGAGTGTTTAGAGCTGGGTGGCATTTTAGAGAGATTGTTTTAGCTGAAATGTTGGAGAAGACTGCTTGTAGACCATGAGCAATTCAGGCAGGAATGATAGTTACAGCATAGTTAGGAACAATGGTAATAGAGACAGAAATATATATTATGTTAGCTCTTAAATAGTTAGAAGCAGGAAGAGTTAATAACTTTTTTGTATTTCTGTGGTGTTGGTTGTGATCTCTCCTCTTTCTTTCATGATTTTATCTATTTGGATTATCTTTAGTTTTTGAGAAGTCTGGCTAGGGGTTTATCAATATTGTTTATGTTTTCAAAAAACTAGCTGTTAGATTTATTGATCTGTTCTACTGTTTCTTTTTTTATTCTATATTATTTCTGCTCCAATATTTATTACTTCTCTTCTGCTGACTTTGGGGTTTCTTTACAGTTCTGTTTTTAGTTCCTTTAGGTATGCAGTTAGGTTTTGTATTTGGGATTTTTCTTGTTTCTTGAGATAGGCCTGGATTGCGATGTATTTTCCCCTTAGCACTGCCTTTGCTGCATCCCAAAGTGTATGGACTGTTGTGTTTACATTTTCATTTGTTTCCATATATTTTTTAATTTCTTCTTTAATTTCCTGGTTGACCCAGTAATTCTTAGTAGGACAAATTCTTAGACACCCAAAACTCAAACAGGAAGAAATAGAAAATTTGAACAGACCCATAACTACTGAAGAAATTGAATCAGTTATCAAAAATGTCCCTACAAATAAGAGTCCTGGGCCAGATGGTTTCCCAGGGGAATTCTACAAGACATTTAAAGCAGATATAATATCTATCCTTCTCAAGCTGTTCCAAAAAATAGAAATGGAAGGAAAGCTTCAGGACTCATTCTGTGAAGCCAGCATTACTTTGATTCCCAAACCAGACAGAAGCTCTACTAAAAAAGAGAATTATGGGCCTATATACCTGATGAATATGGATGTAAAAATTTTCAACAGGATACTAGCAAATCAAATTCAACAGTATATTAAAAGAATTATTCACCATGACCAATGGGATTCATTCCTGGGCTGCAAGGCTGGTTCAATATTCGCAAATCAATCAATGTGACACATCACATTAATAGAAGAAAGAATAAGAGACATATAATTTTGTCAATAGATGCAGGAAAAGCATTTGACAAAATACAGCATCCTTTCTCAATAAAAAACCTCAAGAAAGTCGGGTACAAGTAACATACCTTAACATCATAAAAGTCATATATGAAAATCCCACAGCTAGTATCATCCTCAGTGGGGAAAAACTGAGAGCTTTCCCCCTGAGATCAGGAACATGACAGGGATGTCCAGTCTCACCGCTGTTGTTTAACATAGTGTCAGAAGTTCTAGTCTCAGCAACCAGACAACAAAATAAAATAAAATGCATCAAATTGGCAAAGAAGAAGTCAAACTTTCACTTTCCACAGATGACCTGATACTCTACATGGAAAACCGGAAAGACTCCACCAAAAAGCCACTAGAACTGATAACGTGAATTCAGCGAGATTGCAGGATATGAAATCAATGTATAGAAACTGGTTGTATTTCTATATACTAATAACGAAGCAACAGAAAGAGAAATCAAGAAATTGATCCCATTAACAATTGCACCAAGAACGATAAAATATCTAGGAATAAACCCAACCAAAGATGTAAAAGATCTGTATGCTGAAAACTTGTGAAAGTTATTTCATAAATTCCATAAATTTAGAAAATTTATGAATGAAATTGAAGAAGACACAAAGAGATGGAAAGATATTCCATGCTCATGGATTGTAAGAACAAATATTGTTAAAATGTCAATACTACCCAAAGCAATCTACACATGCAATGCAATCCCAATCAAAATTGCACCGGCATTCTTCTCAAAGCTAGAACAAACAATCCTAAAATTTGTGTGGAACCACAGAAGACCTGGGATAGCCAAAGTAACGTTGAAAAAGAAAACCAAAGTGGGAGGCATCACAATCCTGGACTTTAGCCTGTACTACAAAGCTGTAATCATCAAGACAGTATGGTATTGGCACAAAAACAGACACATAAACCAATGAAATAGAATAGAGGACCCAGAATTGGACTCACAAATGTATGGCAAACTAATCTGTGACAAAGCAGGAAAGAGTATCCAATGGAAAAAAAGACAGTCTTTTATCAAATCGTGCTGGGAGAACTGGACAGAAACGTGCAGAATAATTAAAGTGGACCACTTTCTTATACCATACACAAAAATAAACTCGAAACGGATGAAAGACCTAAATGTGAGACAGGAAACCATCAAAACCCTAGAGGAGAAAACAGCCAACAACCTCTTTGACCTCAGCCGCAACAATTTCTTGCTCAACACTTCTCCAAAGGCAAGGGAAATAAAAGAAAAACATGAACTATTGGGGCCTCAGCAAGATAAAAAGCTTCTGCACCTAAAGGAAACAATCAACAAAAATAAAAGGCAACTGATAGAATGGGAGAAGATATTTGCAAATGACATATCAGATAAAGGGTCAGTATCCACAATCGATAAACAACTTATCAAACTCAACACTCAAAAAACAAATAATCCAGTGAAGAAATGGGCAGAAGGCATGAATAGACCGTTTCCAAAGAAGACATCCAGATGGCCATCAGACACATGATAAGATGCTCAACATCACTCCTCATCAGGGAAATACAAATGAAAACCATACTGAGATAACACTTCATACTGGTCAGAGTGGCTAAAATTAACAACTCAGAGTGGCTAAAATAAACAGCAGATGTTGACAAGGATGTGGAGAAATGGGAACCCTCTTGCACTGTTGGGAAACAAACTGGTGCAGCCTCTCTGGAAAACAGTATGAAGTTTCCTCAAAAAATTAAAAATAGAACTACCCTACAACCCAGCAATAGCAATACTAGGAATTTATACAACGGATATGAGAATGCTCATTCATAAGGGTGCTTGTACCCTAGTGTTTATAGCAGTGCTTTCACAATAGCCAAATTATGGAAAGAGCCCAATGTCCATCAACTGATGAATGGATAAAGAACATGTGATTTATATATACAGTGGAATGCTACTTGGCAATGAAAAAGAATGAAATCATGCTGTTTGCACCAACATGGATGAAACTGAAGGGTATTATGCTAAGTGAAATAAGTCAGTCAGAGAAAGACAGATATCATGTTTTCACTCATATGTGGAACTTGAGAAACTTAACAGAAGACCATGGGAGAAGGCAAAGGGAAAAAATAGTTTCAACCAGAGAGGAAAGCAAGCCAAAAGAATCTCTTAAATACAGAGAACAAACTGAGGGTTGATGGTGGGGGCAGGGGAGAGGGGAAAATGGCTGATGGGCACTTGAGGAGGGCACTTGTTGGGTTGAGCACTGGGTGTTACATATAAGCAATGTATCCTGGAAATCTACCCCCGAAACCAAGATCACACTGTATATACATTGTATGTTAGCTAATTTGACAATAAATTATATTAAATAAATAAATAAATAAGTATTCATCCAAACACAGTCTTTATTTTTTTTAATTTTTTTTAACGTTTATTTATTTTTGAGACAGAGAGAGACAGAGCATGAATGGGGGAGGGTCAGAGAGAGAGGGAGACACAGAATTTGAAACAGGCTCCAGGCTCTGAGCGGTCAGCACAGAGCCCAACGCGGGGCTCGAACTCACAGACTGAGATCATGACCTGAGTCAAAGTCGGACACTTAACCGACTGAGCCACCCAGGTGCCCCCAAACACAGTCTTTAAAAAAAAAAGAAGAAGCTGGAAGAGTTAGCATCTTTCAGATGAGTTTCAGCCCCACATGGTTTTGAGAAACCAAACTCCCAGGTTTCTAGTTTGGATTACTGGGTTGGTAGTGGTAACTTTCATTGGAATAAGCTGTGAGTTGTGAAATAATAAGGCCAATTCTGTATTTACTGGGTTTGCAGTATCTGTGGGGTAGCCAACTAAATGCCCAATAAATGGTTAAACATAAGTATCAGATGATAAACCTAATATAATTGGTAATTTAAAATATGAGTATTAGGGAAGTGACTGCCTAACTCTGCAAAAGGAGGAATTGTTGATATGCATAATTCTAATAATGAAGAACACAGTGTTTGTTTTGGTTAAGTAAATTACTTGAGGCCATTCAGTTAGTGCAGATCCTTCATTTGAACTTAGGTCCAGAGAGTGAAAGAAGATGAAGTAGAAAATTTGGCATGAGCAAGATTAGCTCCCTTCTCCTTTAGCAGATGTAAGAGCACCATCCAGTGAACACGTACTGAACATCTACTATGCCAAAAAGTGTGCTCGACTGTTTGGGGTATGACAGCCAATAAGGTGCAGTCCATTTGTCAGCCTACCTCCAAGGAGCGTAAGGTCCAAAAGAGATGGAGACATGTGTAGGTAAATTACCATTTTATGTAATCCTTTGAGGAGCCTTTCAATGTTTGATAATAGCAATCAAAGAATGGAAACAGTGCTGATTGCCTCTTGTTTTTTGTTGCTGCTGTTTTTGTTGATGTTGTTGTTATTATTGTTGTTATACAGTGTTGTCCCCACCTCCTAAGCTGTTCTCATCAATTCCTTCATCACTGGGGAAAATTATGAAAAGCAAAAAAGGAGCATATTTGTTTCTCACATGCTGGAGCAAGTTGGGAAAATATAGTAAAGCAGTCTCGGAAACTATCTGGAGTTCAAGTTCTTCCATATCTTAATCCTTCCTCTGCTGCAAGGGTGAACACATAGACTGTACTGATCTTCTGTATTTTGAAGTATTTTGACACTGAAATAATTGAGTGGTTTCAAATAAATTTCTTTAACCATTTTAATTCCAGTTCAGAAGTGCATCTTCATCAACCCTGAAGCTGAAAAAAAATGGCCATTCCAGGGCAAAGATTAGGAAAATTAACTGTTAAGTCAGCTCCTTATTGAGTTTTTACAGTAGCCTCAACGTGACACTAGGTCATGGTAGTGAAGAACAAAGAGGGGCACCTGGGTGGCTTGGTAAGTTAAGTGTTGGACTCTTGATTTAGGCTCAGGTCGTGATCTTGCAGTTCATTAGATCAAGCCCCATGTCGGTCTTCACCTGCTTGGGATTCTCTCTCTCCCTTCTCTGCTCATTCTCTCTCTCTCTCTCTCTCTCTCTCTCTCTCTCTGTCTCTCTCTCAAAGTAAATAAATAAAAATTTAAAAAGAAGAACAAATAAGACATATTCACTGAGTAACAGAACTATCCTAAGTACATTCACATCTGTTATGCACACAATACTCATGAGAACCCCACAAGATAAGCTTTACTATCTCCATTTTAAAGATCAGCAAACTAAAGTGGAGTATAAGTAAATTATTTATCCTAGGCCATACACCTAGTGGGATTCATACCTGTGTCTTCTCAAATTCAGAATCTATGGTGTAGGGAGAGGAGATGGTAATATGTAATCTGATTTTAAAAAATAAATTTTTTAATGTTTATTTTTGAGAGGGTGTGAATGGGGGAGAGACAGAGAGAGACACACACACAGAATCTGAAGCACGCTCCAGCCTCTGAGCTGTCAGCACAGAGCTTGACGTGGGGCTGAAACTCACAAACTGTGAATTCATGACCTGGGCCAAAGTCAGACACTCAACTGACTGAGTCACCCAGGCACCTCTATAATCTGATTTTTTAAATTTACTGATTGTGAGAGAGTGAGAGAATGTGAGTGAGGGAGGGGCAGAGAGAAGGAGAGAGAGAATCCCAAGCAGGCTCTGTGCTGTCAGCACAGAGTCCCACGCAGGGCTTGATCCCACAAAATGTGAGATAATAACTTGAGCTGAAATCAAAAGTTGGATGCTCAGCCGACTGAGCCACACAGGTGCCCCTGTAATCTGATTTTTTTAATTGAAATATATTTGAGGAGTTGAACAACCATGATATAACATCAAATGCAAGGTGTTTCATGGCAAGTTGGTAAATGATGTAACACAAGTGCTCTTGAAATTAAGGGGTCATGGGCAGGAGCCAGGCACTAGTAAGTGTTGGAGTCAGCAAAGACATTTTTGTGGAGGTCTTGAAAATCAAGATGGTCCTAGGATGAAAGGATTTTGACACACATAGAGTATCTGCAGTGTTTGGGATATCAAGAGAGAATGGAGAGCATTGAGCGTGAGGGTGATATGTTAATGGTGGAGAGACTTAATCCTTTCACAAGGAATGGACTCAAACACACAGGACCATGGTGGAACGAAGTTCTACATCTCTCTGTCCTCCAGACAATCTAGTTCCATGTAGAATGACATTCTTATGATCTTGCTGATACAGATTCCTTCTACTTCAGTTTTGTCCTGGGTCAATGTGTCTCTTAAGCATTACCTGATCTAGGATTTTAGGGATTTTGATCATTATGTTTGTATAGTGTCATTAAGCAACAAACTACCACCAATAGGAAATAGTCCATTCTTTATTTTTATTTTTTTAATGTTTATTTTTTTTATTTTGACAGAGAGATAGAGAGTGAGCAGGGGTGGGGCAGAGAAGAGAGGGAGACAGAGAATCCCAAGCAGATTCCATGCTTTTGGCAAAGGGCTTGATGTGGGGTTTGAACTCAAGAATCATGAAATCATGACCTGTGTCAAAATCAAGAGTCGGACGGTTAACTGACTGAGCCACCTAGGTGCCCTAGTACATTCTTTAAAGTAGAGAAAATCAACCTTGCTTCCTAATGCATTGCTGTCATCATTCTTCAATAATTACCCATGTGTTCAGAAAGCTTTTAGAATGAGCTTTCCATTCCAATGTTAAATGTTGGCTGTGGCAAAGCTCAGTTTTCATTATTGGGATCCCACTATGTTTATGGGTCCTGATGAGTTGTTTGTTCTGGGTTGATGCCCTGCAATTTTGCAAGAAGTTGCACATTTGAATTATAAATATATTTTAAGATCACTTAAAAGAAACCAGGCATTCCAGGCAGTATAATGCTCTTAAGGGATAATATTAGCTTGAAAGGAAGTGCCATAGGCATGCATATATATATATATATATATATATATATATATATATACACACACACACACACACACACACACACACACACTATAAATGCTGATTGATTATTTACCAGGTGGTCATCTGTCTTCTAATTTTTATATGCCATCTACATTGTAAAACTAATTTTCAGAAACGTGTTTTGATTCAGAATTTTATTGAATATTTGTCAAATAAATTGTTAATGCTGAAAAACTCACCTCACAGATATGTGATATTGAAGAAAAACCAGTTGTAAAGATGCTCCAACAAATATACTATTGTGGTCTGAGGAGGCCTTAATGCAGTACATGTCTTCAGTTTTTTTTGGCTATACTTTCAGAAATGACTTTTATTTGACTAGTCCTTCTGCCCAATTAAGATAAAGCAGAGGGGTGTAACAATCAAATAAGAACTGGATTCTGGTTTCCTATGCTCATGTGCAGATGTGCCAAAAGAAATTTTATTTATTGACCTTGGTCAGTGCTTCCAGGAGGATATTAGGACACTAATCTTTTAAGATTATGCAAAATCAGAATTTAACCTTCGTCCATACAGAGACTTCTCTCTCCTTCATGAAGGACCGTAAAGTGGTGTTAGTAGGATTTCACCACGGAGAGATTGAGGACATTAAGGAAAAGGAGGGTTACAACATCATTTTTCATCATCTTAGTTCAGCATCTTGTCTTAGGAGCTCCTCCCTAATCAGTGCTTATTTGGCAAGTATCTGGGATACAGCATGCATCCTGCCAGGCAAGAGCACAACATTGAAACATGAACTCTGCTTTCTGTGGCTTCTGCTCATGCAGGCAAGTGGTTTGTGCTTACACTTGAGCTAGGATCTAAAATAAGAGTAGTTTTGTTCTGGGTAAAGAAAAAGGCATATTGCAATATGGTCAAGTGAGTAGGAGCAATTCTCATGGGAGAATGTTGGTTAAAAGGATAGCTTGGAGTCCTACTTTTTTGCATCGCAAATGCCATTCTAAGGAGTTTGGACTTTACTGTCTAAGCAATAGGGAGGCATGGAAAGTTTTTTTTTAAGTTTTTTTTTAAGTTTATTTATTTTGAGAAAGAGAGAGAGAGAGAGAGAAAGGAAAAGAGGGAGGGAGGGGCAGAGGGAGAGAGAGAATATTAAGCAGTTTCCACATTCAGCATAGAGCCCGACTGGGGGCTTGATTTTACAACTGACCAGATCTCAGGACCATGAGATCAACACCTGAGCCAATATCAAGAGTTGGTCGCTTAACTGACTGAGCCACCCAGGTGCTTGGGAAGTTTTTTGAAAGAGGAGAGGGAATTATTCGTAGTATGTGTGTATATATATATATATATATATATATATATATATATATATATTTGTGTGTGTGCGCGTGCACACACATATATATTAAAATTTATATATAATTATAAGCTTTATATATAATTTATATATATATATTAAAATTATATATATATATTAAAAGCTCAATATCAGTCATCTATTATGTGTCAGGTCTGAGTTGGGTTCTTTCTGTATAAGATGAATTAAATAAGAGTCAAGTCTTTAATGAGTTAATATTCCTAGGTGGAGAAAGTATTATGTATGTATATACATACATATAAAAGATTCGAACCTCTTAATTTATACTACCCTGTCCCCTAATTCCAAGACATCATCATGCCCTATACAGACAGCTATAATACCATTTTTCTGGATCTCCTTTCTTACCATCTTTCTCCAATGTAGTCTCCACATAGCAGTTACAGTATAATACTATATTTCCTCCTGTGCTTAAAGATAGTACACCTTAAATAAAACCCAAATTCCTTGCCTTAGTCTGTCCGCTATCAAAATATTCAGATACTGTGAACCATTCCAGCCTAATTTGTGGCCATTGCAATGCTCACCCCTTAGCTGCAGTCTTGTTGATCCTCTCTCATTTATTAAACATATAGAACTCTAGGCTCTCCTGGGTTTCTCAGTCAGTTAAGCGTCCAACTTCTTTGGCTTGGGTTGTGATCTAGCAGTTCGTGAGTTGGAGCTGCGTGTTGGGCTCTGTGCTGACAGCCCACAGCCCAGAGGCCGGAACCTGCTTCAGATTCTGTGTCTCCCTCTCTCTCTGCCCCTCCCCAGCTCATACTCTGTCTCTCTCTCCTCAAAAAGAAATAAACATTACAAAAATGTTTTAAAAACACGTTGAACTTTTTTTCTGCCTTGAGTTATTTGAGCACGTTCTACTTCTGCATTGAATTCTGTCTTATTGGTTCTTTGCCCATTTGTATTCATTTGTCAAGGCTTGGACTAAACTTCATAGACTTGGGAAGCAGTTCCATAGTTAACCCAAGAAGGTCTTCCACCTACCCTATTTTCTGTCCCTGAAACTAGTCCACTTGTGCGTATACATCCAATGTATCCTCTTTCATTTGTCTATTTGTTTAATGTTTGTCTGCAACACTTTTTATAAGATTCATAAGTCATGAGCCTTTTTTCTCTTTCATTTCCCAAGGTTTACCCAAGGCCAGGTAAAGAGTAGACAATAAATATCTGTTAAGTTGATTACATAAAAATTGATCATTTAACGAGGATGCCTTTTTGTAAAACAAGAAAACACAGGACTCTGTTTGCTATACCACCTGTGTTCCCTGCCCTCTTACTTGTGTTTTCTTACTTTCAACCTTAGGAATAATCAGGGATAAAGGAAGTCTAAAGTTTTGTTCTTTTTTAAAGTAGATCTAAGGAGGGCCTGGATAGGGGCACCTGAGTGGCTGAGTCAGTTAATCATCTGACTGTTGATCTTGGCTCAGGTCATGGTTTCATGGTTTGTGAGTTCGAGCCCCACCTTAGGCTCTGCACCATCAGTGTGGAGCCTGTTTGGGATTCTCTTTCACTCCCTCTCTCTCTCTGCCTCTCCCCTGATTGCACTCTCTCTGTCTCTCAAAGTAAATAAATTAAAAAATAAAAAAGAAGGGCCTGGATAATGCACCAGCTAGAACAGTGCTGCCTAACAGAAATATGTCAGCAATATAGGTACTTTTACTTATTTTTTGTTAGCCATTTCAACAAAGGTAAAATGAAACAGCACATGTAAACGTTATAATAATATATTTTAATTCATTATATACAGAATATCTCAACATTAAATCAGAATAAAGATTGTTAATGAAGTATTTCACATGATCTTTTTCCTATTAAATCTTTCAAATCCAATGTGTATTATACACTTATAACACATCTCAATTTGTATGCTAAATTTTCTCTGGGAATGCTTGATCTGCATCTGAATTTCACAAAATTTTCAATTGGAAAAGTAGATTCCCATGTTCAGGTTGTTTCAGGTATACTTAAAAGTTTTCCAGTTTAAGAAAAATGTTTTCCAGTTTTTATGTTTAAATTAAAATTAATTAAAATTAAATTAAAAATTCATTTTCTCACTCTCATTAGCCACTTTTCATGTGCTTTATAGCCATGTGACTAACTGTGACCATGTTGTACAGCAAGATTGAGAGAGAAAGGGAAGTGTGAATGTGGGTGCATATTTTTTCCCTGAATTTATAGAGGGTGGAACATTCTGATACAAGATGTTTATCTTTTATGCGTTTACAATAAAGAGGCCAATTTTCTTCTTTGGTAAAATGCCCAGTGAAAGCAATCATGATAATGAGCCAGCATTCAAAGAGTTATACTCATTACAAACTAAGGGTACTCTCCTTGAAAAGACAATTGCATATTGATTGATTCAAGCAAGATGCCTATGCTTTTCACAAACCAGATGAGCATTGTTTGAGATTCTTTTCTCTGAATCCTCTGCTGTTGTCTGCTCAACCACCACTGAGTGTCACTGTGGGCTGAGAAGCCTGTCCAAAATCAACAACCAGGAGAACTGCCTTAAATGAGAGAAGGGAATGAAAATGAATGATGATATATTGAATTCTCCTGGGTTTCTTTGCTTCTCTTTTTGCTTCTGACACTAGTACACTTCTAAATCCATAACAAGGACATGAGGAAAATTAAATCAGAGTATAAAGCCACTAAGGAGCAGCCCAGTAGATAAATATCACCTATCTTTGTAGAACCTGAAGTTGCCATAATAGTCAATGCAGTGTTGATTAATGTCATGAAAATAAGATTTACTCTTGCAAGGCTATATCGTCAGCATCAAAAATAAGGTTTTGTATTTAATGCCTTTTCTTTTACTAAATGGCTAGTATTTTTTTTTAATTTCCGTTTGATTTTGAAGGATGTGAGGTTTTTGTTGTTATTCTGTTTACACTCGTAGTATTTCTAAATGGTTTTGAGATAATATAAATTACATATAATAGAAGCTCAAAACATTATACTGTAGGTACCAGAAAGATTATGTATATTTAATATAGAATAATATATGAATGACCATTCAATATCATGTAATTTTTGCAAGTTTTGGTGAATATGGAAAAACAGATTTCATAGTTGTTGTTGGTAGACATGGGCACATATACACTAGTTTGAAAAGAAGTAAACATCTTCAAAGTTCAAATGTGTAAGTAGTATTTTTTAAATGTTAGTACTTACATATTGGGCACATAATCTCATAATGAAGAGTACCTGATGGTGACTTTAAGAACTATCCAGGAGTGTTCTCCCAAAGATATGTTTTCATGATGAACCAAAAAGGTAGCATTAATGTGAAAAGTCAACGAAGATGTTCTGTAGGCATTGAAACTCAAAGGACCCAGACACGGTTTTGTTGTTGTTGTTTATTTGTTTTATCTTGTCAGATTTTGAATATATACTTCTAGACATTTTGAGGAAGTACATAATAAATTCATTTATTTTCATCGATTATATGTATTCCTTAAACTTTTCTCAAACGATTGTTTCATAAAGATTGACCAAAATAGAAAGGTAGCTGGATTATAGTTCTCTTTATTTCATTTAAATATCAAGAGACTGAGACTCGAGAGGAATGAGGAGGCTGTCACTCCAAAACAACCCCATATTAATGCCACAAGATGATGCTGAAGAAGATAAAGCTGTTTTAGATGACAAATATCTGGAAGTGAAGATTGATAACTATTATACTGGGTTGAGAATATTATCTTGTATTCACATTGATGAATGAGAAAAGGTGACTTTCACAAAGGAGAAACAGAATTCTGGTCACTTGGAGAGTGTGAAATACCCTTAGATTCCATCACCTAACTACTGAATACTTACTACACCTAAAGCAACTGCACTTGCATTAGTTTAATAACCCTTGTCACAACTGTGTGAGTTAGGAATGGATGTCCATTTCATATAACAGACCAATACCCAGAAATGTTCTGTGATTAATCCAAGGCCTTACAGTTAATAAGTGTTAGAGTCAGGGTTTATTCTTGGGTCTGATACCTAAGTCTTGGCTGTTACCCAGTACTCAATTCTAATTCTCTATTTCAATTTATGTAACTCCATATGGGAAGGCATTTGCCATAGTGACATGACCATTACCTAAAGTAAGTATTAAAAAATCTGTTAACCTAAGGAAATGGAAATTTCTGTTGATAAGTTATAGAAAAAGTTCTCATTTTTTTTAAAACCTCTGTCATTGATCCTGAATGCTACCTTAAACTCATCTTACTTAGTTATTATAAGATTGAATATTTTAATGTAATATATGAAGTTAAGACTCCGTATTAATTAAATATAAACATTAGTTAATATAAACATTGTGAAAATTAAACTTCCTATATATAAAGTAACTTCCAAGGCTTAGCCATGAAGAGTTCTCAACAAATGGTAGCTATGATCGTGTTCTTTAATTGCTTTCTTTATGATGCCCTTCTTGAGAACCTAAATTGGCCTAATATTAAGTATAAACATTTTAATTTAGGCACTACTGATCCCTACCCATAAATAAGCTTTATTTTACATTCAAAATGCTGTAACTACATTTTCCATAAACATCTATCTTTCTATTTTCTGTCTACCATCCAGCATTCCTTCCAACTTACTTAATTTTTAGGGACTTCATGGTTTTCTATTAAGGCAGGGTTAGCTAAATTTTTGTGGTTTGTCCTGGCATCTTGGTGATTAAGAGAAAGCTAGGGCCAATCACCTTTAAATGTGGTGGCAATTGAAAGGAAATGGAGAGTCATGAAATATTACAGGGTCATGCTGTAAAGTACAGGGGACTGTAGTTCTGGGATGAAATGGAGTGATTGTTCCCACAGGATTTAGAGTGTTAATGTTCAAATAACGAGGCAATGAATGGCAAGAAATTAACACAAAACCCTCTCCTTGGAACTGTTGAAGTTCTCACAAAACATGCTGTATCACCTTGATAATTAAGGTGCTTGTATATAAGAGCACATGTTAATGTAAATAAATACCAGTCCGGATTAGTAGTCTACTGCAGGGGTGCCTGGGTGGCTCAGTCACTTAAGCACTCACCTCTTGATATCAGCTCAGGTCATGATCTCAAGCTTTGTCAGATTGAACCCCACATTGGGTCTCCACTAACAGTGGGAAGCCTGCTTGGGATTCTCTTTCCCTCTCTCTCTGCTCCTGTCTCTCTCTCTCAATAAGTAAAGAAACAAACATTAAAAAAAAAACAGTATACTATAATTTATTTGAGAATCATGTATTTAGTGCATATGAGGGTTGGTGGGGAAACCAGAAAGGAATACAGAATTTGTTGAATAGTTTTCTGTACAGCCTGGTAATTAATATGGCCTCTATAAATGTGAGTTCCCTTGCACTTACTTCTCTGAATCACTCTGTAAAAGCAGTGGTAATATCCCCATTTTTTGATCAGTAAAATAAAGTTCAAAGAAATTAAAAGATCCTTACAGTGTCATATCATTAACAAGTGGTAGAGTTTCAATATAAAGTTTTAGTTCATGGATTTCTATGGCTTGTATTCTTTATTAAACTAATGGTTTTCAAATATATTTTTAGCGTCAGGACACTTTTTTTTCCCAAACAAAATCTTTCACAGAAGCCTATATATAAAACAGGTTGAAGCTGTGCTTCTGTTTGGTGCAGGTGTGAGGGTCTGGTGTGGGTACTCTCAAATATCCATTTCTCACCTCCACATGAGTCCTGATACATATCTGTGGATATTCTTAGGGTTTTGTGGACCACAATTTGAAAACTAGGGCATCAGGACATATGCACTTTCAAATAGACTACAAATCTGTGAGTTTTTTGCTTATATAGCCATATGGCATGAGGTAATCTTTTGCTCTACTATTTTACATTGTATTACAAAATAATTTTTTAAGTGGGAAAGAAGTAGTAGAAATAATGAAGAGCAATTTTTCTGATGATGCATTTGAGATATGGTAAAACTTGAGCTATCGTAAGCACAGAGGCTTCTAGTTATCTTTTAGGCTATGGTATAATACAGTAAACCAATGAGCCATTCTCCCTCTTTTTTTTAAACAGCTATTCTCTTTTATTCCAAGAACTTTAACTAACCCTTCAAAATATCTTATTTTTCTAAAAATAAATAATAAAATAATGAGATTTTCTGCCCATTTCCCTACAGCCCCCAGTTGAATCATAGAGACATCTAACTTTTCTGGATACTTTGATTTACAAAATAATACATACTTTTTGCAAGTGGACACACTTGTGTGAGGGTGAGCTGCATCCCAGATGCATCCCACTGCTCATCTGTGATCTTCACAGATTTCTTTGTGGACTGGAGAAAGGGAGAACTCTGGATGTCCTTTGTATCCTGAACAAAGGAGACAGCATGGACATCTTCAAACAAGTTCAGAGTATGAATTTATGGGCTGACCTTTCTCACCTCTGGCTTCTTCCTGGAGTGTTCAAGGCTGTTCCCAAAACAGAAGCTCTGTTTGCCTCAGTCTGTTTGGTACAGCATCTCTCTAATTACTATATATCTAAGAATGTACTGGGATTTGACTATAGATATCTCTTGACAAAACATATTTAAGCCAAGGGTGGACCAAATCAATTGCAGAAAGTATTCACTTATTATTATAAGGAACAAACACTGGTATAATCTAAAGGAGATGTCGCTTTGATATATTCATATAGTCATCCTTTTTACCCCTAATGTCTATCTGAGGATAAGCAAATCACTTGTGGCTAATGGGAACAAGTAAACAAACAACAACAAAAAACAGAAACCAAAAAAAACTTTTAAAGAAAGAGACAGAAGGAAAAAAAGAGAAGGTGGAGAATTAAACTGTATTGAATGCCTGTAATGCATTAGGCAATGTGCTAAAATAGCTCAAGACAATAGAGAGTGAGTTACATTACAAGTGCCACAAAATTTGGACCAAGTTCCTATCCCCTGTGCTGCCATAGTATCCCATCCATATATGCATGACAGCATATTATGTTGAACCTTAACTGACCATCTCTCCACGTTTCTGAGACTGTACTGTAAGCTCGTCAAGGACTTACCTACCTTTATTAATCAAAACCCTATCTTTGGACATTCTGTTATCCTGATGTGAAGTTAGAAGGGAGCTAGATGGATTTGCTTGATTAACCTCCTTGTAACATACCCACCTCCCCACCACCAATTATAATTCCAGGTGGGCAGTTTATGACAAAGGCAGACATATCATTTACATTCAAATTAAGTTATTTGCACTCCTATCAACCATAGTGAAAAATCACTTCCTATAGTTAATTACTAAGTTTTTACCTTAGTCTAGATTTTCATCTATAAAGGTCAAATATTTGCCCTTAACAAAGCCTCTTGTGGATGAAAATTATGCGAAATCCTCTCTGCTGAAAATAATTTTCCTATTTCAAACTATACAAAATATTCTTAAAATCCCAGTTATTAACAAAATACATTAAAAATTTTAACCGTATTATTCATTTATTAAGAATTTACTGAGTACATAATGTGATTCTACTAAACTGAGAATATGAGTAAGAAAAGACAGCCTAAAAGCTTGATGAGACACTTATATTCCGGTAAAATAACAGTACCAAAATATTGTGATACATTTAAAAAACAATTTCTTTGGGGACACAGAACAAATGCATCTAAATCAGACTAATGAAATCAGGAAAAGTCTTGAGGAGGTAAAGTTTGAGTTGAACATAAACTCTAAGTAGGAATTACATAGATGAAGGAGAATGAATAAGGGTGTTCTAGATAAACAGAATGACAATTGTTTTGAATGAATAACATCAGAAGTCATTGTTTTAGAGAGATTAATAAATGTATGTTTTTGAAATATGCTTTTTTAATCATAAAAGCATACTTCAATAAGGATACTATCACCTTGGAATCAGATGTTATTAATCCTCCATCAATAGCATATATTTTGAGCATCTCCCACCAGAAGTGAGAATGCATTACTCTGAGAAAGTCGCACTCTTTTGCCTGTTCACTAAGCATTTCTCAGCTATTTAGAAAAAGATGTGTAATTTAGGGCAGAAGGGGCAATGTTTTGTTCTGGTTTGTTTTTCTTTACTGCAAGGATGTCACATTGATGTGTAAATTCTTCAGGATGTTTGCAATCAAAGGATATGTTGAGCATGGAGACCATCTCTTTAAAGAAAGTATATGGGTCTAATGTAAAAACAGCAGCCTCATGACCCAGCGTTGTGGCCGAGCTCTTAAAGTTTAGAAAGTAGACACTGTAGGCAATATAGGAATTTAATAAACACAGTGATTTTGTTTTTTAGTTGTTTGTTGATTATTGTTTGTAGAATTGTGGAAACAGCATAAGATTGGGACAGTGTTGATTGGACCAGGATATGGGATCTGGTACAGCCCCTCACTCTCTGTGGGATCTTAGACTTACCATTTAATCTCCTTCAGCCTCATCTGAAATAATGCCAACTTGTTTACACGAGCCACAGGGCTGTGAACATTAACTGCATGAGTCAACACTTGGTAAATTATAAAGTGCAATGCAAATATTAGTTACCAAGGCGCCAGTGACTGTGTTCTCATATTGCAGTCAAGAAAGTAATTGTTTTACAGATATATTCCATACTTGACATAGCTAAAAGAGCTTTGATAAAGTGTATTTAAAATTTTAATAGATGATGATATAATAGTAAAACCACTACCTCTGCCACCATAGCAGATTCTGAATAAGTCATATCACAAATGAAAACTCATCCTCAATATTGTGGAGTATTTTCAAGTCCTTACTCTTTACTATAAAGAAAGCCATATAAATCTAGTATGCTTTGGGTAGTACCAAGTTCTTTGAAATCAGATTGTGTTGGTTTGAACTTCATCTCTATCATGGTCTCTCTCTCTCTTTTTTATCGCTAGGAAATGTGTTTATCTCCTTGTAGTGTCAGTTAGCTCGTCAATAAAATGGAAATTGTAAGACCTCTCCTAATGTGTGTATATATGTCAGGTGTAGAGAAAGAGAAAGAGAAAGACTGGCCATCACAATATAAATGTGATTAACAACACAGCACCAGCTGAACCAGACATATTAAATACATGTTAATTTCTGTCTCCCCCTCAGGAAATCTCATCATGGTTGGCCAAGTCACCATTCCTTAGTTAAGAACAAAATACATTTTAGTTGTCTAATATATGTTCCTACCTTAAAACTGTAGAAGAAATACCTTAAAATACTCACAATACTCTTTCACATAATTTTAGCCAGGACAGAAAAAAATGTTTAGAGCCTTCATAAAGAGATAAGGTATCTTTAAGACTGAGAGAGGGCAGAAAGGTTCTCAGGTCTCCAGATTAACTATAAAGTGTGATAATTTGTTCTCAGGTGGCATCAGTACTGAAAACACACTTTTCTAACACAAGGAAATGATTGATATTAAAGATGTATTGGCCGCAAAAGTTCTCTCCTACATGCCTGTGTTTCAAGATGTAGTTATAATTGGATGGAATTAGACTTGCCCTGCCTTTGGTAGTGGAGACTTCTTCAAGGAGCCTCCATATAAAGCCAAGGATGCCTCCATGGACTCACCCATGCCTTCCACTGAGCCAGAACCCAAGGGCCTGGAAGATTTAGGTGGGCTGAGTGGCTTTTTATTTCCAAAGGTCAATATAAACCTTCATATACTCCCAAGGAGGAGAAGGGCTCCTTTCTTTATTGTGATTAATGTCTGAAAATTAAGATTTGGAAATTTGAAAGCAGGGTGTTTGAAGTCACACAGACCTGAGTTTATATATGGCTCTATCTACCATTTTCTAGCCTCATGGCCTGAGAAAAAATATGTAAATTTTGTAAACCTGTATCTCCTTAAATTGTAAAAAGGCACATATCTGTTTCATGTGTCTGTGGAGATAAATCATTGAATATATATAAACTATCTAGATGAATGCCTGGTATCTGGCAAAAAGTCAGAGCTAAAAATATGGTCTATTTTTATGAGCTAAAAAATTTGTCTCTTTTTATCAACAATAAGACCGCCAACAAGTAATATTTAAGCTCTTCTTACATGCCATAGATTGTGTTATTTACTTTCATGCATAACTTACCTGTCAGTCTTTTTGGGCTTCTACCAGAGTGCAATACAGTGGTTATATACCCAGGTTTTCAGGTTGAAAGCTTGAGTACAATACTCCTTTTGTGCCACTTATTTTACCAAGTGACTTAACCTTTCTAAATTTTGTTTTAATGTTTATTTAGTTGAGACAGAGAGAGAGGGAGACACAATCCAAAGCAGGCTCCAGGCGCTGAGCTGTCAGCACAAAGCCCGAAACGGGGCTCAAACCCATGATCCATGAGATTATGACCTGAGCTGAAGTCAGACATTTAACCAACTGAGCCACCCAGGTGACCTGAGACTTAACCTTTCTAAATCTCTCTTCCCTCATCTATAAAATGGGAATGCTATCGGAACAAATTCATACCATTGTTGTAGACATTTGATATGACGGACAGTGGAAAGTGGTTGGCAAAATGCGTGGCATATGGCAAACATTTTAAACTATGTTTTTTTATGTTATGGTTGTAATGATTATTGTTGTTTTCACATGTTAAGTGGTATGCTAAGACGCAGGCAGAGAAAGTGATTTATCTTTCATAATTATTAGTTCCTATGTAACTATTGTGTGGTAGAAAAAAATCACACTCCTGCTGTGAAACAGACTTCTTCTGTATATGGCTATATATCTTAAGTAAGTGGTTTGCTAAGTCTCAGAATCATCTTCAGCCATAAAGTGCTATAATCTATTATTTTTCTATCACTGCTGTAACATACCCTCTCTGCTTTTTACCTCACAGTTGCTATTGGTTAGAAGTCTGGTATGGTATGACTGCTCCTTAGGATCTCATCAGTCTGAAGTGAATATGTTGTCAGGCTAAGCTATTTTCTGGATACTTGTGGGAAGAATCTGCTTCCAAATTTATTCAGGTTGGTGGCAGAATTCAGTTCCATAGGTTTTAGGAGTGAGGTCAATTTTTCATTGCTGGGCTGCCCTTAACACCCAGAGGCCTGTCCCTGGTCTTTGCACATGGCTCCTTACGTCTTACAACTAGCAAAGGCTCTCTGAATACTTATCACACTTGGAATTTCCCTCATGTTCCCTACCACTATATCTCTTCTGCCTTCAGCTGGAGAAAATTCTTTGTTTTGAAAGGCTCATGTGTTTAGATTCTGGGTATTCCAGAATACTCTCCACTTTTGAGGTCTGTGACCCAAATCTGCAAAGTCCCTTTGCTACATGGCATAAGATATTCACACTTTTCAAGGAGATTCACATGAACATCTTTGGAGCACCGTTCTGCCTACCACAGGAAATAATTACAGGTTCATACATTCAGAAAAAGGAGTGTTTTTCTAAAAGTATTTTTTGTTGTTGTTTTAATGTCCTAAAGCAAGAAATACTGAATGTATAATTTTAAATAAAACAAAGAAAACTAAGAAGGAAACTAAAATCTACTATAATTGCTTCACCTAGAATAGCAATAACCACACTTAACTAGAGTTTATTTCATGGGTGTGATCACAGTCTTTCACTTTAATATATCATTTTATAACACAAGCACTTTCTGTGTATTCTGAAAATGTGAATATGTTTCATATGATTGCCTGATTTCCCACTGAAGACATTATATTCCAGGAATTTCAATTAACAATTATTTCCTCAGTGCCTATGAAGAGGCTAGCACTGTGTTGGAACTAGACTTAGAAAGATGAGAAGGGACTTCCCTCACCAAGTGTTGTGTGGGGAAAGACGTCTACACAGAGAAGGAAACACACCATGGTTTATTTTCAATCATATGTCTTACAATAACAGTATAAATTTACTTCCCTAACGAGCACTCATATAAATTTTGCATTTATTTTTTAAGTTTATTTATTTATTTTGAGAGGGGGGGAGAGAGAAAGAAAACATGAGTGAACGCCGGGGAGGGGCACAAAAAGGGAGAGAGAATCCCAAGGGCTCAAACTCATCAACCTCATGACTTGAGCTGAAATCAAGAGTCAAATGCTTAACCAACTGAACCACCCAGACACCTCTAAATTTGGCATTTAAATCATCACTTTAAACTCTAAATATGTTACAAGCAGATACACCATTTTTTTTTCTTGTACTTGCAGCTTTACGGTCAATGTCAATAATTGTTACTAATTTAGCTGGGTTTATTAATAAATATTCAATTACCTTCAGACCTTTAAACAATTCAAGAATCCTGAATCCTCAATTTGTTCTGCAATGTCAGGATGGTAATGACCATAAATAATAATCGCCTTCTTTGTGTGGGCACCCTAATCTTAATTACATGTTTGCTCCATGGACTCATCTAACTGGAATTTTATGATCCAAATGTGATTTACAGCTATAAATTAAATAATTATTTGAGGCACTGCCAGGGCTGTTGGGACTAGTGATGTGAAATCTGATCAATTTTGTGGAGTTTAATGTCTCCTACAAATGGAAACCAGCTCAGGAATTCATAGCCTGTTTTATTGTCTCCTGCAGCCTGGTCATTTAGATCAGGAAAGTGAAAAAAAAAAAATAAAGAAGAAGAAGAAGAATAAAATGTATTATCTGTCTTAAACCTGTGGCAGCCAAGTGAAAAGATTTAGAAAGTCATAAAAATTACTCTAAAAAAAAGAGTATGGAAACAATTTGATCTGGGTGGTTTGGAAGAAACGGACCAGAATAACTCTTGTCCAGCAGTTCATGGAAATATCTGCCTAGAATTGTACTTTTACACAATTTCAGAGGACCATATGTTACTTCAAATCTGCTAGCAAACAAACAAAATTTAAATTAAATAGCTTCTTCCATCCCCACTGTTCTCTTACATGTGCTTGAATTATTATGGTCATGAAGTGAAAAAAGCAAGTATTTTATACATGTAAGGCAAGGGTAAAGCAATGTGATAGCATTTATTATAGACATATGCACGAAGCATGAAGAGAGCACAGAGGAAAGAGAATGCCATATTATTTATGAGGTTGGAATGGTCTTAGAGACTACCTATGGCCAAAATCCTCTCTTGTGGATACACTAAAGCTCAGAGTGATTGTGGATTGCCCCAAGTGACACTACTCAGGAGATAACATCTGGCTATGCAGCTGAATTCTGGATGCCATTTTCACTTGATTTTTCCTCCCTCACTCTACCTCTCCTTGTACAGCTTAGTTGAAAACTTTATATTCTTTTCGAAAGAAACTTTTGCTCACCTGCCAATGTCTGTCCTTTGATCAAGAGAGATGCTTGCTGCATATTCTTTTACATTTCAACCTATACTCATTCATTATTATATATTTATTAAAGTCCTATTCGACTACAGAAATAGCTATGGACAAGGTCACCACCTTTTGTCTGATGGAATCAGCTAACTACTAGGGAATATAATAATATGCAAATAAACTAATAAAATAATTATATATGGTGATAAGTGCTGTTAAGGAAACCAACTGGACATTGAACACTTGGGGCTGAGGTTAGACAGCATATAGGAGATGTATTAGAGAGTGTGGCCAGGAAAGCCTTCTCTGGCAGGATGCAGCTTTGCAGAAGAGAGAAAGCAAGCTGAAACTAGAAGCATAAGGGGAAGGGCTGATTATATAGCATCATATGCTCATCTCTTCAACTCATTGCACCACCTCTAGCATTCTCCACAAATGGCATACTATAGAAGTCCCCAGATGGAAACGTTGTCTGTATCTTAACACTAAACCTGCACATTTGCATGCAGCTGCCAATGATCTTTTCCTTCTTTTATTACCATGAAATGGGGTCCTACTTGTTCTCTAGTATAGATCATGGATGAAGGATAACACCATTAATATATGAAAACTTGTTGATGTGTCATATTTTATCTTACTAAGTTTAATCTAATATAGTATTGATTCCAATTCCATTACTCAGTGAATGCCTCCTGTTGGTGATGGCCTTCCATTTGTTCATCTATCCAAGAAACATATACTAAGTATCTACAGTGTGTCTGAGACTGTGTGATTTAGTACTTGAGAGCCAATGATCAGGACGACAGGCCAAAGCCCTACCCTCTAGGTTCTTGCATCAATCATGGAAATCCATGTGGAGCTCTTCCCTTGTTTACTAATGAGAGGTGAATTACTTGGCCTGGGCTCTGTCTTTACGGCTTTTAAAACATACAACCTACTGGCTATAGTCACTAGTGATTCCATTTTCTGCAGGCTTCTGTTGTCTCCTTCTTGGAAAATAAGAGGTAAAGAACATGATTCCTCCCTCAGAGTTTTGGGGGAGGATTAAAGGAGAGCCACAGATGTGAAGAGTGTTGACATGTAGTACAACTTGTCTGTATAATGTACTACAGAAGCAGTGACTACCATTATTTGTTCAAACTCATTGGAAATAATTAGTCATTATCATCATCACTAAATATTTGCTGAGTGTTCACCACAGCCAAAATTTATGTGAGGCTTCCTTTCCTGTGATTCAGAGAAAGTATTTTTATATAATGTACTCATATTCTCCAGTGGAAATTGAATCATACATTCTGTATTATCAGATCACTCTAAGATTGCTAGAGTGATCAGCGCCACTAGGAGATAGGGAATTTTCTAGGTTTAAGTGTTGGTTTTATTATATTCTAGATGGATGTATTTTTATATGTTATTTCCCTTTTATGAAATGTTTCTACAAAAGTAGATTATGAAGAACTTCCCAATTATTTTTCCTTTTTCTTTTTTTCTATTTTTACCCTAGGTAAATATCCCTTGGGGGATATTGTTCTTAGAAGAAAAAAAAAGTTGGATTCTTTCCAATAAGAGGAAACTAGATTATACTGGGATATATGTCAGTAAAGTTTAAGCTTTATTGACAAAGACGCTATATCATAGTGTAAAATTCTTGCTGACTGTGGCTTAGGATGGCCTAAAGAGAAATCAAATGACCATAACAGCATAATGATGTATTGAATCACTAAGTGGTACACCTGAAAGTAATGTGATATTTTAGTCAGTAGAAAATTTAAAAACATAAATAAACAACTACATAAGTGAAAACAAAACAAAATGAAAAAAAAAACCAAAGTGGCATGGAGAAGTATTCGCCACACTTTTAGCCTATTACAAAGCTTGTAATACTGCTTTCGTTCAATCCAGTTTTTCACCATCCAAAAAACTTTACCAAGACTCAGAAAACTTTTCATAAATGAAGCCAGTTGTTGAACTGATCAACTAAAGATGCAACAACATCCAGGCTAAAATAAACAAATTCCATTCTTTGGAGCAAATTCCTTCTTCTAGGCCTTCTCCAGAGTTGCATGTTACTAAATTTACAATTCAGCACCCTAAAAAAGCTAGAACCACACATAACAAACAAAATGTTCCCAGTTTGGTTTAGGTCACACTCAGAAATTTGGAAGCAATTTATTACTCAGTGTAAATATTTCTGCTAGGGTAAGGCTAATTAAATTGAAAGTAAAAGCTTTGCACATTTGATTTGTGTATGGATTAGCATGAAAATATTGTATTAATTCAATTGGCACACTAGATTTTCAAAAGTGATTTGCTTTCTGGGTCTAATTTGTAATAATTGTGATAAACGTGTATGGATACCCTTGCTTATGCTCTCCTTGGTAATCAGCACATCAGCTGAGGACCAACTAATAGGAGATGACAAACCTTTTAATTGCAGATTATACCGCCAAAGCATGATTCAGATCTCTGATCACCTAGCCTAGTTCTGGAATTTTATTTATTAAAAAAATTTATTAAAAAAATCTCAGGGAGGGGCTGAGAGAGAGGGAGACACAGAGTATGAAGCAGGCTCCAGGCTCTGAGCTGTCAGCACAGAGACCGATGTGAGGCTCCAGCTCATGAACCACGAGATCATGACCTGAGCCAAAGTCGGACACTTAACTGACTGAGCCCCCCAGGCGCCCCTAGTTCTGGAATTTGAAAATCCCATTTAAACTCCTGTTATAACTTCTAACTTGTCTCTGCTGTCAGGTTTTGCCTTTTACTCCATTGTACACAGGGTGCCACATCAATCTTAATAAAGCACAGAACAGTGTCAACTCCTTAGCATGGTGACAAGATCCTCAATAATCTAGTCCCAATCCAGTTCACCAATCTTTGTTCACCCATTCCTAGACTAGCTAGATGCTTACTCTGCTCCTCACACATTCTCATGTTCCTGCCTGTGTGCCTTTGCTTGCAATGTATAGGATATTGACATCATGTTCATCTCTTATTTGAGGCATTTAAAAGACAGAATGTTCCATGAATGTTGAGTAATCCTGCTAAGAATCCTTAGAATAAAATTCTCATGGTATATAAATCACTATGAGGACTAGTTCTTCCTTTTTCTCCTTCCTTGTTCATGACAATATCCAGTGTGCAAAACAATGCCTGTCTTGCTAACTTTGATACCACATGCCTTTCTTGGATAGTTGAAGGAATACAGAATCTTTTATGATGTCAGACAGATGTGCTTGAATCACTCCTTATCTTCATCTAGAACATCTAACCTCTTACCATAATTTCTCCTTCCACAAATATTTTGATCCCATAATTGCTTTATTCTGCTTCAAGCTTAAGTGTAGGTGACTTTTCTTCTTGGAATCATTCCCTAAGGATCCTTTGGCAGTGGTATCTCATCATATCAATGGATGTATTTATGTTATTGTACTTATTTTTTTATACTATTTTTTCCTCTTCACTTAGATTGTAAATACACTGAAGGCAAGGACTCTTTATATCAGAATGTTCAGTACTGAATATGAGGCCTAGCACCAGATAAGTAATGTTTATAAAAATGTTGGATTTATACACATCTACTCCCTAATTATCACTTGTAATCTAGGCCACAAACTACACTTTTGTGAAGTCCTTCTTATTTGTGTCTATTGTAAAATGATCTCCTTCCTCTAAATTTTCACATCATTTCCTTCATGGAATTTATAATTTTCTGCCTTGCAATATCTGTTTATAAACATGATTATTTTTCCAGACTAAATACTAACCATTTTGATAAAAAGGGACTGTGTTAGATTATTCTCTGTACTCTCCTGTTTCCCCAATCCTCACACAGATTGGGAACCTAACAAGCATTCAATAAATGTTGAATAAATGGGTGGTTAGGTGATGATGTGCACCACTTTTTGAAATAGATCCAGTACTCTGTATTAGTTATATTAGAGTAGTGGGCAATCATCTAGCACAAATCCAACTTGATAATGAAATATGTACACTTATCATCACAGAGAAGCACCTTGTAGCATCTCCAATATCGACAGCAGTGATGACAGAGGAGGAGTTGGCACTGTGGTGGAACTACTATTTATGTTGGCATGGCACTGTAATTTTCTACAACCATTATTTAACTTGACTCTGGCAAAAGGCCACTAAAACAAGCAAAGTGTGGAGTCTGTGTATTGGATTCCTCTTTAGTTTCTTTAAATCCTTACTAAGAACCATGCTGTAGATACTGTGCTAGACATGGAAGACACAAAGATGGAAACTATAAAATTTCCTTGACATATAATCATGTTTTAATGATGAAAACCTTGTGGCTGAGAGAAATTGTTTTACTAACCCTGGGTCACATAGTAAATGCAAGAGTTCAGCATAAGTTTTCTGTCAACGAAGACATAAAATTAGGAAATAACGGATTCCTACACTCCATTGCATTATCTTCTTTCTCAGTAATTATTCCATCTACCCAGGGGCAGAAAATCAGTAAGCAAAATCTTTATTGTAAATGTGAATGTTTTCTAGTGGCAGTCAGTGTTATACAGAGAAAGAAAAAAAGAAATATTTCTATTGAGGTTTATTTGCAGTCAGCTATTGCCGTAGATCTAGACAATTTCAGGAATGTGTGATAAAAACCCCAGTATCAAATTTGAGATGCTTTTAGTGTTGAAGAATTGAATCTTAGACTTTTTGTCAAGAAGGCTTAATGAAGAAACAACTCTTGAGTCTCAAAACTTAGGTTAGTAAGTAAAATAAATGCTTCTAATTGAGTCATTAATACTTTATACCTTGTTTTATTTCTTATGGAATCCTGCACTAGTATGTAGTATGAAGAGTTTACATTATATAACAAAGTTACATTACGTATTTTATATATGGGATGTATTTTTTCCTTTAGTATTTCATCATTCCTGTTGTTCTGTTAAAAACAAAAACAAAAACAAAAATTTTAAGTAGATTCCCTGACCATGAAGTAGTAGCAGGAAGGAAAAATCACTTGGGTGAATATCTGCTGTATGGAATTCACAAAGAGAATAAAGCATATGTGGGTAGTTGGGGAGCAGTTATATCAGACATGGTGAACATCTGTCAGGAGTACAGATGTTAACTGCTACTTGGATAAGACAGCATATTAATTGATAGCAATTATTTTAAGTGGTTGGAAGACTTCAGGTTGACAAGACATTTGTTTTATTTTATTTACCTACCTTTCCTTCCTCCCTCCTGTCCTCCCTCTCTTCCTCCCTCCTTTCCTCTCTTTCTGCCTCCTTCCTTCCCTCTTCACTCTTTCTTTCTTTCTTTCTTTCTTTCTTTCTTTCTTTCCTTCTGTCTGTCTGTCTGTCTGTCTGTCTTTCAAGTATGCAAACAATTTACTGTGGAGAAATGACAGGCTCATCATTTAAAACTCTAACTCTTGACATGCTGATGATATGAAAAATTTGAAAGCCATCAGTCTGTCCCAGCCTGACTTAGCTAGTCCTGAAGTGTTGTACATGAATGTGAAATAGCACAAAATATGAAGAAGAAGCTGACAATAATAATGATAATGATAATAATTGCTAATATTTGTGTAGTGCTTACTCTTGCTTTACATACATTAATATAGTTCATTCTCACAGTATCCATATTAGGCAGCTTGAACTATTATCCCTACTTTTTAAATGAGGGAACTGAAGGACAGATAGATAAATGGAAGAGATTATAACTGGTGGAGCTAGGGATCAACTCAGGCAGTCTAGTTTCAAGAATTTGTGCTCTTAACCATTAAGCTCCAACTTAGTATAAATACATTTATTAGTATTATTAGTCTAAATAAATTCATGTGTATGCATGTGGGGTATGTACATTTGGATGTGTATGACTGTGTAAGTATGTATAAGTCATATACAATTGTGGCATTTTCTCCTTTGCACATCTTGTTCTAAGTGCTTTTCCTAAAATGTGGCATCACACTTTGATGAATATAAGTTATCCATTCATTTATTCAGTCATTCATGCATTGTTTGAATAATGTAAGACCTGTATTGTTGGTGAATGAATGCATCAGTAAATGAATGAGTGAATCAATAGATGCCAGAATATAAGATTAAAAACATGAATAAATGAAGAGTGAATAAACAAATTAATTCATAATTCAAGGAATATTTATTGAGTATAAACTTCAGTCCAGAAGAAAAAAAAAAGAAAAGAAAAAGGAGAGAGGACCTTGAACTCCTGAAGTTCATGGTATAGCAGTTTTGAAAGACGGAGGACAGAAGCTACACAAATCCAGCAGAGTACAAGGCAAAGCTGGAGTGAGAAGAAGAGATGGGCCAATCCAAAGTGGTGCCCAAATTCAGCTGTTTAATAGAATCAACTAGAAACCTGTTGCAGAAGATTCATTGCCAGTGCCTACTCTAGGCAACTTGAATCCAAATCTTGGGGGCTACCTGCTGAGCCTATGAAATGATCCCAGATGATTCTAATGTGCAACCATGTTTGAGAGCCACCAGTTGGACAAAGGGAGATGTCTAGAAAGCGTTTAAGAGGAGACCATTTTCTGGTTGAGTCTTGATAGTCTGAGGCTTTGCTAGGCTAGAATAATATGGGAGTAGTGGATGAATATGGGGTAGAACAGCAGGGGAAGGGCAGGAATGGGGAGGAAAGCAAAGGAGAAAATTGCTAGGGACGGAGAGACTTCTTGGCAGAAGAATTTTATGTCTTCTGCTTCTGCAGTCCTCTGAGCCCCTGGGCCCTTTGTGTCTTGCTATCTGCCTTTGCTCCCTTGCCAGAAAGGGAATAAAATACTCAGCTGGTTGTAAGGTGTTCTGGACTTATTTAGGATAATGGCCTTTATCGATTGTGGTTCTCTGCCTCAGGCCTCATAGGACGTTTCAGCTTCAACTTTGACTTCAGACTCATACTTCCCTAAATAGCTTCTAAATGGATTTTAAAATGCTCCATCTAAATTACTTAAAGGCTTACCTCAGCCACCCCATCAATTTCTAGAGAATGAGCTCTTGCCAAAAATCAAGATTTTGTAGCACTTTGCAAGCCAAGTAAAAGCTACAGCCCTTGCCCTAAGGTGTTTTCCTCCATGAAGTAGGTGTGACTGGGCACTTAAAAATACATAAAATGCTATGATTTGGAATTGATTCTAGAAGTGTTGATTCTCTCCCTGTCTTTAGAGCTGTTAGCTACCTTACTGAGCGTTTCACACCTTTTCAATCTGACAATACAGTAGCTATAACATTTTGTGTTTCTTATACTAAGAGACTGTACAGTACTTTCAAAATCATCTGAAGAGAGTCATTAGATGTTTTGACTGTCGTCTTCGTTGAATAATAATAATAGTACCTAATGATTCTAATAGCTAGCTAGCACTATTGAACATTTACTATGCGCTAGCCAATATTCTTAGCACTTAGCAAGTATTAATTGATTAAATATTCTCAATCACCCTGTGAGAGAGGCAATTCATAATTTTCAATTATAGATGACAAATTCATGTCATGGAAAGTTATGTAACTTGACCATGGACTCTGAGTGTTTAAGGGGCAGATATAGGATACACATCTAAGCAGTCTGGTTTCAGATCTTATGTGCTTAATATAAAACAGACACAGCTTGTATCTCAATTCTCCCACCTTTGATATTTTGACATTATAAGTAAGAGTATTTGCAGAATATTTACCAGAGTCTCTGATACGTCATAAATAGTCAATCCATATTAGATATTATGCTAATTATAATAATATTTTCTAAATATTTTAAAAAGGGTGATGAGATTATCATTTGAGTAACCGACCATATTTTTGAGTTCTAAAGCCATTGTCTCATGAATGCTCATAAAAACCCTGAATTGCATCTATAACCAGGCTCATTTTATAGATATTGAGTTGGGAATTCAGAGTAGTTAAGTGATGAGTTTCAAGCCATACAATCAAGAAGTGGTAGAATCAGAATTTATAACCAAGGTTAACTTGGGGCTGTTTAAAAAAAAATTTTTTTTATTATTTTAATTTAGAGAGAGAGAGTGAGAGAGGGAAAGAGAGAGAATTTTAAGCAGGCTCCACAGTTAGCATGGAGCCCAATGTAGGGCTCCATGTGGGGCTTGATGTGGGGCCTGATCCCTGGACCCTGTGATCATGACCTGAGCCAAAATTAAGAGTCACATGCTCAACTAACTGAGCCACTCAGGCACACCAGGGCTTTTTTTTTTTTTTTCCCTTAAGGAATAGCCTTCCTTTTAACTGCTGAGTTGTGGTGAGTCCTCTCATTCAGACTGGCACAGTTATGAGGACTTTTTGATGCATAATTCAAATATGTCATTATGTCTACCATATGCAACATGAAAGGTTCACAAAAATATTTAATTAATACACAGTAGAAGAGCAATTGAAAGGATAAAGTCAAATTTAACTAGTTAAGCTTCTAAGTACTTACCCAGGGTTATAAAAGGAGCTTCATGTGAATGTAATTTTGAGTCTAGGAAATTTAAAAAAATGTTACAAAGAAAATGAGGGTGTTGATTTCTCCCAACACAGCTCAATTACATAGAATACAAACAACAATGTGTCAGTAAAGATAGATGGCTCAAAGGGGAAATTTAGAGGAGCATATGAGTGCTTAAATGCAGTAGCTCCCATTGTCTGACAATACATCTATTTGCTTGCTGGCACTGGGCTTGGTGATGCCTCTCCTGAGCTATAAATTGGTGACACTGAATATATATATTATATATGGCGTATACTGTAGTATGTATTGTATACTTATATATGAGTGTCCCATTATATATGAGATAGATATGTATGTAGGTAGGTAGATAGATAAATAGCTTTTCCAATGAAAAATGCTAAACAGCTTAAAAATGTGTAATCCCTTTTTATGCATCGGATATAAACTCTGAATTATGGAAATAGCACCAAATAATAGCTTTCACTTTTTAACACTCTTAAAACAAACAGATAATATTCTAAGTGTTCCATTATATGATCTCTTTTAATCCATACAGCAATCCTATTTTCTTCACTTTACAAGTGAAACTAATGCTCTGATAGGTTATTAATTTTTTCAAGCTCACATAGCTAAGGTTAGATATGATATCTGATTTCATGTACACGCTTCCTCTACAGTTCTTGTAGCCTCCAAAGAAATAAGAGATTCCAAACAAATAGTACAAGTTGGAAAGAAAAATAACTTTCTTTCTCTAGTACTCTCTCTCCACCTCTTGACCTCTCCACCTCTCTACCTCTCCCTACCCCTCCTCCTTCTCTTTCTTGGTCTCTCTCTGTCTTTGTTTCTCTTTCTGAATACTATTTGATACAATTCAAGATTAACAATAAAGACTTGTGCTGTTTGCATGTTATAACACATTCTCTTGAATTTCCAAGAAAGAGGCCATGACACATAAGCCAGGTTACTTTAATACATGTTCCTCAGTTCTGTTCTTGGGAGATTCTGATCAGTAAGTAAAGGCAAGTCCCCAGCATTTGTATTTGTAAAAATATCCTTTTGTCATTCTGATGCAAAACCACCTTTGGTAACCAACTCCAGACATTGGTTGATATTCTTTGCTACAAAATGCCACAAATGACTTCCCTCAACTGGTCCCTCCTGTCTGTGTCACAGTGTCTTCTTCACTGCACAACAAGTGATAAAAACAAGAGGTTTCTGATACTCAAAAACTTATTGCATACTTGTTCCTATAAAAGATGGGAGCAGTTACACAAAAATGGCTTGATCATTTTTAAAGTGTCAGGTCTTTGCTCTCTCAGGATCCTTTACCAGAGAAGAGCATTCATATTTCTTCTGGCTCCCCTAATAATAATACTAAGAATGAAATGAAATGAAAAAGCCTCTTTATGTCTCTAGTCCATTGCCAACTTTAATTCATAACAGTCAGTATTAATGCAGGCCTAAGGTCCCTAGGAAGGATAACAGATGCCTAGACTTTTTTTTTTTTCTTCCATTCCTACATTTGATTTTCTCATATTCCATCAAGGTTTCTAAATCTATTTAGTCCAGATTCTAGCCTCAGGCATCTCTAAATGTGTTAGTTTAATACTTTATCATCTCTTCTTTGCATTCTTCATGAGGGATAGATAGTTTTATATTAAGAAACCACAATAAAGTGTTTCTTGACAAGGAAAGATTGATTCTGAGAACCTGCATCCAACACACTAAATTGATTTTTCTCATTTTGTACTGAAATCACAAAATGCTTGGTGAAACGTATATTCAGGGTCTCCCCTTTAGGGATAACGGTTTGAAAGGAATGTTTACAATATTTCCTTTCCTGTATGTCAGCCTGTGAGATAGAAAAGATTATACAAATCCAGAGATTATCTGGAATCCAGCATAGAAAGCCAGGAAGATGGTACCAGAATCAGATCTGGGAGATCACTAAGGCTAACATCTCATCTCAGAGATATCACTTGTACTTCCTGAGCCTCAGTTTCCTCCTCTGTAAAATTGACATAATGTATTTTATTGGTTATTGAGGAGATTATTTTTATTTTTTTTAATCTTTATTTTTGAGAGAGAGAGTGTGAGCAAGGGAGGAGCTGAGAGAGAGGGAGACAACAGAATGCGAAGCAGGCTCCAGGCCCCAACCTGTCAGCACAGAGCCCGACGTGGAGCTCAAACTCATGACTGTGAGATGATGACCTGAGCCGAAGTCAGACGCTCAACCGACTGAGCCACCCAGGCACCCCTGGTTATTTAGGAGATTTATTGAGGTAGAGATTACAGTCAAATTTAGTTTCAAATAGTTAAAAATAAACTCATACAAATGTAGAATGAAAATGTGTTAATTTATTAAATCATTAATAAGGAAAATAGAAGAATGATAAAGCTAGTACCAAGAACATTTGAAAAACTATGTTTATATGTTTTGTCTGAACAAAGAATGTTAGACAAAGATTTTTAAGTTAAATACTAAAATGGTTAATGTTACTTAAAGACAATAAAATTAATAATCTTTGGGTTACCTTTTCTACTTAACATAAATCTGCAGGTTAACATAAAGTTCTATAGTATCTGAGCTCAAATAGCAAAGTCAAGTGCTGGTATTTTATCTTGGGCTGTGCTTTTCAGCCAGGCCTCTTTCAGAATATCTACAACATCATTAACTATTAACATTAACTATGTTAATAATCATACTGGGTTTTTATTTGCCTCTTTTGCTCTTATTTACTCATAAATGGAGTTTTCTAGAGGTTATACAATGTGTGATATTGTTAACAGATTAAATGTAGGAACAGACATGAGAATTCAGCTATTTTCCCTTAATCTAGACATTAATGAGATTTATAAAAACGTAAAGCAGTGCTACTCTTCACTAATTTCTCATTTGTTTTGGAAAATGTATTTCTTTTATAAACACATGTAATATATGTTAGTATGCAATTATAGTTATGTTAAAGTTAATAAATATATATTTTTCAATTTTATAATTTAGATTTCCCATGTGGTAAAACTCCATAGTTGTAACCCACCAAATCCAACCCTCTTTTGGATGCTGAACAATTACTAAGGCAGAAAAGAGGTCCTAACGACAAAATACTTGAGAACTGCTATCCTAGAAAATTAAATAAGATCAGTTAGGCCTGTTAAGTAACGCACCAGTATAACATTGAAAGGACATGTTTTACTCTCTTTTTGCCTGAATTCCACATTTTGGACATTTCTTAACAGAGCTAAAGGCACAAGAAAGTGCCTGCTATAAAAGCAGAAGCTTGATATTATTTCCCTTCTCATTCTTCTCTTCTATTTATTTGGTGGAACAGTCTAGTTACAAATTGGTCATTATCTTGAGTCTAAAGCAGGGTAATGTAGGGGAGAATCACTCCTTGTTGAGAACAATCCTAGTTTCTCCCAGATATCTTGTGCTGATGGCTGAGTTCTAAGCTCTGAGAAGATAACCCCTGTGGCCTTTGTATCTCAGAAAATGTACATGCAAGCCCTGAGAACTAGCCAGTTGTATGGTCAGACTCTTCTGCTTCTCCATGCGAATGTTTACGTCTGTATGTATGTATGTATGTATGTATGTATGTATATATATATTTTTTTTTCTTTTGAGAGAGAGAGAACACAACTGGGAGAGAGAGGCAGAGAGAGAGAGAGAGTAGAGAGAGAGAGAGAGAGAGAGAGAGAGAGAATCTCAAGCAGTCTCTGCACTCAGTGTGGAGCCAGACACAGGACTCTATCCCACGACCCTGGGATCATGACCAAGGTGAAATCAAGAGTTGGACCCTCAACTGACTGAGCCACCCAGGCAACCTCCATACAACAATTTTTTAGATGCCAGTCACTCACTGATCATTGTGCTAGACAGTATAAATAAGAAGCATAAGGCCTAGGCCTGGAGTAAGTATTTAGCAACTAATGAGAGCAACTATTCCAAGAAAACCTTTAGGATACCAATATTCACTCCTGGCATGACTCTTTCAGTGAACTCCTATTACGTAGGGCCTGAATAACCTGACCTTATTTTTGTCCTAGGATCTCAGTCTCAAAGTCTAGAAATAGAAACTTGGTAACATCTCAGACTTTTCTGTGTCTTCCATTTATTTACTATCTAGCATCTTGTACTTTGTAGCTCATAGAGCAATTGTATTTTATTAAATATTTGTGTAAATTTTTTGCTTAAGAATTCTCTTGGCTTTTAGTCCGTGATCGCAGTGAGGGCAGAAATTACATTTTGTTTCCTACTGTAGCCTTCCATCCTGTGACAATGCATGACACAGAGAGGGTAAGTATTCATTGAATGAATAAGATGTGCTAATTATGCAGAGGAAGGAAAAGTCAACACTGAGTGGAGTTGAGTGAGAAGTTAGGTTAGGAGCACTAAAAAAAAAAGGAAAAACACCAATGATGGAAGGATCTCTAAGTGGCTTAGTGTTCCTGGAGCTTGAAGTAAAATGTATGGAGAAGATAGTAAGGCACATTAAGTTCCATTTTGTCCATCTTAAGTCACTAATTTATTTCATTACTTCATTTTCTTTCTCAGTCATTAACTACCTAGTATTCATTGTATGTGAAGGGTTTTTAAGTCATGAAATGACTTACCAATTCTGATAAGTAAAAAAAACCAAAAACCTCTTGTCAATACGAGTTGATATTTCAGTTAAGGATATAAAATATATAACTTTGAAATGATAAGGTGGCAATTAAAAAGTAAAAATATAAAGCAGGTCTTACAAATATCATTATGGACTTTATGTAAATGTGAAAAAAAAATGTATGTAGATATCTATCTTCTTAGCAAAGGTGATATTTTATTAGATTTCATGTACCCAAATTTAACATAATACCTGGCATAAAATCAGTTCTCAGTAAATGCTTTCATTTCAAATTGTGTAATGAACAAGCGGAATTCACAAAAGGGATGGGGATTAGAACAAAGAAAATTATATAGTCATCATCATCTTCATCTTCATTATCACATTAGCTGTATTTGTTGAATTTCATATGTGTACTAGGTACCAAACATTGCACTGTACAATTTGCATAAATTATCTCAGATTATCTTTACAATTCTTCAAGGTAGGAATACTTTCCCATTTTCAGATATTGAAAGTAATGCTCAAGATTTCAAGTTACTTTTTCAAGGTTGATGGTTATCAAGGTTTAGAGAGGTTTAGAGTCTGTAACAAGACTGAGGTTCATCTGATAGCAATGCCTGTCCTATTGCCACTAACCCATGCTAAGGGAAAAAAAAAAGTGAGATGCTATATCCCAGCTATACAAGGTAATTGATTAAAAAGAAAGCCATAAATGAATTAGAGCAAGTAGATCTATATTAGAAAGAGTAAAGCACAGATGTATGTGGTCCTCAGATTATGCAAAAGTCCATCATTCCAATGATTCTCAATTTTTAATATTGTCAGAACATTGCAATGTAATTAAAGATGTTAATTTTAAGCAAACATTTATCACCTTGTGCCATTCTTTGGAGAAAATGCTTTATTATTTTTTTTCTTAGATATTGAAGGCCAGCTTCTGACCATTTGAAATAGTCACCTATATTTGTAATTCATTTTTTTTTCTATATGGCAATCAAACAATTAATTTAAGGGAAAAAAAAGAAGCAGTATTTCTTTATTAGACATTAAATAAATTGAATGTAAATCGTCTACCATGCAGATTTACATAATGAACATTAGCATTTGGGGTTGTTCTTACTTATCATTTATTTTTAATGAGTTAAGTGAAAACACCCACTTAACAAAGTGATCATACTCAAACCTGTAAAGAGACATAAATACATTCCCTATCATCATATTAATGTGGTGATGATTTATATTTCATCTATTAAACTACATAAAAGTGGAGAGTTAAAATAAATTCCTTTATGCCCAGTCACTAAATCCTTCTGTATATGTCATTAAAATTAAGTATGGAAGGAAATTCACAACTGTATCAGAAATTGAGTTCAATTAGGGACTCATTATGAAGGCACAATGAAATTGATTTGCAACTGTATCTTTTTGGGCTTCCATTTTCTAACGTTAATAATAAAATTTTAAATCTGACAAGGAGAGTCATTAAAGTGCTTCATAGGAAGGGTTATTCATTCCTTCAAAAGTGTATTATCTGGAACTTATTCCCTTCTGCTACCAAGATTTGTCATGTCCAAGAGATTAATGATGTTGAATATAAACTAGTTGGCTGACATCAGTTACCATGATCCACATTATCAGTAGATTTATGTGCCACAGTACTGTTCTTTTATGCCTTAAAAAAAGTTCTTGTTTAAAAACAAGTATTAGCTTTAGAAGATTGGTGCTATTGTGTAGGCCATTTCCTATACACAGAAATTGGTTGATTGTGATACTGTGGTGACAATAGTTCTCAGAATAACTATACATATTCGTAGTGCATATAAATGTATATATAAATGTTCTGGTCAAATAAGTCGTAGAGGGTCAAAATGGCCCTGGAAACAGTTCAAAGAAGAGCATGCAGAAGATTCTAGGCATCGTAAAATTTTCAGCCAGCTTGCAAGAGACAGATCGTGTGTATTCAAATTTAAAACTACCATCGAGGATATGACTAGTGGATAGGAGTATCTACCATCTCACACAACAAAAATGTGTTAGTTTTCTATTTTTATTACCATAAACTTAGCAGCTTAAAAAGAATCATATGTATTATCTCATAGCTCTGTGGATGAGAATTCCAGCATGGCATAGCTAGGTTCTCAGCTCAGTGAATCACAGGGCTAAAATCAAGCTGTCAGCTGGGCTGCAGTTTTCATCTGGGGCTTGGAGTCCTGTTCTACACTCACTGCTAGTTAGCAGAATATACTTCCTATCCATGATTTTCATATGGCTCTCTACATCTTTAAGTTAGCAGTGGGGTGTTGAGTCTTTTTTAAGGTTTGAATCTCCCTGACTTCCCCTTCTTCTTTCCTCCTTCATCTTTTAAAGGCTTATGGGATTACATTGTGTTCAATCAGACAATCCAGGATAATCTCCCCATTTTAAAATCATTGATTAGTAAGTAACCCAATTACAGAGGCAAAGTCTCTTCTGCCATGGAAGGAAACATAACCATGGAAGTACCACCAGGGGTTGAAGATCATGGGGCTAAAACTCTGCCTCCCACAACCAGAAGGTAGAACTGGAACTCAACATTTGAGAGAAGTAAGTTTAGAGAACATAAAACTCAAATTTAACACAGTGAGAAGTAATTTCTGTAATTCATTAAGCCACAATATCTTCCTAATTAAATATAGAGACTTCCAAAGTTTTCATAAAATGTTGAATGACAGTTCAGTACTAGGTGAATAAAAGGGAGGCATCTGTTATATTTTGAGGCTGATATCCATTCATCAATTCATCCTCAGTGACAGGATACCACGCTAGAAGCTGGAGGGATCATCAGTATGAAATATGTGGCCTAGGGGCCCCTGGGTGGCTCAGTCCCTTGGGCATCTGACTTTAGCTCAGGCCATGGTCTCATGGCTCATGAGTTTGAGCCCTGTGGTGGGCTCTGTGCTGACAGCTAGGAGCCTGGAGCCTGCTTTAAATTCTGTCTCCCTCTTTCTTTGCCCATCCCCTGCTCACACTCTGTCTCTCTGTCTCTCTCTCAAAAATAAATAAACATTAAAAAAATTAAAGAAATATGTGGCCTGGATTAGGCTCTTCTGTCGGATGTGTTTTATCACCCTCAAATGTTTGAAAATAATGTTACTCTTAATTTTTCACTTCATGCAGCTCATAGGTATACCATTTGAACAGTAATGGAAAGGCTGAATCTTTTCATGGAGGAAATACCTTTAAAAAAAAAAAAAGTAGAAAACAAATGCCAAGATATAGGTTCACCTGCATTTTGTTCAACCTAACAACTCCAAAATGAGTAAAAGGATCTCTGAATTTTGATTAAACTGTAAATGCCTTTGAATTATTATTATCGTCAGTTGAGATTGTTGGCAGTGTACTTAGCGCTAGATAAGACACAGGGGACATAACTTCTGCCCAAGGCTTTTTAAATTCACATCGTATTACACGCATGCTGTGTGAAATGTAATTCATCTAAACTTGACCAAACATTTCATTAAACTTCTATTTATGGTATTGGGCAGAGAGGTGCTTACACTTTAAAGTAAAGTAGTTTAGTGTGCTTTATTAATGCATATTGCAAATAAAGCCAGTCTCCTTCTCATGGAGGGAACTATTTTACAGACTGTAATCTTAATTCCGTATAGTCATTTTTGAAAGTATTTGCCTGTAGGAATAAAAGATCAAGATGAATTTGGATGATTCAGTTTAAATCATTTCAAACAGAAAAATCCACACAAAATCCTCATCATCATAATAAGAGCACTATATATTTAGCAGAGGGAACTGATTTTTATTTAATGTGTACTCAAAACCAAGTACTCAGCTTACATGTCCTCTATATTTTAAGGCATCATCAAAATGCTATAAAATGTAAATATCTTTTTTTTTCTTTTTATAAAGGAAGAAACTAGGATGCAGGGCTTTCAAATCAAGTATCAAAGTTCTCCCATGGGTGACCCCAAGTTTGCTTCCTTTATGCTCATTTATACTTCTTTCCTACAAGAAGTAATTCTTAAGCAATTTCATAAGAAATCATGAGATTTTTCTTATATTACTTTGGAATTCTGAATGAGATATTCGGCACCCACAGAGTTATTCAGATTTCCTATTTTACTGATTGCTTAGCTATTCATAATCAAGATTGTTGAGTAGCTAGAAACTGATTAGAATTCTGAATCATTGAAACAATTGAGACAATTACTTTATTAATTTCAAAGCCATTGGGTTGCCTGTGGGAGAGTTTTTGAAATCTTTATATAGCTTACTTCTGTTCCCCTTGCACTGAATGGAACCTGCCAAATGACCTTATGGACTGCAAAGGGGTTGGGAAGTGTAGTCCAACTGCAGCCCCAGGAAAAAGGGAAAACAGTTCTTTAAGTAGCTGCCATGTTTTATTACTTTCTTTTATTGTCTTCTGTTCACCCTTAATCAACTCCATCCATTCTTCACACAACAACCCTTTCTAGCCCATCAAGACCAATCTCAGAAGTGCTTTCCTTTGGAAGACTTTGTCCCACTCCGTCTGGATTAGATGTTCCTTCTTTGACCTTTTATTGCATCTTGTGCATACTGATATCACAGAACTTTTCATACTATAATTTAATCTCAACAAATGAGCTTTATCTCCTTGTTTCCAAAATTTGACATAATACCTAGAATTCAGATGTTGATTCAGTGAATGCATTCAAGATTTCAAAAGCATCAGTTTTCTCTTCATCACAAATGAAATGGCTAAATGACATGGATTTTGTTTTTTAGTCTATTTTCATTTGTATTTAATCTAATATAGATAATTGAAAAATAGTAATGACAAACAGTATTTCAATATATCTTCAATAACTATAATGTGCTCTAAAAATATCTTCAGTTCCTATCAATGAGAAAGTTATTGGTACTGTTAATGCTATTGGGGTTTTCTTAATTTATAATTAAGTAAATGCTAAATTTCAGGGAGAAGTTAGTAAGAAAATAAACTACAGAGTTTTTTTTTTTTGATCCAAATTCATAGACCCTGAATTCTATGTGGACCTTAAGTTCAGAACTCTTGTGTTAAATCCTAAATACTTAAAGATAGAGATTTTATATGATTGAGGTTTGTCTTTCCATAGTCTTTAAAGAAAATTACTTCAGAAAAAAAATAGTCATTCTTTATATGTTAAAACTATATCCTGAAATATGTGTTTGAATTATCCCATTGTCTTCATAACAACTATCAGACAAGAGAGCAGGGTTTGTACACTTAAGCAGCTGACTTAAGATCACAAAGTTAGTAAGAAGGAAAGTAAGGACAGAAACCCAAGTATGTTTGAGCTTGATTGTTATCTTAAGCACTGTGGTCAATGATGTCATGAAGATATATTAAAAAAGAAATCTGGGGGCACCTAGGTGGCTAGGTCAGGTAAGTGTTGACTCATTTTTTTTTTAACGTTTATTTATTTTTGAGACAGGGAGAAACAGAGCATGAACAGGGGAGGGTCAGAGAGAGGGAGACACAGAATCTGAAGCAGGCTCCACACTCTGAGCTGTCAGCACAGAGCCCGACACGGGGCTTGAACTCACGGACTGCGAGATCGTGACCTGAGCCAAAGTCGGCCGCTTAACTGACTGAGCCACCCAGGCACCCCTGTTGACTCTTGATTTAGCTTCAGGTCATGATCTCAAGGTTCGGTTGGTGAGACGGAACTCCGCATCGGGCACACTGACATCCTGGGGCCTGCTTGGTATTCTCTCTCTCCATCTCTGCCCCTAACCCCCCTCTCAAAATAAATAAATAAACTTTAAAAATTTCTGGATTCAAATCTTGTGTCTACCACATTGAAACTGTAAACTTAGATAAACAAATCATTTTTTTACTGCCAAACTTTATTAAGTTTATTTATTTTGAGAGAGAAAGTGTGTGTGTGCTTGTGAGCAGAGGAGGAGCAGAGAGAGAAGGAGAGAGAGAATCCCACGCAGGCTCTGTATCAGCACAGAGCAAATGCGGGGCTCCACCTCAAACCCTGAGATCATTATCTGAGCAGAAACCAAGAGTCAGTCGCTTAACCAACTGAACCACCAAGGCACCCTAAGGTTTATTATTTAAAAGTCAGTATAATATCAAGCCAGTTACTTTTGTGAAATCACTTCATAATCCCTAATCATTACATAAATTGTGACAAAACTCAATTGAGAGACAATATTATTCTATTTTTCCCCTGAATACAAATCATAATAAAAAGCATTTTTGAAGTAAACTACCTAAAGGGTCAAACTATTATAATCTAGAAAATCTTACAGTAGTCACTTTTTTTTTGTTCTAACTGCATTGCAAGTTCTTAGTTTATACTAACATCATTATTTTCTCCAGTTAAATTACATGAAGCATTAATTATGTTAATTTGCTAGGCAAAATGATCTGTTTCACATAGTAAATCATTTCAATTAAATTCTTCCAGGAAGAAAAACCAGATACTATAATCCCCTGTTTCAGGTTTTACTATGTTACAAATCACCACAAAATTTAGTGCCTTGACAACAACAAGCTACTTTGCTCACTCTTCTGCAGGTTGGCAGTTTGCACTGGGTGAAACTAAGCTGCAAGATTCTTCCGCTCTCAGCTGGCTCAGTCATGCATCTGTGGGCCCCCCAGGGGGTTTGCTAGGTGGTAGCCTCAGCTGGAACATCTCTTCTCTGCTCCATGTGGTTCCCCATTCCCTGATAGGCTGCATGCAGCTTTTCTCATATTGGCCAGGCTGGTGACCAAGAGAGATCATGGAAAAGTATAAGAACTCTTAAAGCCTAGACTAGGGGCTAGCAGATCATTGCTTCTGCCATATTCTCTTTGTTGGTCAAAGTAAGTCACAAGGTCAATCCAGCTTCACAGGGTAGAGAAATAAATTTTACGTCTTCATAGGAAGGGCTTCAAAGTCACTCTGCAAAGGGATAACGATACTGAGAGGGGAAAGATTGAGGCCATTTTTGCAAACAGTCTACCACAGTATCTGTCTTTATTACAGTGTATCTACCACAGTATCTATTAAAGAATAGAGAATGGAGAATCAAATTAAATTACTTGAGGGACATCCTAAGTAGCAGAGCTGTCATTTAAGCTCAGGTCTCCCTATGCAAATCCATTTTCTTCTAAATAGAACACCATCATTTTTAATCAAGTTCCAAATCTTCCTTCTTCTTTGACAGATGAGTGTATATGTATAATTTATATAGAAAATCATAAAAATAATATATAATATCTATACACACAATCATCTGTCAAAGAAGAAGAAGAAAAAAATATATATACACTTATTGTCACAGAAGATTCAGTGGCTCAAATAATTTTTACCTTTTTATTATGCTTATTACTGAGAGTGGGGCATGTTACAAAAACAATATAAAACAAGGGACCAGCAAATAGGGATGAGAAGGAACACAGAGTGCTCCCCCTGGGTACCACTGAGCCCAGTAATGAAGGGACTGTGCTCATCTTGGGAGATCTTCTTCCAGGGAGCTTCAAGAGTTCTGTTATTTTGGGTAACTAATTTTCTATACAAATTAATGAGTATGACCTCACCAAGAAACCCAAGACCAGAAATGAAAACTCAATCCACCTCTTTTACTGCAAAGAACCAAATCAAAGAAGGAAGCATATTGAGATTTCAAAATGAGATTCCAAATTGGCAAAATTGTACTTTATCTCATAACCAGATGATATAGACTTTTAAAGGCATGTGCTCTATAATTTTTTACCTTCTCCATTAAAAGTGAGTAGAATTGGGGATGCCTGGGTGGCTCAGTCAGTTAAGCATCTGACATCGACTCAGGTCATGATCTCACAGTTTATGAGTTCGAGCCCCACATGGGGCTCTCCGCTCTCAGAACGGAGCCCACTTTGGATCCTCTTTCTCCCCCTCTCTCTGTTCCTTCCCTGCTCTCTAGCTCTCTCTCTTGCTTTCTCTCTCAAAAATAAATTTAAAAAATTAAGAAAATAAAAGTGAGTAGAATTAAAATTTGTGCCAACAAAGACACAAAAGATTGAGGAACTAAATGAAGATATAAGTGACATAATGCCCCTTTATTGTTAATGAAGAGAAAAGGTTCTACCTACAAGTAGTTGATTATAGGGAAATCACCTCACTATAACTTTTTTCCTGTCCCAGTACTGCATCATTCATCCTATCATTAGGACTGCAAAGAAAGAAATAAGAATATCATCATGTATGGACAGCAGTATACTTTGAAAAGTAGAAAGTGTCTGTCAATAAAGACATACAATTAAAATGTAAATTTAACGAGGCTGCTGCATAAAATTATAGTTTCATTTATTATCCACAATTAGGAAATGCAGAAAGTTTAAATATGATTTAAAATCATATAAAAATATTAAATAACCCCCTGAAAAAACAACGAAGTTGCCTTCACTAAAATTACATTCATCAAAAGACACTTTTAAAAGAGTAAAACAATAAGCCATAGACAAAGAATATATTCTTTCTGTGTTTATCTAACAAAAATTCCATGTCCAGAATATATAAGAACTACATGTCATTAAGAGAAAGACAGATAATCCAATTAAAATGGTCTAATGACTTGAGCAGGCACTTCACAGATTGGATTTTCAAAGTGCCATAAACATATGAAAGAGTCACTTATTAGCTATAAGGGAACCACAAGTTAAACAAGAATGAAATACTAATACTTATAAGAATATAAATATAATACTATATTAAATATTTATTTGTATATATTTTTATAAATATTTAATGGAATAAAATTTATTTAATATGAATTTATGTATATAATGTAAAATGTAATAAATATGAAAATATAATAAATACACTGATTATAAATATTCATATTTGACATTACCAAGTGGTGGTAAAAATGTAGAGCAACTGTAACTCTCTCACTTTCCTCATACACTGTAAAACAGTACAGTGAATTTAAAAAATCGTTTAGCACTGTCTATTAGTACTGAACCTATGCATATTCTCTGACCAAGCTTTCACTCCTAGGCGCATCTCGATATCCCACTAAACTGCATACAGATGCTGAAAGCATATACAACTGTGATCATAGCAGCACTATGCCTAATAACCAAATACTGAAGCTACTCAGTGCCTATCAGTAATGCCTATCACTTAACAGATAATTTAGTGATAGTAGATTTATATATTACTTGAATGGTACAAATGAATAGCCAAAATGTTATAAAAATAAGTATCACAAACAGAATGTTGAGCAGTGAAGTAAAACATGATGCATTTAGTATGATTTAATTTTCATAAAGTTCAAATATAGGCAAAACTAATATGTGGTTAAGCAAATGTTGGGAGAGTTGTTACCTTTGGCTATGGGTTTCGAATTACAGGGGATTCAGAAGTGCTTCTGAAAAACTAGTTCTGTATATAGTATGATATAATATATATGGATATAAATATAGATAGATATAGATATACATGCAGATATAGATATAGATATAGATATGATATATTTGTTGATTGTTTTGTCTTGTTTTTGTTTTTCCTAGTACATGATACTACATTTTTAAAATTTATTTATTTTTTAATTTATTATTTTTTTGAATTTACATCCAAATTAGTTAGCATATAGTGCAACAGTGATTTCAGGAGTAGATTCCTTAATGCTCCTGACCCATTTAGCCCATTCCCCCTCCCACAACCCCTCCAGTCACCCTCTATTTGTTCTCCATATTTAAGAGTCTCTTATGTTTTGTCCCCCTCCCACTTTTTATATTATTTTTGTTTCCCTTCCCTTGTGTTCATCTGTTTTGTCTCTTAAAGTCCTTGTTTGAGTGAACTCATTTGATATTTGTCTTTCTATGACTGACTAATTTCACTTAGCATAATACTCTCCAGTTCCATCCACGTAGTTACAAATGGCAAGATTTCATTCTTTTTGATTGCCGAGTAATACTCCATTGTATGTATATACCTCATCTTCATTATCCATTCATCCATCAATGGACATTTGGGCTCTTTCTGTACTTTGGCTATTGTTGATAGTGCTGCTCTAAACATTGGGGTGCATATGTCCCTTCAAAACAGCACACCTGTACCCCTTGGATAAATACCTCGTAGTGCAATTGCTGGATCATAGGGTAGTTCTATTTTTAGTTTTTTGAGGAACCTCCATACTGTTTTCCAGAGTGGCTGCACCAGTTTGCATTCCTACCAGCAATGCAAAAGAGATCCTCTTTCTCCGTATCCTCGCCAACATCTGTTGTTGCCTGAGTTGTTCATGTTAGCCATTCTGACAGGTGTAAGGTGGTATCTAATTGTGGTTTTGATTTGTATTTCCCTGATGATGAGTATGTGGAGCATTTTTTCATGTGTCGGTTGGGCATCTGGATGTCTTCTTTGGAGAAGTGTCTCTTCGTGTCTTTTGCCCATTTCTTCACTGGATTCTTTGTTTTTTGGGTGTTGAGTTTGATAAGTTCTTTGTAGATTTTGGATACTAACCCTTTATCTGGTATGTCGTTTGCAAATATCTTCTTCCATCCTGTCAGTTGCCTTTTAGTTTGTTTCCTTCGCTGTGCAGAAAAGTTTTTTTTTTTTTTGATGAGGTCCCAGTAGTTCATTTTTGCTTTTGTTTCCCTTGTCTCTGGAGACGTGTTGAGTAAGAAGTTGCTGTGGCCAAGATCAAAGAGGTTTTTGCCTTCTTTCTCCTCAAGGATTTTGATGGCTTCCTGTCTCACATTTAGGTCTTTCATCCATTTTGAGTTTATTTTTGTGTGTGGTGTAAGAAAGTGGTCCAGGTTCATTCTTCTGCATGTCGTTGTCCTGTTTTCCCAGCACCACTTGCTGAAAAGACTGTCTTTATTCCATTTGATATTTCCTGCTTTGTCAAAGATTAGTTGGCCATACGTTTTTGTGTCCATTTCTGGTTCTCTCTTCTGTTCCATTGATCTGAGTGTCTGTTCTTGTGCCAGTACCATACTGTCTTGATTACAGCTTTGTAGTATAGCTTGAAGTCTGGGATTGTGATGCCTCCTGCTTTGGTTTTCTTTTTCAAGATTGCTTTTGCTATTCGGGGTCTTTTCTGGTTCCATACAAATTTTAGGATTATTTGTTCTAGCTCTGTGAAGAATGCTGGTGTTACTTTGATGGTGATTGCATTGAATATGTAGATTGCTACATTTGATCTATAAATAAGGAAATAAAAGATGAGTGAATGGGCAGAAAGTGGATGGATGGTTGGAGAGAGAGAATAAAATGTAGACATTAGACACTACAAGGGTAGAATTAGAAGAGACTATAACTCAGATCCTTAGGAATTTTTTAAAGTGACCAGTTCGCTCTATTTTTCATTCATTTATTCCTTCATTCATTCTTTATTTAATAAATGAATCAGTCTATCACCTTAAAGGATGGTGGAAAAGATATACAATAAACTAGAAAAATAGGCAAGAAAAATCACATTATTTATCATATTAAAAATCAAAATAAAGGGGTGAGATGGAGTGTAATTGGGTAAGGAGAATTGACAAAAGACTATTTTGAAGAGGTGACATCTGAACTAATACCCTAAGGATGAGAATGAACCAGTATTTCCAGGGGAGGAAGAATCATAGGCAGTTAAGTGTGAGAACATGCACTCTTGAAGAAACAGACAGAAAACAGTGTGGCTGGTGCATGGTGAATGAGGGAGAAGATGGTATGAATTATATTTGGAAATGTAAGCAGCTTATGACTGGCCTTATGTGTTTTAGTAAATCTGTATTTTAATCTATGAATAATGTAAAGTAACATGGCAACTGTCTTGGACCATTCAAGCCACTGTAACAATATAACAAAATACCAAAATTTGGATATCTTATAAACAACTGGAATTTATTTCTCCCAATTGTGGTGGCTGGAAGTTCAGGATAATGGTGCTAGCATGGTAGGGTAAGGGCTCTGTTTTGGGTCCCAGAATTCTCATTGTAGCAGTTACAAAGTTCAAATGTTCTCATATGGTGTGAGGAGAAAAAGGAGCTCTCTCAGGACTTTTATATATATAAGGACACTGATGTAATTCATGAGGGCTCCGCCCTCACAAACTAATCCAATCACAAAGACCCTGCCACCTAATACCATCACCTTTCAGGGTAGGTTACAATATACGGAATTTGGAGGGGGGCATAAACATTCAAACCATTTCCTGAGCAAAGCTACTTCTAAGCTATATATCAGCTTGTGGGCTGTGACTTTTCATTTATTTCCTGCCCAGGATGTCCTTGACTCAATGACTAGACAGATAGGACTGAGCCTGTACTTAGCAGGCATCACTGACTCCAGCTCTCAGTTAATAAAATTAAAGCAATGTTCCTCAATCCGGACTGTTCATTAGAATCTCCTGGAGAGCTTTGAAAAATCTAGATGCCTGGGCCTTACCCAAAATAAATTAAATTATAATCCTTGGTATTGGGGCAAAAGTATCTGTATTTTTAAATCTCCTTAAGTGATCCCTATGTGTAGCCAAGGTTGAGAATTACTGAATTGAAGCTTGACAACCCTTACAAGGTTGTTGAGAGGGTTCGGTTAGGTAATCTGTTTGATACTTCTAAGCATTAGCTCCTCTAAGCATAACTCTGTGATCAACAGTACTGCAACAAGAGCATTCCATACCTTTTTAAAGATTTTCTATTTTTATGCCAAACCATACCCACATGCGTAGAACACAATGAAAAGCCTTCCCTGGTAAATCCAATATAGATCATGCTTCTAAGATCCATTCTCTGACAGCTAAGAAAATTTCCAATGTCAATCTCACATGGAATTTTTAAGAATAATGTGTCTGTGGAACTAAAAGAAGTAGCTGAAGCTTCTGCTCAAAGGGATTGAGTCAAGATTAGCAAGCATGGAACTATTATCAATAGAGTTAAGGCAAAATTCCTGGGAATTAGGTGTCAGTTTGGTAATTTTATTTTTACCTCACATTTGAATATCTTGTACTCTTTTAGGAACTATGCAGTGTTGTTAAATGGCCCTTTAATTGTAACTCAGAAACCTAAAATTCCTTTGTATTTGTTTATCAAATCACTAACTCACCTTACTGTTCCTTTTGATAGCAGAGTTGGTGATAACAATGAAAAAGAAAGTGAAGGGTACCCATGGAAAATAAATGTAGAATCCTGAAATGTTTGACACTTCTTTCTCTTAGAAGGTTAGGAAAAAAATAATATTACTTACAAAAGGGGTAAAATGTATATATAGATAGAATGAGAATTTTTGCACTCAGATTTGACAGGGTAGTTTATAGATCTTTCTATAGATTTTAGATAAAGATACATACCCCAAATTGCAGAATGAGTCATAACTACCCAGAAATTGGCCTATCATTCTTGTGAGGAAAAACTGTTAGAGGCATTTTATGAGCATTTGTCCAAATTCCTCTCACCGTTTGTATGATAGGAAAGAGAATGACTAAGCTTACTTTTGTTTGGGGCTAGAGCAGAGATGATGGAAGATACTGAAAGTAAGAGGAGACAGGTAGCCATGAGCCATGCAGGAACCTGAAGTATGAGGGGATGAAGACAGAAGTCTTTCAATAATAACTAGTAGTTAGGGAGCACCAGCTGTGTCAGGTGTTGGGTAGCAAATGGTGAATAAGGCAAAGAAGATACAGTATTTAGATTCCCAGAATGAATAACCTAGTGGGGACTACAGTAATATGTGAGACACTAAAGACTGCTGTGGTGAGCAAACCTATGCTTCCTATGAAGTCAGAGCAGACTTCATAGGAAGAAGACTCTAAAATGAGATAGGGGATGGTGGTGGGCAAAGTGGGTGAAGTCAAGTAGAAGGGATAGGCTTCTAGTTATGGAATGAACAAAGTCACAGAGATGGGAGGTACAGCATAGGGAACACAGTCAGTGATATTGTGTTAGCATTGTATGGTGACACGTGGTAGCTACACTCATGGTGAGCATAACACATTGTATATAGTTGTAGATTCACTATATTGTACAGCTGAAACTAATGTAATATTGTGTGTCAACTATAGTTAAAAAACAGTGTTTTTTTAACACAAAAAAATGAGAGAAAAAAGGGAACAAGATCTGAAGAGCGAGAGGTACTTATCTAGAAGGAGAAGAAGGTAGAGAGGCAGGTTTCAGAGAAAGGGAAAAGAAGGTATGAATGAATATTCAGTGAAGAGAGAAAACAGACACAATTGAGGGACTGAAAGAGTTTTTGGAATGCCTGAAATAAGACTGAAAGAAAGAGAAAAGAGTTGTTTTAAGATGGTTTGAAGTAAAATTGGGAGAAAACTACACTACCTAGTTACAGAGATTGTGTTTGATTCCAAGAACAAGGGGATCCAGTTAGTGATTTTGAAAGGAGATGAAACATAATCAGATTTGTATTTCAGAAAAAAAAATGATTCTGGCTGTCATGTACTAGAAGAATTAGAGAGTGTGGGGTGTGAAGGAGGTCCAAAATGAACATATTTTGAAAAGTCTAGGGGAGGGGCGCCTGGGTGGCTCAGTCGGTTAAGCAGCCGACTTCAGCTCAGGTCATGATCTCGCGGTCCGTGAGTTTGAGCCCCACATCGGGCTCTGTGCTGACAGCTCAGAGCCTGGAGCCTGTTTCAGATTCTGTGTCTCCCTCTCTCCACCCTCCCCTGTTCATGCTCTGTCTCTCCTGTCTCAAAAATAAATAAAACGTTAAAAAAAATTAACAAAAAAAAAGTCTAGGGGAGACATGAAGGCATAGATCATGATGGAGAGAGATGGACATGAAAGATACAAAGGATATTTTAGAGGTAGAATTGATGACCTAATGACTAATTGGATGGTGAGGGAAAGGAAGAAGGATGATTCCCAGTATCTGATTGGAGCAACTGGAACACACTGGTTATCATGGTTGGCCATTAAGACTAATTGCAGAACCCACCACTAATGTACTGAGTTTGTAGAGAATTCCTTACTTGGTTAGGAAATGATTGTACGACTGGTGCTTCTTTTTGATACTCTGCCTTTCTCACTGTGTTGTATGAACTGAATGGAATAATCTATATGAAAGAATTTATGGATTCTACACAATTCTCAAATATAAGGTATAATTATTAGTACACAGGGTGGATCTGTCTTGTTTGGATTAGACCTCATATGGTGAGTACAAATATAAAAACTTGAGTTTCCCATTTGTCTTAGTCAACATGGGCTACTATAACAGAATACCATAGGCCAAGTCACTTATAAACAATACAGATTTATTTCTCACAGTTCCGAAGAATGGGATGTCAAAGATCAAGGTACTGGCAGATTCAGTGTCTGGTGAGAAACTGCTCCATTTTCATAGATGGCTTTTTCACATGGTGGAAGGGACTAGCTAGTTTTTTGTGGTCCCTTTTATAAAAACATTAAAACCATTTGTGAGGGCTCCACCCTATGACCCAATCATCTCCTAAAGGCCTCGCCTCTGGATACCATCACATTGAGAATTAGGTTTCAATATATGAATTTAGGGGGCAGGGAGGAACACAAACATTCAGTCTTTAGTACCACCCAAGAAGAAAGAACTGAATATTGGCTCAGGATTTGAGTCTAATTGTGGATACAAACATGTCACGAACTTAAAATAACTGTAGTTTGGTTGATTTGTGGGTGTGGGAGATCAGGAATGTTCACATCAGCCCTAATAGGTATTGAGTTATGAGCAGAAAAATCAATTTCAGACACCAATGGCCAGTAGGACAGGGCATGCTCAGGAGTAACTTACACAGTAGGTAAGGCTGATCCTGAAGTCCGAAGGTCTTCAGCTTCTGCAAGATACTAGAGCTGGGAAGGATTGAATGGACAAACAAGGTCACACAAATCAATTTATGATACTAGCTAAGGGAGACTGTGTAGAACAAGAAGAGAATGAAATATTTTGGAAACTTGGTAATGATCACTAATGTACCAGGGAAAGCTAGTGGCTAGTGCTCATGCTAGATGCTCACCAGAGAAATTACAATGTCAAATTCAAATTTAAGAAGAGTAATGCATTGTAACACTTTTACTGATGAAGAGAAGGTAAAAATAAAAATTATATGTGATTTCTCTGATAAAGTTTTGAGGCTTGATTTTATAAGCTACAAGAGAATATTTTCACTATTCAAAGTGAATAACACTGTTTATAGAGAAGGCAATTTGGTGTATCTTGGGCTGATAAATGTGAAAATGAACTGCAAGAATAAAAGGCATCAGTACTAGTAAGGTGTCCATTTTCTAGATGCAGTCTACTTCTATATTCAATAATTTCAGAGCATTCACCTAGTATTTCAACAAATGTTTGATGCTCACTGCATGTTGGCAAACAGGGTAAGCCTGTTAAGGAAGAAACAGTGTCTGTCTTACAGGAGCTGAGTTCTATTGTGATAGATTACAACACAATGATAGAAGTGAGAGCAAAATTATCAGTATACTTGTGATATTGAAACATGATGTTCCCAACTGCCTGAAGTGGTTGAGAAAGGTTTCACTTAGATGCCAGAGAGCAGGGTCATCAAGGATGAAGTGTAATTCCCAGGTGAAAAAGGGAAGAAGGGGAGTTCTGGGTCCATATAAAGACATCGAGTAATAGAGAACAACAGGTTTAGAAAAGAATGAATTGGTGTTCAAAGAGAGTTTGGGGACATATTGTAAAGGGTCTTGTATGAGCTTGTTAAGGAGTTTAAACTTTACACTACAGAAAATGAGAAATAATTAATGGTACATAAAAGACCCATAGTTTTTGGTAAATAGCTAGTGATGCTGAGGAGATGTGATCTGTGGGTAGAGACAATGGTAGAGAGATGGGCTAGAAATTGTCAGAAAATTCCAATTAAGAGATAGTAAGAGTCTAAACCCAGGCAGAAGCAGTAACACAGAGAGAACTCAGGCTAGAAGAATGTTGCTGATACAGAATTAAGAGTTGTGATTTATAAATATTTTCTTAGTCTACAGTCTCTCATAATCCATAATAATGCATTTAGTACCTTGAACTGAAAGATCAGGGTTCCACCAAGAACTTACACTATTTTCAATTAAGGAGACCAAGGTTTTTGATGTCTGGTGTTTTCATTTTAAGAATTTCAGATACCAGTATATGGTGGTACTCCCATCCCCACCCTCAAAATCTGTGTCGGTGATAAGGAAGGAAATTACAAATTGTATGAAAATGGATAGAAGTATTTTATAAAGTAGCTGAACAATTCAAAGCAACTGAAAGAAAGAGGCTTAAAGACCTAGAACAGCAGGAGTTTATAAATGAAAATTCATGGTAGACAAGCTGAGTTCCTTCCTTTGATAAATTCTCAAAATTAATGGATAGATGGGAAAATGTGATATATTTAGGCATTAGCAAAACATCTGATACTATGTCTGATGATATTTTACTTGCAAATTTGTTTTAAATGAGCTTAGATGACAAGAAAATCAGTCAGATTAAAATTGAGGAAAAGCTTATAAACAAAAAGTAACAAATGCTAGGTCTGGTCTTATTTAACATTTTTATTAAAGATCTAGAATGGTGGAGTAAATGGCATATTAATAGAAATGACAAATGACACTATATTTATAGGATTACAAAGTGTGCAGATTGCAAACTGTAAGAAGGAAGATTGACCCAAATATAATAAGAATATAAGTATGAGCAGAAAGAAAAAGACATAACTTTTTTCAATAATCACAGTCACAAAAACATGTAAACTGGAAAAAATGGCAAGGACAGTGGGTGAAGTATTAAAAGAAACGAGTTCTGGCTCCAATTTGGATAATGCCTAGGTGGATGACCTTGTGTAAGTGGCTCAAATCCTCTGCCATATCTGTTTTCCCAAGGTTATGTTAATAGATTGGAAAAGTCAGTGTCCACAGTTTCTTCCATCCCTAAAATTCTTTTTTTCAGTTTCCCTTTTTTCCACGTTATTAAAGCCAGCTCTCTTATACTGAAGACTTGCTTTATAAAAGTCTTCTGAGGCTTCTCTGTCCAACTGAGAAGTCATTAGCATTTTTAGGATGACATAGCATCTCTGTAGAGCCATACACTGTCATACTTGATAATACCAGCCTGTAATATCACCCTACGTCAGGAAGTGACTCGCTGAAAGGCCTACGATAGTCTAAATTACCTGCTGGTCTCACTACCATGAGCACCATTGACGGAATCTGAAATGAACACAATATACTTTTCTAGAGGAGTAGGGTGGATATCATCTTATATTGTGGAAGAGTGACAAATTAGAGGTTGTTTACACTTTACCCTTCAGGGACCTGTTAGTCATGTAATAATGTAATGTAAATTATGACACAGTGCTTTAAATGACTTTTGTTTGTTTTGTTGTATTTCTTTGTCAAAGGCTATTTGTATATAGACCTATGGAAATCTATACTAGCTCTGAGAAGAAGGCAATGTAGGTAACATTATCTTCATTTTCTTTTTAAGAAAATTGAGATATAATGTTTAATGACTTCACCAGGGCTATAAAGATAGTGTCAAAGTCTTGACTAGAACTTTTGTTTGTCTAGTGGTATTTTAGTTCTACTTCATCATGTTACACATTGATTTAGAATAATTTGTATGACTTTTTAAAGTCCTATTTCTAGGCCCTCAATAACATGACCAAATACAAGAAAATGATTTATTTCAAGTGCTGAGATGATAAGCAGCTTGTAGATCAGTTATGTGTATTAGGGATGGGAGTATTAAGAAGATTTATTACTTCTAATATTATATGAATGCTAATGAGGAATTTTAATGCAACTTCCATGTCAACAACAGAGTTTCTTCATGAAATGCAGAAATGATTAGGACATTCCATTAAAACAGACCCTGAATGATTCTTATTGACTCTATTACTTCATGGATTTCAAATTCCACTAATAAATGGCTCCACTCTTCTTCCACACTACTCTTTTTTCAAACTTATGCATTCTTGCCCCACTCCAAGCGAATTGCTTAAAAGAAAATGGTATGGAGATGGAAGCTTCTCTACAAGACAGCTTTAAGGACGTTTTCTGTCATGATCCCTGCCCTGTCTTCACAACTGAAGACAGTGTCATGCACTCAGAAGTCACTCGATGAATTTTTGTTGAATGAACAGATGTCTCTCTGCTAACTCTTACGTAAAGTCTCAACTTAATTCTCTCGGGAATTTTGCTATGACTTCAATAATAGTTCATGCCAAGTATTGGTTTACATTTTACAAACAAATATGTCTTTATCTCTATTTAAAATTTAAAGTTCTCAATATCATTGTTGGCATGGGATTTTTAATAGGAATATTTTCCTCATAGGTCACTTGTGCATTTTGTAAAACTACCATAGTGATTGATTCATAGCGGCTGGTACTACTTCTTTATTTTTTCACTTAGTTTGTTTTCTTTTTTAACACAGTGAATAATTGATTACAATCCAAGCAATATGTTTCTGAAACCATAAAGACGCTCTTGACATTTACTGTTCTAATGTCTTATTATAAGAACTAGCATAAAAATTCTAAACTCCTGTGGATTTTAAAGCTCTTGGAGGACTACAAACTTACTTTGAAGATAGGTTATTGGATAGTGACTCTTTCCTAACGTGCATCTCTTTACCATATACACTAAGGCCTTAAGGAGAAAAGTATGTTTGAAGAGTTGTATAATTACATTTGTTTTGAAGACATCCCTTTTTCACTGACTTTGTCAATGACTCCGTGTTTGCCTTTCAACCATAAAGATCTTAAAAGTTGTAATCCACAAGTACATTTTAACTAGCTTAGCACAGAGAAAGGGTCCAAGTATGAGCAAGCATGGAGACTCTTCTATTGTTAAAGCTACGCTAACTCTTCTGACTTTTTAAGAATTTTTTATTTGCAATAGGTTTTTATAAAGAGAGCTCTTTGAAATCTTCAGCTTTAAGATTTTCCCTTTGGTTTTGGAAGCCTACTGAATTCCTCACCTTCCTAGAGGAATACCTGGAATTCACAGATCAGGGACAACATAATTTAGAACACAAGGGGTCAAACTGCAAAACAGTTCAGCCTTAGCTGACCACAGCTATTAAGGACAGCCTTCAATAGTTTGATAATGGATAAAACCCAACTAGTCAGAGCAAGTATCAATTGGCCAGATCACAACAGAGAAATAGGAAGATGACAGTGGTATAGATCAAGCTCTGAAAACATCCCCAAATAAAGGGAGTGGTATGTATTCTTGGCAGAAGTCATCAGGACTCCATTTTTCTCAGTTCTTGTCTTTTTCAGTAATACCCACCTCTCCTCTCCAAGCCCCTACTCCTTCTTCTCCATCTCCATCAGAAATATCTAATAGCCCCCAAAACACCAGCATCATGCCCTCAGTTTCTAAGTTAACCCAGGCATATGACAGGAAGAGAGATTGTGATAAGAAACTGTATGTAATTGGTAGTTAATAGTATTTATCAACACCTACTTGCTTTTATACGAACAGTTGATGTTTTCTCATTTTTAACTAAAGTGCTATATAGGTACTTCAAATGCACCTTTACCTTCATCCCTTCCTGAGAGATTGATAATCCTAAACCTCTAATGTGCCTAAGATATTCTTCAAGGATTATCATTTTTCTAATGGATAATTGATCACTGATAATCCAAATGAAGTGCTTCTATGATCTCTGTATCATTTTGAAGTTAGCATCTTACCTTTTACTGTCCATTCAGCTCCTTGAATTGACAAACAAGCCCTGACGTTTTGTCACATCTGGATTTGCTTCTCCTTCAGAAAAGGAATTTTAATGTGTGTCCCTGGCTGCATGTTCTATTATTACAGAGGAGAAGTTCCTTGAACTGTTAAGTCTACCCTAGTCCAAAAGCCTACATGTCCAGGCACGTCCACTGATGAGCTCAAAAAGGTTTCCATTGTAACATGAAATTATGTTTTATCTCAATGTACCTTTCTCTATTGTGATCATTTGCTTTTGTTTTCTTGTCTTAATGATATATGGAGAGAAATTAAGGCTAACCTTTTTTTAATTTTCTTTAATGTTTATTTTTGAGAGAGAGACAATAAAAAGGCATTATGTCACTTTATCTTCATTTATTTCCTCAATCTTTTGTGTCTTTGTTGGCACAAATTTTAATCTTACTCACTTTTAATTTCTTTTTTTTTTTTTTTAGTGTTTATTTTTGAGAGAAAGAGACAGAGCATGAATGGGAGAGGGACAGAGAGAGAGGGAGACACAGAATCTGAAGCAGGCTCCAAGCGGGGCTCGAACTCTCGAACAATGAGATCATGACCTGAGCCAAAGTCAGATGCTTAACTGACTGAGCCACCCAGGTGCCCCAGGGATAACCTTTTAATAGCTAAGGGGATATAATATATCTTGCTTTTCAGTCATTTGCATATAATATTGCCCTGAATATCCCTTCTGGCCATATTTTAATCCACTTACTATCTATCATTCATCCAAATCTTTTACTTTCATAATATTATTAGGTTTTAAGTTTATTTATTTATTTTGAGAGAGACAGAGAGAGCAAGTGGGGGAGGGGCAAAGAGAGAAGAGGAGAGGGAATCCCAAGCAGGCTTTGCACTGTCAACACAGAACCCGATGTGGGGCTTGAACCCATGAACTGTGAGATCATGACCTGAGTCGAAACCAAGAGCCAGACGGTTAACTGACTGAGCCACCCAGGCACCCCATAATATTATTAGTTTTAATCAATTGTGAAATACCTAGAACACAGACAGAAAGGAAAGAAGACATACTCATTAATTGACTTTAGATTCACCATCTGTCAGGGGTATGATACTGGTAAAGTGCCCTTCCATAGCCCATCACTTTCCGAGAAGGTCTCTCATATCTATACTTAGATACGCTTCTGATTCTAATCAGCAAATTCTATTATAGGCCTTTAAGTTTAAAAAAAAAAAAGTGAGAGAGAAAAAAAAATGCTGATGAAGGCCGTAAAAATAAATGAGGCTTATTGCTTCTTGACATCTTTAGCACTTTCTGTGGCTTCCTGAGTGAGCAACAGTGGCAGACAATAGCTAAAAGATTGTGTGTAAGATAATGAGAAAAATAAATGCATCCTCAGATGCAGCCAACAGGAACTGCTGTTAACATTCATTATCCAGGGTCTTGAATGCTCCCAAGATGATGTTATTAATTTGCAGAATGAGCTAAGAGGTGTGAAAGAAAGCTGATGTTTGCTTATAACCTTCTTGACCATCACTTTGAATATTAACCAATGAGGTCAAATGTATTATTACTGTGATACTGTATTTCTTTTTATGGTAGTAATACCAGCAGACAGCATTGTGTCAGTGTATATCCTTATAACCATTGTCGAAGAAGGAATGGAAAATATACGTGGGTGTATACTTGTGTTCAACTTCAGCCATTAATTCTGGTCAATGTTTAATATGAAATTTATACGTGATTCTTAAAGGATCTAGCACACTACTCAGTTTTCTAGGTCCTGAAGTTAACTACACAGAGTACATTCTTGTTTTAAGGACTTTAGAGAAATGTTTTGATCATGCCAATTGACATAAAATATTCCCTATATCATGCAAAGCCTTCCAAAAGACAAAACAAAATCTAAAGCAAGTGACAAAAAGCCTTTTTACAGTGGTTTCTTTAGGTCTCAACACACCTTTAAGTCTCCAAAATTTATTCTTTCCAGTCCCCTTGATACACCCCACATCCCATAATTACTTACAATGAGACTATATTTGCCTCATTAAAACATTTTTTGGATATAATCCAAAGTAATTAAAATTTCAGACAGATTAAGTTACCCCCATTTGTGTTTCATGAATTGTGTATGCTGCATTTTAGATGTCAGATATGGAAAACTGCTGTCCTTTGAGAGGGCAATTACACCTGCTCATATGGATAACATAGACTGACCAGGATAGACTACTGATTTCAAAAAACTTTTCTGAAAGTATAGTCTAGAGACCCCTGGAGGTCCCCAAGACTCTTTCAGAGGATCCATGAGTTTCAAAACTATTTCATAATAATACTAAGATAATATTTGCCTCCTTTACTCTCATTCTTTCATGAGTATATAGCAGAAGTTTTCCAAAGGCTACATGACAGGTGATATTGCAAAAGATTGAATATGGGAACAAATATGAGAATTCAGCTGTCTCTTTTGAAGCTACATATTAAAAGAATTTATAAAAACTTAAAACCATGCTATTCTTCATATTAAAATTACTTTTTTGAAATATAGTTTTTTCTTTTTTTAAAGTTTATTTATTTTTGAGAGAGAGAGAGAGAGTATGAACAGGGGCGGGGTAGACAGAGACTGGGGAGAGAGGGACAGAGGATCTGAAGCAGGCTCCATGTTGTAAGCAGCCACCCAGATATGGGTCTCAAACCCACAGACCATGAGATCATGACCTGAGCCAAAATTGGACTTAACTGACTGAGTAACCCCAGTGCCCCCAAATAGTTATTTTTCATAAAATATGTTGTTCATGTAAGCATGTAATTGTCATTATTTTTAATAATTTAAAATCATCATTGTATACATTTATAGGTTTTAAATTATAGTTAATACCAATAAATATAAACCATGTAAACAAAAGCTCTTTGGAATTCTCAAAGACTGTAAATTTGTAAAGTTGCCCTGAGATCAAAAGGATTGACAACTGCTGGTCTAAATTAAAACCACAAAAAAGCCATTGTACAATTATGGCTGTTGAGCACCAGGAAAACATAACCCTGTAAACAAACTCTGATATGAAACTAGAGAAATGCAGGAAATATTTTGTCACTCAAGCTAAATACCAGGGCCCTTATTTTCTATTTCTCATTTAACATTACTCTTTTTAATTGCCATCAATAACAATTTCTTAATATGTTACCTAATGTCCAAACATTAAATGTACAGTAGTTGATAAAAAGCCATCGATTTATTATTTAAGGTTTTAAGTGTTTATGAGTAACCTCACAGTTACTCATTGTAGACAATAAGTTTCATTGAAGACAGTAATTTGCAATTTGTAATAGACTACACTTGAGGAGGAGTAGAAAGTCACAGCACATAGCTGTTAGTGAACCTGACTGTGAACTCTATCCTAATGTGCCATCATTAATTTCTTTTTTTATCATCAATTTTGAAGTTATAAAAATTGTAGTTAAAAAATAAAGTCAAGTGAAAGAAATCTTTACTAGGTATTGATACAACAATAGATTTCACATGAACAACTTCTATCTTGAAGACAGTGAGATAGCAGTTTCTGTTTGTAGCTTGTGAAGCTACATTTTCACAGGTTATTCTAATGTATGTACTAGTTAAGAGTTTTGGCTAAGAAATATGTATTTGTGTACAGAGTATATCATCTGTCTAAAACTTGCATGTCTCTATTCTTTAACCATGTAATACTAATGTTTTAATTCAGCAATTCTGTATTTAATACAATATTAGCCACAGATTTAAAAACTAAAACCTGATCAATTACTTTGGTTCCATTTCCATAGGATATCATAACAAACTTTGTGGAATCCTGCAGGGGAGAAAACCTTTTATTTTCTGGTAATTTTTTGTCACAGGAGAAAAGAGAAATCAATTAGTCCAATTTTTGGATTGAATTGAATATCATATAGACTACTGCATTAATTAAAATAGCAGACTGAAGAAACATCAAGTTTTGGTGAGGTTGTGGAGAAAGAGGAACTCTTGCGCACTGTTGGTGAGAATGCAAACTGTTGCAACCACTGTGGAAAATAGTGTGGAGGTTCCTTAAAAATTAAAATTGAATTACCATATGATCTCGTAATACCACTCTGGATATTTACCCAAAAAATACAAAAATATAATTTGAATGTATATATATGCACACACACATATGCCTATAAGGAGCACATGCATGCACACACACACACACACACACACACACACATATATAAAATACATAACATATATTTATAGATAACATACACACACATGTATGACCTTCCCCACAACTCTGCAGATTAGGTATTGTTTTCCTTTATTTCACAGATGAACAAAGGGAGACTAAGAAATATTAAGCAACTTGTTCTAGGTTCCACAGCTAGTAGATGATTTAACTGTGTTAAAATCCAAAGGAGATCGACTTAAACCTTATATATTTCAAACTTTATATTCTTATTACCAGAATGTAGTAATTATTATAGTCATTAGAGGACTTAAACCACTAGTCCAGGAAGAAAATTTGATCTGCAGATGCCAGGATCTTAAATGGCCATATGCTTAACTTCTTTATTCATTTATTCTACCTGTTTGACCCTAAAGATGTTTGAATGTGGAATCCCTGGATCAGATGGTCTGTAAGGAGCCTTCTGGTGCTAGAGTATCCCAATATTCTGTGACAAGGACACACATTCCTTGGCTCACAGAGGAGGGATCTGACTCCTACCCAGGAAGAGTGTGAGCCAGGATCAAGCTCGAAGTCTGGGATTTGTGGTTCGTTACCTGGCTCTGTCCTCTAAGAAGGAAGATTGCATGAGGATACAACCCTCATTCTCCCATTCCCTTAATAATTCTTAATTCAATTAAAATCTCCAAAGATATACCTGGCGCTTTTCTAAATCCCTCTCAAATTGGCCAAAACATTATATTTATTGGAACATTGTCCTAAATCCTCACACCAGACTGCTGGGTTCATTATGTGCAGTAGAGGATATAATTCATCCCTTTGGTTTTAACAGCAATCTGCAAAAGCTCATTTGAAGTGTGGTTTTCCAAAGGGCAGCCTTAACTGTTTACAATACATTACACAGAATTGCTACTTCCTGCATTTTTGCCGGGTGGAGGAACAGGCAAAAAATAATTTGTCCAATCTAAGTCTTCTATTTCACAGGTAGCTTCCTCTGGTCAAGACAAGTGGAATCAGCTCCCACATGCAATAATGAAATATGTGGGTACAAATTTTTCTGTGCGTGGACACGATCATTCACAGAATTCTTATATGGAGAAATACCAGAATTAGGTCTACTTTTGCTATTGAATTTTAACTAGATTTAATTGTTGTTAAAGGCTGAGTTCAAATAGACTGTGAAGTCCTCAAAGAAAATAACTAAAATCCAAGCATTTCATTTTAGTTTCTTACTTTCTCTCTCTCTTCTCTTTTTCATCTTTCTCCTTAAAAATCAGAGGAGAACATCACTTATTATTTAATTAACTTTAAATCTAAAGTATTAATTGAATTCCAGTTAAATGCTGTGGCCTAGGATTCTATAAAGAAATTTCAACATGACATTCCTTTCCAGAGAATGTCTTGAACAAACAGCACTGCCATGAATAAAAATGCAGATGAAAATTATTCAAATGATATGCTACCTGGCATGCTTCCTGTCCTCTTATACCCCAGGCAAATGGATTTCCAGTTGCCTGCAGCAATATTGTGCACTTTGATTGACTGGCTCTCATTCCCTGTTTCAGTCCTTCATTTCTGTTCCCAAAATAAACACTTGGGTGAGAGACATAGTCTTAAGTAAGCTTTGTTTTGGAGGGGTGGTGTCAAGGCTAAGTCATGAATGTGTATGTATCAGATCTAAAGCCTTTGCTCTTGACCATAACATCATATGAAATGCACTTCCCAGAACAGAAAGAAACTGAATTCATTTTCAAACTGTAATCTACTTCTGCATAGTCCTAATTTAGAAAGTGCCTGAACGCAGATCTCCAACTTTACCATCCTATCAACTTTCAGAGTCCTCCAATCCTGGTTGTAAGTTCTCCTAAATTCTCATTTTACCATGCTTGGAGAACATTGAATGCCAAACTTCAGAAGTTCTTAGCTGTGCTCCTGGCCAGTATATCTCCTGATATCAACCTTTTGATTTGATAACTAGGCCTATATTAGACCACAGTAAATATATTGCATTATGTTGCAAATATACTGGCAGGGAATTCAAGAGAAATTCCTAATAGTGAATACTGTGCCTTGAGCATTTACTCATTTAATACCAGTAAACAAGGAGTGGGTCAGTAAGGTATCAGATATCCTCTATAATTACTTGTAGGTATCCCTGGAGATTATTCAGGGACCAACTTAAGTGTGCAAGGGGGAGGAGAAATGGATTGCCCCATCCCAGAGTAGGTCCATTTTCAAAAGCCTCATATATTATATTTATATATAACCTTTATTGTGGGAGAGGAAAAAAAGGGCTCTGATATTTGAAAATGTTAGAAAACTTTGACATAATTGGAAACACAACCTTTAGATCAAACAGAATTGTGTGATTTTAGGGAAATTACTTCTTTTAATATTGATTTCCTGGGGCATCTGGGTGGCTCAGTTGGTTGAGTGTCCAGCTCTTGACTTCGACTCAGGTCATGATCTCATGGTTCATGAGATTCAGCCCCACATTGGGCTCTGCACTGACAATCCAGAGCCCACTTGGGATATTCTCTCTCCCCCTCTCTCTTTGCCTTCCCCCACTCATGCTTGCTCTCTCTCTCTCTCTCTCTCCCTCTTTCAAAAATAAGTAAGTAAACTTTAAAAAATATTGATTTCCTTTTGCATAAAATGAGAAAACAGAATAGTAAATGCATTTGTGGAATGTTATGAGAATAATATTTAGCCAGCCAATCATACATATCTGTATATTGGTACTCAGCACTGTGCCAAGTCCTGGATAAAATACTACAAGCACTGATTTGACACCTATTTGTGTCCCAATAAATAATAGCTATTAGGAGTATTGTTTATATAAGTTTTTCATTAATTCATAAGATCTAAATCTTTTAATGAGTAACACATAAATTAGTTAGAAAAGCTTAACTTCCTCATTTTTGCCTTTATTACTTTCTCATTCATTCAGTTAATACATCATTTATTCTTTCTGTATGCATTTAGCTCATATATATATATATATATATATATATATATATATATGTATGAGCCCAGCCTCACAGAGCATCCAGCTTTGTGAGGATGATAGGACCCTGCAAATATTGTGTTACAATTTAATATGATAAAAAGAGCATACTGAGGACATGGAGAGGAGAATGCTGAACAGAGAGAGTCAAAAATGTTTCCTGAAGGACTGAAGTCTAAAACTGAGTGGGGTGAGGGTAGTGAATTTCAGACAGAAGAGCATAGGCAAAAGCTTGGAAATGAGTTACAGAGGGATATGTACACAGGAGATACTGGAAAGGATAAAGAGTTGGAGTCGAGAGCTCATAAATCACGTTTAGGAGTCTTAAGGGTATTGGGAAACTAGTGAAGATTTTTGAAGCAGGAAAATGATGTGGAAAGTTTTCATTTTACAAAGTTTACTGGCTATGGTATAGAGAAATGATTGGAAGTAAGAAACAATAGCTAGCTGTAGGAGGTATTCTTTCTGAGTCTAGTTAAGACAATAGGAAAATGGTATGTAATGGAGAAAAGTGGAAGGATTCAAAATATAGTAAGGGTATCTAAGATGGGGGAAATATTAGATGAGGCAATTTTAGGGAAGTCCAATTTATAATAAAAGGAAAAGACGATAATACTAAGAAAATGTCTAATCCTGTTGCTAAAATTTTTGAGCTAGGTCATTGTTTAAAAAATTACTTTTTATCCATTATATTTTCCCAAATTTAACCTTCAGACTTGTGTTCCACATCACATATCGATATTACTTCTCAAAAATTCTTGATTTTACTATGATTTTTTGGTCTGTGTTCCATGATTTGGCTAATATGCCATTCTGCCATTATCTCTAAACTCTCTCCCACGTATCAAAATCCCAACCATTTTTCAAGAAACGGATCCCAATTGTTACTTCTTGGATGAATCATTTTTTTACCTCTTCAGATTTTCCCCATAACAATGTGTATGTTTTTCAAGCATAGGACTACATTTTGTTCATTTCTGTACCATTTTTAGGACCTTATACAAAATCTTATTTGAACAGAATTGGTGCTCGAGAAATGTTTGGAAACTGAGGTGAATAATACATAGGGCATTGCCTTTCTTTGTTGATAACTAACTGACAAAGAAAACAAGAGCATAAGATGAATAACCCAAAAGGAAAGATCGAACCATCAATCCAAAGAAACACTTTGAAGGAGCAGGAAGAAGAGGGAGGATTTTAATTTTAATATCAACGATAAATATGAAAATTAAAAATGAACACAAAAACACTAAAAAATGGAATCTGTTAGGTCTGAATAGTTATTAACTGCTCGGTATGTGCCATGCTAGATATTAAAATTAAGGATGCTTTAACATCTTTACTTTCAATCAAAGACAATTTGTAGAAAGACCATTTTTACACCACCTCACCTCTGCAGCTTGTTTTCGCAGCTTATTATTATATATACAGGCCTGATACAATTGAACCTTGCTTTCACAAAAATGAAATACTTCGGTGTGAAAAAGGCAACACTAAGAATTGGACTTCTGATAAGACTCCTTTTTTTTCACACCCCAAACTGAAAATAAATGCTATATATCCTTTGACTTTATCTTGAGTATTTTCTAGGTATAAAGTTGAGTAACTGTCACTGTAGTATATAGGATCATAGAAATACCAGATTGTGACTGTTCCTCCCAGTAAATCCCTTTTCCATTCTTAACAAACACTTCTCCTTTCTGTTAATGTAAAGAAAGAACTAGGTTATTCATACGACAAATTAAATAATTTGATAACATTTAGAAATCCTATTGTCAACTAAAGTTAATATATAGTAGTATTGCTTAATATATAGTAAGAACACATAAAAATTGTATGTCCGTTTTATTCATTTCAACATTGGTTTTATTTCACTCACTATTTAAATGATAAAATCTGATCTTCATGTTACACCCAAGTTCACTCGTAGCTGAGAGGCTGTGTAAAATTAAATGTGATTTTTGTGTTCAGAGTTATGGACTTATACTCAGCACGACATGTGTACATTGACCAATTCATAGGGAGCCATTGATTGTAGGTCCTTCCTTCACTTTATTCTTACCTGCCAAAAGCTAGGTAGCAGGAATATCATTGCAAATCTAGAAATACTATACAATAAATGTTTAATTGCTGCTAATTTTAGATGGAGATTGCCTACACATACAAAGAATAACATTTTAAACTATTCTAAGCATATCTGGAAATTGTTAACATTTTGGTGTTTTGAGAAGCATGTCTTATTTACCTTTATTTACTTATTAAGGAAATAGTTATTGAGTGTCTACCATGTTCTGGATCCAGGTGCAGGGATTGCAACCCAAATTCAGCAAGGAAGGGAGATTGTAATCTCCAGGTGCTTACACTCTGACATTCTCCTTGGAAGGAAACATTCAACAAGCAAAGAAACATACATATGGACAAGATTTCATATAGCAATAAGTATTCCAAAGGAGTAAAATGGTATGTATGATATAGAGTTATTGAACTTGTTGAGGTAGGGATGGAGAGAAATAATTAAGATTAATGTTCAGGAAGTTCTCTCTGAAGAGACGACATTTTAACTAGGACCTCAATGATAAAAAGGAGTTAGCCATGTCGAGACCTAGGTAGGGTTAGAGTCTTCCCACCAAGGAAACACCAAGAAAGATCCTAAGTTGGGAACTATATGGCATCTTGGAGGTGCTTAAGGAAGGGAAACATGGCTGGAATTTACTGTTTGTGGTAGCTTTAGTCTTAGAATAATTGTTTGTGGGTTGAAACATTTAGAAGTCAACTAAATTTTTTCTCTCTTTTTAGCTTGTTCTTGTTAATATAATATATGGTAAAATTAATTTATAAGTATATATCATATAAATAAACCTAATGCTTACTGTGTGTCAGGTACAATTCTATTCTAAAAACTTTATATTCCCCATATCTATTAATTCATTTTATCTGTGTAACACCTCTGAGGTAAATACTATCCCTAAAAATAAAATGACATAATGAAGTAAATTGCATTCTGAACAGCCAACATGTTTTGCAATAACGTTCCACCATAATTCAATATAACATGTGTAGGAATCTGTAAAAATGACTTCCTGCTACTCTGACTCCATGCCTGTGAATTGTATTTCCCCTGTCTCTGTGGTGGAGCTCTCAGCACAGCAGTTAGTAAAAGCTTTCTTCCCTGCCCTGCAACTCTCTCAATATTACTTCTCAGTCATTGCTCTGGTCTCCTGCCGCTGTCTAGATCAGATTCAGATTCTGTGCCCTTGATACCAAAGTCATAACAAAGAACACTTTTATATTTTTCCTTTGGCTTATAGTTTGTCTTCCCTTATGACCAATATGTACTTAAAAGATTGCTTGATCTCCAAGTGGGGGAAGAATTAGTTATTCTTTTCCATGGCATCTTTTAGGGATCTCTATTAAAATGATTTCCCAGCCTTGCAATGGGCTACATTCTGATTTGGAATTAGAACGTAGTTTTGCATTGAAGTTGTGGTCTGAGAACAGGCAGTGCTGGCATCCCCCGGACACTTGCTAGGAATGCAGGAACTCAGGCCTTACCCTAGGCTTACTGAATCAGAACCTGTACTTTGACAAGACCCCCTGAGCGATCCTAGTCACATTAAAGATTGAGATGCACTGGTCTAGGGGCCTGCCAGGGTAAAATTCAGACTCAATCACACAGACAGTGGGATGTCAGGGAAAGCCTTTTATGGAGTGAAATCTGCCAATGGTGGCACAAGATGATCATAACCCACATGTATGAAGGATCTCTGTTGCTTGGCTACTCATCTAATTTTTAATGTACATTAATTCATTTTATTCTGACCACAGTCCTACAAGGTATTTTATATTACCACCTTCTAATAATAAAGATTAAAAAGCAAGACCCTGGAGGTTAAGTGACTTCCCTGAGGTCACACAGTAGATAGATGATAGGCCTGGATACAAAACCAGGCAGGTCGGGTTCAAGCCCAAGTTCTTGATTGTTACCCTACACTGCCTTTTTCTGAATAGCCTGTTTCACCTTCATTGGCTGGCACTGCTCCTGGCACTTCAGAGGCAGTCATTCAGTACTTGAAAATGAATGAAGCCAGAGAATTCAGACAAATGCATACATAGAATTCACTGCCACAGATAATCCTAACACTACTTCTCCACTATTGTCTGTGAAGAAGAAGCTTCGGTGATAAGAAGTGAGTGAACTTATCAATGCCTATCTTTTTTGCTACTTCTATTTTAACATCTCCATTCCTCACAACCTTCTGTCCATACCCCAGAAGTAGGCAGCTTGTACCCTGTTGAGTTGAAGTTACTGCCCACATTGCTAGCAAAAACTATAATGAATGGAATGAATACTGAGTTCCTAGCTCTATACTAGATATTTTATACATGTGATTTGATTTAATACAAACTGAGAGAGATATTGTTATCTCTATTTCACAATTGAGAGCACATTCAGAATGATTAGGTAAAATCAGGTAGGATCAAAGAGTCATGTGTTAATTACAGTTCTTTCTGATTCCAGAAGTAGAGCTCTTTCAACCATCTAATATTGGCACATAATGGTTTCCTTGCTATTTGATGGAATCAGTCTTGAAATGCATATTTCTGAGAGATCAGGGGCTAGTGTTATATTTGTTTGTGTTTTTGAATGTTTCTTCACCTCCACCTGCTGCACTGACTGTTCCCAAATTTTAAGCGTTCAGAATCACCAGGGGGACTTGTTAAAGCACTTATTGCATCACCTTACCACAGAGTTTCTTGAGTCTGTGGTGGAGCTGGTGTGTGGTGACGCTCCATAATTTTCATTTCTAACAAGTTTCAGGAGATGCTGATGCTACTGCCCTGGGAACCACACTCGGTGAAGCACTCAGGAAATAAGCTTTTCTAATTCTTTCTGTATCCTTAGATACCTTTCATCCCACTCTGTCTGAAATAGAGTCCAGGGTGGTGCCCAAGGTAGAAGCGCTAATTTGAATCCATTTCACACAGGCGTGAAGTGGTCATAAGGATATGGAGAATGGCATAGAGTACATACACAAGGGGACTGGGTTCAAAAAAGATGCATCATTATTTTTATTAAACTTTTCTATTTGAAGAAACAAGTAGACTTAGCATTTACCAAATATACAACTGAATCCACATGCTTTTTACAGTTCTTTCGGGTTTCTAGCTCTTGATATTTCCCTCCCCTGGGAAGGAGTTAAATTGTGATTTGTATTTACTTTAGGGAGAAAACTGGGAAAAGCTAGCTATTGTCTTTGATTGCTAATCAGCATGGCTTCTCCCTCAGAGTGTATGAAGGTGAAACAGAGTTAGGATTAGCATTGATTGAATAGGCATGTGGCTACTAAGAAAAGGAACTCATCTGCCTAGACTTAGGGGAGCCAGATGCACCCTTTCTGCCATCATCTAACCTACCAACACACACTGTGCTGTGAAGGGGGAAGTATATATATGCGTGGCATTATGAACTGCCTTATAAAATGACTTCCTCAATTCCAGTTGCCAAGAAAATACGTGGTAACTTTTCCCAGAGTGTTTATTACTTATAGAAAAGTAAAGTTTCTTTCCAGAAAAAGTAGTGCTTACCATTCTTTAATTAAATTACCGCAATAATTTGTACCATAAATGGATATCAACCTCCTACATCTGCTCTGAAAGAGTCATTTCATGCACCCAAACCAATAAGCCACTTCCTATGTTGTTAGATAATAATGGTAGTAGTTAATAAAACTAAGTGCCTGCACTTAATGGAATTCCTGATGGATGATTTTTATGTCTTATTTTATGTAATACTCATGTATATTCTGTAAAGTGGGTATTATTATCTCCATTTTAAAAAGGTGACAATTGGAATTCTCTTATCTGTAGAGCATGTGACTCTCAGTCTCCAGGTTGTGAATTCAAGCCCCATGTTGGGCATGGAGCCTCCTTAAAAAAAATAAATGAAAAATAAAAAATAAAATTAAAAGGTAACAATTGAGACTCCAAAATGTTGAATAGCTTAATGAGTTTTCAAAACTAATAAATGGTTTGGCTAAATTTTTTTTTTAATCTCAAATAAGTCTTCTTCTTAACCAAAGCATGTTACTTTGAAAACTAGTTCTACTACTTAGGAGATTATCCACAGAAGGAGAGTCATTGGGTGCAGAGAGGGAAACTGGGAAACAGAGCCAATCATCCTCAACTCTTAGAAACTTACAGGTTTGGGGCACTTGGGTGGCTGAGTTGGTTAAGTGTCTGACTCTGGATTTCAGCTCGGGTCATGATCTCATGGTTGTGAGACTGAGACTCTCATCATCCTCCACACTGACTGCATGGAGCCTGCTTGGAATTCTCTCTATCCTGCTCTCTCTGCCCCTTCCCCCTCACACATGGTCTCTCTCTCTCTCTCTCTCTCTCTCAATAAATTAATAAACTTAAAAAAAAAGAAATTTGGGCACCTGTCAGTCAGCTAGGCATCCAACTCTTGACTTTGGCTCAATCATGACCTCTTGGTTTGTGAGTTCAAGCCCCACATCAGGCTCTGCACTGACAGCACAGAGCCTGCTTCGGATTCTCTCTCTCCTCACTCTGCCTCTCTCAAGTAAATTAAAAAAAAAGAAATTTACAGGTTTATTAGGGTATAAAAAGGATTTTTTCCACCCTTAGAATACCTTTAGCAAATATTATGACTATGTATCTATGTCTGTATAAAAAATACCATAAATTCCAATAGCTTAAAACAATAACAGACATTTATTACCTCTCATGACTCAGGTTGACTGAGTTCAACTGGAAAGTTCTGTTTTAGGTGGTGATGGCTGGAGCTGCAGTCATCTGGGAGACTCAAATGTTTCAAAGCTCCAGGACAGCTCACTCACATGGCTGGCCATTGGTGCTGGCTGTCAGGTGGGACAGTTAACTAGAGCACCTCAGTTCTCCCCCATGTGACCTGACCTCCCTACATGGTTTGAGCTTCATAGATCATGGAAGCTGGATTCCACGAGAGAGACAATTAAAAATGGAAACTGCTGATTTCTTACATGCCTGCTTAAAGTTCACTTTAAGAAGTTACAAGTTTGCCTCATTCTGTCAACTGCAGTAAGTCATAAACCAGCCTGGATTAAAGACATGGAATGGCAGCAAATTTGGGCTAACTTGAATTCACCACAGTCTGACCTCTGGTCATAAAATATCCATATTTCTCCAGAAATATAAAGTATACTAACCCCCTCTCTGAAGGCCACCAGAAGTCATATCCTATTACAGCCTGAAGTTCAGGCTTAAAGTATAAGATATCAGTGTGTAAATCTTATCCAGGTGTGGATGAGGCTCCTCTTTAAAGTTGGCTTCACAGATGTTTGTTTATTTGTTTGTTTGCTTGTTTGTTTTTAAATGCAGAGATTTGTGGTCTAAAAAGACAAGTTACCTGTTCCAATAAATAAAAAACCTACTAGAAGATAGTGATAGAATAACTCCAATAAACACATTCAAAACCAGATAGATAGCAACAGCACATGCCCCAAATCTTACTGTCCCAGGGCAGGGAACATGTATTTATTAGAAACCCAATTTACCCCTGTGTGGAGTTTTCTGAGACTATTAATTCTGTTCTGTGATAAATGCTTCCTTTTCTCTAAGGATTGCCCCAGGATTACAGTTCAGAAGCTTTGCTAACTTGCTCTCTGTCCATAGAAAAATGTAAGCCTCAAGTCATGTTTTAATTTTGAATTTTTTTCCTTTAAATTCAAGCTGGCTTTGAGTCCACTAGCACACTGACCTAACAACTTTGCATGTTTTTTTTATTGGATTTTGAATTATTAAGAAATAACTCACTCTTGGGGCACCTGGGTGGCGTTGGACTTGATTTTGGCTCATGTCATGATTGCAGGGTCTTGGTATTAAGCCCTGGGTCGGACTCTGCACTTAGTGTGGAGTCTGCTGCAGCTTCCCTCTCTCTCCCTTTGCCCCTCTCACCCATTCATGCTTGCTCTCATTAAAAACAAAAAAACAAAACAAAACAACCAAAAAACAAACAAACAAAAAACCCCACTCTTGCTTGTATTTCTGGACAGGGAGGAAGAAAACCAAGTTAGTTCTCATGATAACCACCTCATTGAGCAATCAACACATATTTTGTGTAATTCTGACAACAGTCATGCAAGGTGTATATCCACATATATATGGATTAGAGAATTGAAAGTCAGCAAAGTGAATTGTTCATTTTCATGCAGCTTATAAGCAGAAAGGGCAAGATTGAAAAAAAAAAAAAAACCGAGTATGACTAGAACCAACCTCCAAGCATTTTCTTTCTTATTGTATTGTTTTTAATTGCATAATTTTCTTGTCAATTGTTTGTTTATTCATAACCTGTTTTAAAAATGAAATTGAATTAGCAGAACAGCTGTAGAATGGATATTTTTAGACCATGTCATTTGCGCAATTTTTATCTAGCGAGCTCTTTCCTAAAATTTAAATTTAAAATGACTGGATTAGTTTGAATTTGATAAACACACCAAACATCCAGGAATACAGTTACTGAGGGAAAAGATGGACACCTTTGCAAGCCACAGTCGGTGCCAACTTGATCGCATATTCCTGATTAGATATGTAAGGTTAGTTAGAGAAGTTAGCAAATAATATCAAACATAGTTTTCAGTGGAATACTGTGATAAAAATGAAGAGTTCTGTGGTTATGTAATTTACTGAGCTATCTCAAACAACTTTTATCAGTTCCTTTAGTACCTTAATTCTTAGAGCTTTCAATATTTTAATAGCTTTTATTGACTCTAAGGTCACAATATATACTACTTGCAAATATATTTGATTTTGGAAATTTTTATGGGAAGTCTTATAAGAGGAGCAGACCTTAAATACATACTTTTAGAAGTTATGCCTTAGAAAAGTCTAGATTATTGTTTATATCAAGAGAATTATTGAGGAATATAATTATTGTATTTTCAGACCTAAGCCTATATTATGTCTGAAAGTGTAAAATAATTTGCTGTTCGATACATACTCTATGAGAATTTAAAAACCAGATTATGTGTTGTGGTTTAGTTATATTTAAAATTAAGAAAAATTATGCTGTTTTGGAAGGTAAAATATTTAGGAGGGTCAACATTCAAAACTAAGGCTATTATTCAATTTATACTCTCTGGTATAGTCATATGGGTTGTTTTTGGTCAGAATCCATTTTGATTGGTCTTTGCACAAATAGATGGGTTAGTGTTCCCATCTGGATAGTGCTGCACTGGTGTGTGTGTGTGTGTGTGTGTGTGTGTGTGTGTGTGCGTTTAAGTATATATATTTGTATATAAATATATATTTAAATATGACTTCTGATTAAAATAAGGCAGTTACTAACTGATAGGTTTTCTATCACTTATGTCCTGCCCACTATGCTTCTCTCAGCCCCTGTAAGTAACCCCTTTTTTTTCTTTGTATATCCTTCCAGTGTTTCCTTAAATAGATAGAAGTAAATATAAGTATATATTAGTATTGTATGCCCTTTCTTTTATAAAAGTAGCAGCATATTATGATTTCCTTTTTTTACTTGACAATCTACTAGAGGGTTTTTACCCCCATATCAGTATAAAGAGATTCTTCATTTTTTAAGACAAGCCCTGTATTATAAATACAGGTGCCCCTTGGTTTATATAACTACTCGTCTATTGGTGGACATTTGTTTTGTGCCTCAGATTTTGTTATTAAAAACCATGCTGCGGGGGTATGTGGTTGGCACAGTTGGTTAAGTGTCCATCTCTTGGTTTCAGTTCAGGTCACCATCTCACAGTTTCGTGGGTTTGAGCCCCACTTCGGGCTCCACACTGACAGTGCAGAGCCTGCTTGGGGTTCTCTGTCCCCCTCTCTGTCTGACCTTTCCCCACTCGTGCAGTCTTTGTCTCTTTCAAAATAAAAAAAAAATAATAAACTTACCCCCCAAAATGCTATAGTATATAGTTTGTACATATGGCAAACATGTGTGGGTATTTTTAAAGATAAATTCCAAAAGGTGCAATTGCTAGGTCAAATGTTAAAGGTATTTGTAATTTTGATAGATAGTCCCAAATTGCCTTTTATGGGTTTCATTATTTTGAACTCACATCAACAACAGATAAAGAGTCCATTTTTTTTTCCAGTTTCTGGAGTTTGTTGTCAAACTTAGATTTTTGCCAACACGATAGGTAAAAAATGGTTTCTCTGTGTGACTATACTTAGCATTTCTCTCAATATAAATGAAGCTGAATATAATATCTTTTGGTATATTAAAGGACGGTTGCATTTATTCTCTTCCTCAGGTTCTATTATTCTTATAAGCCATTCATGAGGAAATTACTTAAATTCCAACTAAAGAAGAGGAAAATGGGAAATCTTTAGGAAATGAGAATACAGTAGAAGACTTTATAATATATATACAATATAATATATATTAAAATAAAAATAATATATAGTATGTGTATAATTCAACAAATATAACATTTGTAATTTATATTAAAACTTAAAAATGTAAATTCAGGGCACCTGGGTGGCTCAGTCAGTTAAGTGGCTGACTTCGGCTCAGGTCATGATCTCGTGGTTCATGGGTTCGAGCCCTGCTGACAGCTTAGAGCCTGGATCCTGCTTCAGATTCTGTGTTTCTGTCTCTGTCTGCCCTTCCCCTGCTGATGCTCTGTCCCTCTCTCTGTCAAAAATAAATGTAAAAATTTTTTAAAAATGTAAATTCAAAAGGAAAGAGACTGGTTTAAAAAGCAAAACCCAAATAAACACTGTATCAAAGAGGCAGAATTAAAACAACATAACTCAGAGAACTTAGAAATAAAAGCCATTTGGGCAACTGTATGGCTCAGTTGGTTAAGCATCAGTGGTTTCATTTCAGGTAATGATCTCACATTTAGTGGGTTCAGGCCCCACTTTGGGCTGTTGCTGACAGCATGGAACTTGCTTGGGATTCTCTCTCTGCTCCTCCTTTGCATGCATGCTCTTGATCCCCCTTTCTCTCAAAATAAATAAATAAGCATTAAAAAAAAGAAATGAAAGAGATTAAGGGAAATTGTTTTTGTAATATGTACTTATACGCATAAGTGCGTGTACGTGCTCACTCAAAATAAGTGTTAAAAAAAAATGAGGAGCACCTGGGTGGCTCAGTCAGTTGAGCATCCAGCTTCGGCTCAGGTCAGGATCTCATGGTTGGTGAGTTGGAGCTCTGCATCAGGCTCTGTGCCTGGAGCCTGCTTCAGATTCTGTGTCTCGTCTCTCTCCCTCTCCAGCTTGCCCTCTGTCTCTGTCTCTCCAAAATGAATAAACATTGAAAAAAATTTAAAAAAAAAGAAAGTGATTAAGGGAAATTATTTTGTAATCTGTACTTAAATGCATATGGAATAAACATTTACCAAAGTTTTTATTTAACATATTAATGAAGAGGGAACAAGTAAGATATAATCCCTTCAATGTAGATTTCCAAAAGTACACGCAAACATAGGCAATCCAGAATATCAAAATTAATTTTATTTATTGTTTCTTTGTTTATTTACTTATTTATTTTGAGAGAGAGAGGGAAAGAGATTGAATGTGAGCTGGGGAGAGGCAGCAGGGGTTGAAATATTAATATTAGAAAAGTTAGGTCAGGAATAAAAAAAGCATTTAACAAGGAAAATAAGGATATTTTATAATTCTATAGGGCATGTCACAATTGCCAATGAAGATATAAGAATTCCAAATTTCTACATAACAAATCTCTCTTGAGAGAGAGCGCGCGAGCAGGAGAGGAGCAGAGAGAGAGAGAGAGGGACAGATTATCAGAAGCAGGTACTGCACTGACAGCAGCGAACCCAATGTGGGGCTCGATTGAACTTACAAACTGTGAGATCATGACCTGAGTGAACTGAAGTCAGATGTTTAACTGACTGAGCCACCCAGGCTCAGACTTAATTCACCTATCTCAGTTCAGGTCACACTAGGATATTTTATTTTGACCATTTAGAGAGGACTTTCAAGATATCATAGTTTTCCTGTACTTCATCTTTTCTGGGACCGCTTCAACCTCAGTGTTTATCAATACATCACTATCCTGGCTGACTCCTGTCCCTGTAAAGAAAAAAAAAAAGAATCATCCTCTCTCTGTAGGAAATTCTAATAGATGCAAAGCATTAAAGAGAGATGAGCACCTCACAGAGTCCCTTCCCCCCATAAAAATCATAGAATTAAAAAAGCTTGTTGAGAGCACTTCAGAAATAATTTTGAAGAAATTTGAGCACCAACTGTTTTGTATTATGGTAAAATTCTATGTTTTTTAACTTTTAGTTATTGTTATTTTTATCTGTTGTTTTTCAGTATCAAGATAATAGAGTACTCTTGAATTTTTATATAAGGAAACTTTAGAACAAAGCTGAAAGGGAAATCTATGTATCAATAGATTACTTCATACATGTGTCTTTTCTTTTCATCTTTTCCTGAAAGTTCCAAATTAGGGTTGCATTTGCTAATTCTTTTGGTGTTGGCCATTACTGTAGCACATACAAATTTTTGTATTTGGTATAATATCAAAATATCATCAAAGTATTAGTAACAAATCTATGATTGAAATATTTTAATTGTGGGATTTCTCTGGAGCTAGGGCAGAAAGCTGAGTTTCTGATTGCTGAGTCATAGACATGACATTTTTAACTGAATGGTCTGAAGTTGGCACATTGAATAAAATATTTCTGTGAGATCTGTCAAAGGGGTACATATTAGAAAGAAAAAAAATGCTACGTAGAAGCATGCTTTTCAAAGTATGAGCCTCCTGCTTCAGAGTCACTTAGGTTCTTGTTAAAATACATAATTTTGGTGCCCAAACCCAGATCAAAGGAATTTTCTTAAATGTTTATTTATTTATTTTTGACAGACAGAGGGAGAGAGAGAGAGAGAGAGAGCAAGCAAGCGAGCATGCACAAGCAGGAACAAGTGGGGGAGGGGCAGAGAGAGGGAGAGAGAGAGAGATTCCCAAGTAGACTCTGCATTGTCAGTGCAGAACCCAGCTCAGGGCTCGATCCCATGAACCATAAGAGCGTGACCGGAGGTGAAATCAAGAGTCAGACACTGAACTGGCTGAGCCACTCAGCTGCCCCAGATCAAAGGAATTTAAGCTCTAGAGGTAGCCCAAACTTTGTATTTTTAGGAAACTTCCTTGATTTTCTTGATTTATACTCCACTTTAAGAACCATTGATAAAGAAATTTTTATCCCTTCTGTGGTAAATTGCACTCCTGATCGTGATTCTCCATCTTTTTTCCATATCTATGCCATTTAATAATAATTTGGCAGTTTTCTCAACTGTGTGTGCAGTGTATAATGTCACATCTTGGTGTTGCCATGTTAGCTAATAGGATGTTAGAAAGATGATGTAGCTAAAGCCCTGTACACTTGAGTTTGCCCACACATGTGCCTCTGTGCCATCACCAGATGTGCCTGTGCTAGCCTGCTGGTCCCAGGAAGAAGAGAGACTTGTTGAGGACAGTCACTAGAGAAAAGCTTAGGTCACACCAGCTGACCCCAGGTACTCTGCAGATCATCAAAGATAAAATGATTGTTGCTTTAACCCCATGAGTTTGGAGTGATTTGTTATGCAGCATTTTTTGGACATGGTTAACAGACATACCTATTTTATATTAAAAGAGAAAGGAAAACTAATATTTGGTGAGTGTATAGTAAAGAGTTTACATTTCTTTTTAAAGTTTTATTTTATTTTTGAGAGAGAGAGAGACAGAGCACAGGCAGGGGAGGGGCAGAGAGAAAGGGAGACACAGAATCCAAAGCAGACTCCAGGCTCTGAGCTCTCAGCACAGAGCCCAATGTGGGGCACAAACCCACAAACAGACAGATCATGGCCTGAGCTGAAGTTGGACACTTAACTGACTGAGTCACCCAGGTGCCCCATAAAGGGTTTAAGATAGAGGGGAAAGCATTGTCTCAAATATCACATGTCTCTGGGTTTCTAGTCATTACTTTTCGGCCATTATTTTTATGTATGACAAGTTAGTACATTTCTCAGGCTCAACTTAATAGAATGTTAATTTATTATAATAATAGCTACCTTGCTGGATTGTTATAAATACTAAAGAAAATGATACATGCAAAGTGCATCTTGCATTATTTCTGTTTCTCTTCTTCATAATGCAGTGACTTCGTGATACTGACAGAGACACAAAGAGTTGGATTTAACTGGTCATTTCTCTGTTAATAATCTAAAGAAAGAAGAGAAAAATAACCTTGGAAAAGAATTTGAGATGCTTGTAAAATTTGATTTTTTTTAAAGATGGTTAGATAATGGCAGGAATGTTAATTAGTTTTAACACTGAAGGCATAACTGAGTGCATATGAATTTTTAACTCCTTATTTAACAAGTATTTAGGAAGAGCTTGCTTCTTCTATTCCTTAAGCCTACAAAATGGTTCATTAATCATATCTATAGTATCAAACTTAAGCTGCTGAGCATATGATGGCCATATGTCCCCATATTAATTAGAGAGTCTTGATGTTGTATAATTTATTTTCAAAATAAATAAATCTCTAAATATATAATTAAATACAATTTGCATTTTATACTCAGTAGAATTTTTCATTAACATGAACTAGAAATCATGTATGGAGGAAAGGCTTTTTTCACAACCTTCTTTGATTTATGCTTAGGAAAATGTAATCACACAAAATGGATCCTTCGGTTTCCCCAAAATCAGATCAGACAGAAGCAAGGTTCCAGCACCAAATATGTATCAATTGCCAACAATGTTATAACCACATTATGGATGCAAGAGAGGTGGTGGAGAATAGTGGGACACGATGACTTTGAAAGCAATGGAACAAGATTTGGATTCTAGTTTGGCCACTTATTGTTGTGAAATTACAGGCTTCAGTTTTCCTGTTTAGAAAATTTGGGTACTCATAATTACAGCACAGGGTTGGAGATTTGAGATAATATTTATAATACTTAGCATTTATAAATGATCCATAAATTATTGTTATTTCAGGGAAACTAACTTCCAAGACATTTTTTTAATTGAAGTACGGTTGACACACAATGTTACATTAATTTTGGGTGTGCAACAGAGTGATTTGACAACTGTATGCATTATGCTGTGCTCAGCTCAGTGCAGCTATCCTCTGTCACCATACAACACTATTACAGCACCACTGACTATATACCCTTTGCTGTACTTTTCATCCCTGTGACTTAGTCATTCCATAACTAGAAGTCTGTATCTCTCACTTCTTCTTCACGCATTTTCCTCCCCATCCCTACAGCCCCCCCCGCCCCCGGCAGCCACTAGTTTGACCTCTGCATATATGGGTCTTTTTTGTTGTTTTTGTTCATTTTTTTAAAAAAAATTCAACATACTAGTGAAATTGTATCATATTTGTCTTTTTCTGTCTGATTTACTTCAGTTAGCATAATGCCCTCAATCTATATTATTGCAAATGACAAGATCTCATTATTTTTTATAACTGAATAATGTTTCATATTGTGTATGTATCTCTCTCTCATATATATATATATATATATATATATATATATAGTGTATGTGTGTGTGTATATATATATGTATATATACATATATGTATATATGTATATATGTATACATATATGTATATATACATATATATACACACACACACACACACACACATATATATATATATGTATATACAATGTCTTCTTTTTCTATTCATCTATTGATGGACACTTAGGTTGCTCTGGTATCTTGGCTATTGTAAATAATGCTGCAATAAACATAGAGGTGCATATACTTTTTTAATTAGTATTTTCATTTTTTTTAGTAAATACCCAGTAGTGGAATACATTATATACTATATGGTATTTCTATTTTTAACTTTTTGAGGAATCTGTGTACTGATTTCCACAGTGACTGCACAGACTTATAACCCCATCAGTAGTGCATGAGGGTTCCTTTTCCTCCATATCTCCATATCTTTGCCAACACTCCTTATTTCTTTTGTTTTTGATGCTAGCCATTCTGGCAGGTGTGAGGTGTTACCTCATTGTAGTTTTGACTTGCATTTCCCTGGTGATTAGTGATGTGGAACATCTTTTCATGTGTCTGTTGGCCATCTCTGTGTCTTCTTTGAAAGAATGTCTATTCAGGTCCTCTGCCCATTTTTAAATCAGATTATTTGTGGTTTTGATGTTGATTTATATAAATTCTTTATGTGTTTTAGATATAAACCCTTTATAAGATATATAATTTACAAATTATCTTGTCCTATTTAGTAAGGTGCCTTTTCATTTTTATAAACCCTCAGCCAGATTATCAAGACAAATTTTAATGTGCAAAGTGTTAGGACTATTCCATCTTTAAAAAAGTGTGACATAGAATGTATGAGTCAAACCAGTAATAAATCTGGTGATAAATCATGGTATATTGCTGTGTCTGTTCTTTGAAGTATAGAAACATGGTTGAAAGTTTGTTCAAGAGCCATAAAATCATTTGGATTGGTTCATGGCTAAGCTTCATTACATACAGTTATAAAACCTTAAGTAGCATGATTAACAACTGTGGGCCTTATGTTTTGTATTTGTAAAGTGGGAGTAGTGTTATTATGATTATTTTGTGATCATAAAATTTCATAATATGCTTAAACCACTTAGCACCCTCCTGTATATAGGAAGAACTTAATAATAATTTTGTTAATGTTACTCTCATTAATAGTAGTAGTGTTGGTAGTACTAGTATTTTCTAACACAGACAACTCATTTAACTTTTGTAATCCTACCAAATATTTGCAATTATGATGATCAAGGATGATAACATGTACAGAGGTCTCTGAATTGTGCCTGAAAGACAATGATGCTTTCTTATTTTGGGGGCACACTTTATTTTCTCCAAAAGGGGTGCGTTCAGGTGTTTTGTAATTGGAAGTATCAAAATGAACTGGGAAGTCTGAGGAGACATAGTAGAATACATGAGGTATGAGATAAGTTTCCAAAGTTAAGAGGTGGGACAAATTAAGATGAGAAAAATCCAGAGTGGGAATAAGTGTCAAGTGAAAAACTTGAAAGGAGCAGTAAAAAACAACAACAACAACAACAACAACAACAACAACAACAAAACAGTGGCTTACTCGGTTAAGCATCTGACTTCAACATAGGTCATGATCTCACAGTTTGTGAGTTCGAGCCCCACATCCGGCTCTGCACTGACAGTGTGTAGACTGACTAGGATTCTCTCTCTGTCCCTTACTCTGCTCTTTCCCCACTTGCTCTGTCTGTCAATATAAATAAAATTTAAAACACACACAGAAAAACAAACAAACAAACAAACAAACAAACAGCATGTGTTAGGGGTAAAAGGACATAATGTTGAATTGAAAATATGTAAGGCTGTCTGACAGAGAAGGTGGCAGAATGAATACATACAAGTCTAGTCGCCTGGCATTGGTAGGCAAGGGGAGTGAGATAATGATAGGAAGTTACATACTGGATGTGGAAATGAAGGTGAAGTGGGGAGTGTCTTGGAATTAAGAATTTAAAGGGGCACCTGGGTGGCTCAGTCGGTTGAGTGTCTGGCTTCGGCTCACGTCATGATCTCTCAGTTTGTAAGTTCGAGCCCCGCGTTGGGCTCTGTGCTGAAAGCTTGGAGCCTGGAGCCTGCCTCGGATTCTGTGTCTCCCTCTCTCTCTGCCCCTGACCCACTTGCATTCTGTCTCTGTCTCTCTCAGAAATAAATAAAAATTTAAAAAAATTTTAAAAAAAGTATTAAAAATTTAAGGAATATACCTTCGATAAAAACAAACTGAATTGTACTTTGGTTTATGTTGATAAAACAAATGGTTAGTTAAAATTTTTAATTTTGCCATTACTCTTGAGATTTTGTAGATACACTGGAAAAAGCTTAGGTATCACAATAGCAAGGTGACTTGTAATAGACTTAGTCAACAGCATAAACCATAATTTCCCCAATATGTCTGATTTTTGTATTGTTTCTAATTGTTAGGAGTTTGAGTGTTGTTTTGAGTATTGCACTGGACCAGAAGATAAAAACTGTCTGCATTTCTCAGTTCTACCACTATCTAGGTATGTGACTTTACACAAGTTGTTGAAGTTTTCTAAGTCTTGACTTCCTCATATATTATATTTAGAAGTTTTCTGAAAAAGACATCTGTTGACCTCCCAGGACTATGGCATGTCTGACACCTAAAATTTCCTAAATATGTTACATTAGATGAGTCACTGACCTCTCCAAGTCTCATTTTAATGACCTGAAAAGTTGCAAAAATGTTAGCTGCTTTGATTTATGAGTTATTCTATGATGGAGCTGAACTGAGTTAGGAGATATGAAAGTGCTTTGAAAATGACAATTGCTATATAAATATAAAGCTTGATTATTATAAATTAACACGTATTCACTGTCTATGACTCTGTATAACAAATGAAAGGGGTAGAGTTGTTAATTGAGAAGAATCAGGAGTAACAACCTTTCTAGTAGAAGATAATCTAGAATTTATGTTGTCTAATGCTGTAGTTAATTGATTGGGGTTGGATCTAGTGAGTAATTAAGTTTAGCAACAGTCTGCCAATACAATTTTCTATCTCTTGTCACATTAAATCACTTACAATGAACTCAGATTCAGGGAGAATATAAACTATTGTACGACCTAGAGCTATTTGAAGAGCACATACACTGAAGTCTTTGGGAATGGATAAGAGATGCAGATGTTGAAATCTGACAACAAATTAAGGTGGGAACACAATTCTTGAAGCCAAGGTGTGTGATTCAAAGTTAATGCCCCTTCTTTACTCATTGTGTAGAAGGAGCCTAGTCACCATTTCCCATGTGCAAAATGCAAAAGACAGCTTTCTGTCTGTCTCTCACTCCTCTCCCTCTCTGTTCCCTCTTGGAGTTCTGTCAGCCTCCAGTTGTAATTATCTGCGAACTCACTTTTCTGGTTCTCATCAGAATTGCATGTTGATAAAAATGAGTGCAGTACTGTGAAAAAAATCACAGGCATGGAAAGAGACAGACTTTGGGTTTAAATTATCCCTTTATCACTAACTGGGTAATATTTCTTTGCCTCTGTTTCCTCCTCTGTAAAGCTGCAGCATTAACTTCTCCCTTAAATGTGTAGGCAGGGAAATCAGTCAGCACAATGTCTGATTCTCTGCATCAGTTCAACACTTTTTTGTTGTTGTTATTGCTGTTTTTTCCCCTTCTTCAAGGCTTGGACCATCCCTTATTCACTAAATGATATACAAATGGTATATTCAATGAACATTCCCAGTGTTTGGCTCCTTTCATTACAACATGTTGCCATTCTAGTGATTTACTCTGCCTTTTCACCTGTCTACCAAGACACTTCTACGATCCACTTAGCACCTTTCCTCTAACCTTCTAAATATAAAACTTGCTTAAGAAATCAATTGGCCTAGTGTGCTTACTTCAGAAGTCATACAATAATATTGGTTCAATGATGACAAAATTAGCATAGCTCTTAAAGAATAACGGATAAGTTTATGAAGGAATCCCAAGTTTTAATGAAATGAGGGAGGTACTCAAGTCACTTTTATAATTATATAAATGTCAACTAAAATAATGAGACACCTTTACTTCTCGTGACACGTTGGCAAATAGTAACACATTTGAAAAAAGATGATAGTGACAAGGTTGTGTGTAAATAAACACTCACAATCATTGTTGGCAGGATTGTGACTTGGTTCAGCACCTTCAGAGAAGGGGATGAGGTATGACAATCTGATTGGAAAGGGGTCCAAGGCTTATGTGTTGAAGCTGTGCTTGCCTGACAGACAACAGACACTATATTTTTACTTAGATTGTATTTTTCTGTGAGGACAAGGGGGCTCTGTAAAAAAAGGACTTGTATAGTAACCGTTTGAGCAGACTTTAAAAAAAATAATCTGATACTTTATGTTTACTTCGAGTAAAATGCGGGGGTCAGATGTATGAGTAAGAGATTTTGAATTTTGGAATGGAATACAGTAGTTATTATTTTAAAACGGTTAGTGATCTGAGGACAAGTTGTCAGTTTCTGTCAAAATTTAAAATGCACAGAACTTTTAACCCAGCAGCTTCACTGTTGGGATTCTGCTTTACAGATGTGCACACAGTAATGGCCCACACACAAAAATGCATGAAAAAGGTACGTGTGGCAACTTTATTTGTAACAGTGAAAAATCAGAAACTATCTAAATGCCTAATAATAGGGTCTGATTAAACAGCATCATAATTATGGAACACTTGGGAACTCTCATATGGTAAAAGTGTATCTATATACTGTCTACTGGAAGCATTTGTAAGATATGTGAACACACATAACCACTTACAAAACAAAAGCAAAAATAATATCCAGAACAGAATACATAACACCTCTTAATTTTGTAATATCATATGTAGACAGGTAGACATATATAATGCATTATATATGTATATATTTGCATATTTATTTAAATATTAATTGTCTACTATGTACTATAAAGGGGAAAAGGATGGGAAAAAATATTCTTGAAGGATACTGAAATCTGTTAATAGAAGATAGGCGCAAATTGGGCATCTGGGAGGCTCAGTCAGTTGAGCATCCGGCTTTGGCTCAGGTCATGATCTCGCGGTTCAGGAGTTCAAGCCCCGCATCGGGCTCTGTGCTGACAGCTGAGAGCCTGGAGCCTGCTTTAGATTCTCTCTCCCTCTCTGCCCCTCTCCTGCTTGTACCCTGTCTCTCTCAAAAATAAATAAACATTAAAAAAATGAAAAAAAGGAAGATAGGTGCAAAGGATCTAAAATGGAAGGAACTTCCTTTTCACTATACTTCATTTGAAATTTATTTTTTTATCATATGTTTTAAAATATCATCTAATAAGCAGTTTTAAAACATTCGGTTTAGAGACAAATGCATTAAGACAATGAAAGCAAGATTCAACACATAGAAATGTTTTAGTTTCTAGCAGCCATACTAATTTTACTGTTGACCAATTTATTACAAACATGTATTGAAATTATATTACGCATAATCCTCAAATTAGGCTAAATCTCATTTTAAAAGATTAATAAGACACATCTCTCTATAGTTCACTAAGTTTAAATCTGCTACAAAGACAGGTTTAAAGTCAGTGAAACTTATGAAGCAACTTTGGGGTTTAATGAAGTTAAAATTAGTAGGTATTTAATACTCTTGCCAATTGATCAAGCTATTCTAAAAACCGTTATGTTCAGTCTCCCTTGTTTCCATATTAGTATCTCAGTTCTCTGTATGTGCACTGTGAGAATTATGGAAGCCTGGTGGCTTATAAAAAATAGAAATACAGATAGAGAATATAGTTATCTAATTAAATCTGAAATCTGGTTGCTCTTGAAGGAGGAGCAACATGCTCATGGATGTTTTCCTCTTCCCATTTCAACATTCAGAGTTGCTTTCAGTCAAATAGATTTATTTCACCAGGAAATGCCCATGGTTGCTTAGTTATACCCTGATTCTTTCCTGGCAATTATTTTTCAAGGGCAGCTGTTGTTTTCATGTAAACTTACTATAAATAGGAAATGTGGTATACAGACATTTAAATGCAGATAATTAAGAAAGATTATTTTTTGGCATAAACTGTATTTACAAATGCATATGTACATAGAATCAGATTTTGCATAATCATTTTTAAAGCATTAACATGAACTAAATTAAGAGGTAAAAGGTAAGGAATTAAAGATAATATTTTATACGTCAAGTACATGAAACATTTATTGATATATGGTTTTCTACTCTGTGTATATGTTTAAAAAGTTTAGTTCCACATTGGGTAAAAATAAAATGTATCTTGTGCTGAGGAATTCAGAATCACAAATCATCCCCCACAGTTGACTAGATATTCTGCCTCTGATTTATGGTAGCATCCTGAGTGATTCTGAGAAAGTAAATAACCTTTCCAAGGTTACACTTAGAAGTGTGTAAAAGCAGGAGTTCCATAGAGTAAGATATCAATTCCAAATATGGAAGAACTTTCCAAAGTCAAGAATATAGGATGGTCTGTATATAAGAGTAATCTCTGCCTCACTTAACATGTTTTTAAAATTATAATAATCACTTGTTAGAAATGGCATAGATATTTTCCTGTAGAGGGGTGAGAATGAAGAAGAGAGAAGAGAGGAAGTGGTTGTTCTAGACTATACTAAATACTTTCCAAATGGAATTGAGTATAAACCTAAGGTACTCACATAGAATTACTTATTAGACAAGGTAATGAGGCAATATTCTAATCATATAATTAGGAGTCAATGCCTGGGCTCCAGTCCAATTTATGATTCAGTAGCTGTGAAGTTGGGTGGAAGTATTGCTGTTTCTAAGTCCCCAGGTGATGCAGAAGCTCCAGGTCCAAACTTTTGGTCTCAGGTAATAGCATGGCAAGTTTAGAATGACTGTGTTGAATAATTTGATTATTAAAATAATTAAATAATTAAATTAAATAATTAAAATAATTAAAATAATTTAATCCCTTCTCGTAATTGTATATATTATCTCCATTCTTCCACATAAATAGTTGACAATGTTTTCTATATTTATGTATGTGTACATGTATGTATGTGTACATATACATACATACACCCATTTCCCAGGAGTTTCTTGACTTTGTAAATGTCATCATGGCCCCCTTGGCTAATTCTGTTAACTCATATTATTTCAATTACCATCTGTAGCTTAATAACTTTCAATTACCTTTTTTCGACCTAGAGGTCTCTCATTCAACATAAACATATTAAGTGCCTTCTATGTGTAAGACATTGTGCCAAGGGCCTTCTAAGTACTGATGCTTAAGGACAATATTGTAGTCATTTATATTCATCATGGTTCACACCCCATTACCCTTGGCCAACTACTTAAGAGATAAGTGCCTCTGGTCATATGTCTTTTATTATCAACTCACCTCTGTACTTCTTTCTAATTCCCATGCTCTGATCTAACTTTCTTCTCCTCTCATAACTAATGGACCCCTATATTCCTTTATTATGTCATATGGATAATCAGTTCCTTAACTACTATATCCTTCTACATCTTCAAGCTTTTCACTGAATATGCGCCATACCTCATATCTCAGCGTAAACTTCTTGCTTTTCTTCTATGAATCTGACTTATCCTTTTCTTTCAAATGAAACTTCTTATTTTTGCATATCTTATGTACTTTGTATTCAGAAGTGTGTTCAGTATCCCCCATTCCTCCATACCTAAATAACCACTCCTTCATAGGTCTATAAAAAATCTGGCTTCCTTGAGACTCTGCTACATTACCGTCTGTCACATCCTTGTTATTAACTCATGGCCACGCCTCTTATTCGATGAGGAAGTAAGGACATTAGCTGTTCCTCTGCACACCAAGCCCTACCATTATTTTATGTCTTCCTTGTCCTTGTCCATAACCTGTTTAGCGATCTGACCCCGATCATTGTCATTTGCCAGTCTAATTTATCATTTCTTATTGACTTGTCTCTGATCTCATGAGAGTAAAGATCATCTTTTGAAACTATTTGTATCTTACTTCCACCTGGAAGATACTGTTTAGTGGTATTTCACATTTGTTGAATAAATGGTTAAATAGTACCTTGATGGTGTGGCAGAATTTCAGAACAAAATGTGTTTTCTGTGTTTGTTGATAATAAGAGAAAGCTCAAAGTGTATAAAAAGAAAAAAGAGTCATTGATGAGAGAAAAGATGCAGAGGAGCAGATATTTCACTGAAGAAGCCAGCAGAATGGTAAATAGGTATCAAGACCTCCAAATAAGTAAGGTTGATATAGATGGTGATGATAATGAGAAAAAGGAAGAAAATAACAGAACAAAGAATCTCTTTGGGAAGTAAGTATAATATTTGGGAATAATGTGTATTAGTCCTAAAAAGGGGAAATGGAACTAAGCAAAACATTCTCAACAAAGCAGTTTATAGATTTGTTACTTACCTGTTGCTGCAAAGAAAATTATCCAAACCGTAGTTTCTATACATTACAGTTTTCATGAAGCAGGCATTTAAGGTCGGTTTAACTGAATGGTCTTTCAGAAAGTTAAAGTCAACATGTAGTCCAAGGTTGTAATCATTTGAAGTCTCTAGGATCCACTCCGAAGGTGGCTCACTCACATAATCAGCAAGTTGGCTTCGCTGTGGGCAAGCTCCCTATACCCCTCCATTTGGTCCTTTCCATAGGGACTATTGTCTTATGATATGGTGGCTAGCTTCACCCAGAGCAAGTATTCTAGCAGGTCAAAACAGAAGCTACAATGTTTTTTATAACCTAACCTTGGAAGTTGCACACCGTCACTTCTACCACATTCTACTAGTCTGACAGGCCAACTATGATTTAATGTAGAAAGAGCCCGAATAAAAGGGCATGAATACAAAAAGGTAGGGATTATTGGGGGTCATCAGAAGCCAGCTATCACTAAACCTAAGGTTTGTACCTTTGAAACCCCATACCTTTAAGATCTGGGCAGAAGGTTGGTCTTTTACATTGCTTTTTATTCATTATCTTTTTTTTTTTTTTTTGAGTTTTATAACATCTTGTCGAAGTCAGTTAAACATATAAACTCTTTTTTCTCTTAAGATGAAACCTTTAATATTTTACTCAACTTTGATTATCTGTGGAAAACCCTAGGATAAAATCTGAATAAAGTTAAACCAACATCAAATTATAAAAATACACTCCCAACAAGCATATTTCCATGTTTTTAAGTAGTAATATTTTTTGACTAAAACATGCTAGACCTTAGACTCATTTACATAGATTAACTTATACCACGACCAGTTGAAATGACTTATTCTCTCCATTTTAAAATGAAAGGACTGAGGTTTAGGAACTTTAAGACTCTTGTCAAGGCCACACAACAAATTCGAGTATGGACTGTAATATTAAACTCTCTTATTTATCTCAGCCAGCATTTACCAAAGTGGGTGTTTTGTTGTAGTTTTAGACCAAATGAATGCTCTAAAACAAGAGTTTCAGAACAACATTTGGGAACGACTTCATATTGTATTTCATTTTTGAGCAGTCGATAGTTCACAGTAACATATTAAAGAATTTCTAAGTTCGATAGTAAAGAAACATTTTAAGCTTTTAAAACATTTGGCTTAACATTTATCTAACTTATACTTGCATGAAACATACCTTATTGACTTATTTATTTGTATTTGAGTATAGTTGACACAGTGTCACAATAGTTTCGGGTGTACAATATATTGCTTCAATAATTCTGCACATTATGCTATGCTCACTACAAGTGTACCTACTGTCTGTCACTATGTAACCAATTTTAATAGCACTGATTATATTTCCTATGCTGTACCTTTCATCCCCATGGCTTACTCATTCCGTAACTAGAAGCCTGTATCTTCTACTCCCCTTACTCATTTTACCCATTCTACCACTTCCCTCCCCTCTGGCAAGCATCAGTTTGTTTTCTGTGTTTATAGGTCTGATTCTGCTTTTTGTTTGTTAGTTTGTTTATTCATTTGTTTTATTTTTTAGATTCCACATATAAGTGAAGTAATTTGGTATTTGTCTTTGTCTGACTTATTTCACTTAGAGTTATATCCTCTAGGTCCATCACTGTTGTTGCAAATGGCATGATCTCATCCTTTTTTATGGCTGAGCAATATATATATATATATATATATATATATATATATATATATATATACACACACACACACACACACACACACACACACACATACACATATGATAATGTCATAAGGTACGTATACACACCTGCAGATATGTCCATGAATAGATGAATGGATACACACACACATGCACGCATACACACACACACAAGCATATCACATCTTCTTTGTCCATTCATCTATCCATGGACATTGGGCTGCTTCCATATCTTGGCTATTATAAATAATGCTGCAATAAGCATAGGGGTACATTTATCTTTTTGAAATAGTGTAGTGGAATTAGTGGGTACTTCTACTAATTAGTGGGTACCCAGAAGTGGAATCATGTGGTACTTCTTTTTTAAATTTAATCAGCAAAATAATTATAGAAATAGTTCGCTTTGTCTATTTAAATTTTAGAATTATATTAAATAACCACTTTTGAGGCAATTCATGTCCATATAGTAAGTATTTACTGGGTGTCTCCTAGAGGTGTTGTAAGGTTGTTCAGAAAGGAGGTCTCACTTTGGTTACAAAGTCATACATTGTGTCTCCCCTGTCTACTTCAAATTCCTGCCATTCTTTCCTTCACTGACTATATTCTTATATCCTGGCCTTTAGTTGATTCTTCCAGCACACCAGACTTTCTCCATCTGTCAGGCCTTGCATTTTATAGTCTATCTTTTCAAAATACTCTTTTTCAAATGTTAAAGTAGTTCATTCTTACTGTTTCTCAGCTTAAATGATCCTCCTCAATGAAGCCTTATTTGGCTATGTGGCATAAGGTTGGATACCCACATTATTTTCTCTCACAGATCACTTGATGATTTTATTTATGACATTATCACAACTTATCATATATTTTAATTATATAGATATGTGTCTATGTCTATGAGATATATATATATATATATATAATTTCTTTACTTATTTTGTCTTTTTTCATGCAGTGTTCTTTATGCAGACCAAGCCATGGATTTTTTGTTTTCATAATATGTACTCAAAACTGAGTGCATTTCCTAGGCTATATATCCATTCAGTGTACATATGCAAATGGATGCTAAGAATTAATACATTAATAGCTAAGAATAGGACCTAAAAATAGTGTACTTACTATAAAGCAAGCACTATTGTAAAAGCTCTTTATATATGCAATTATTTAATTCTCATTAGAAAGCTATTAGATAGAAACTATTATTATGTCTATTTTTAGACAAGAGAAATAAAATGAAGACAAGTTAAGTAACTTGGACAAGATTTTACTGATAGTATTTGGTCAAGCCAGACAATCTTGAGAGAGTTGTCTTCTTGATCACTGGGATAGGGCATGGACATTATTGACTGAATAAATAATAACACAAATAACAGGCTCGAGCATGCAACCACACAGAAATAATTAATGCCTTATAAGGCATATTTTAATGTTATAAAACTTCTCATCATGTATTTATTTTAAAATATGCATGGCTTTAGACAAAGTGCTGTGGAGGCAACAAGACATTGTCTTGTGAGGGAGAAAGACACATACATGAATAATTTCAGTATAATTGGTGCTCTCTGAGAGCATGTTATTGTGGGTACATAGACTTTGAGAGTCAGAGCAGGCTTCCTAGAAGAGCTAAAATCTTATGTGGTTCTTAAAGAATTAGAGTAGGTGTTCAGTGAATAAACATTTTGAAGAAAACATCCCAGGCAGAGCATAAACAGAAACACCAATATAAGGAAATTCGTGTTGTACCCATGTGATGACCAGTGACTGCGTGTTCTTGGTGCTTAAAGTAAAAAAAGCCAAGAACCTTAAGAGATAAAGCCAGCAGAGCCGGGATCTCAAAGTTCGCAGAACAGAATTGTAAGCAGTAAAATACAGGACTGCCTTTTGGACAGGATGGATTTGAACTATGTTTTGAATAACCATTTTTTTAGGAAAGAGTTCTATAACTGGAGGTTATTCCAGTTAATATTGCAGTTAATTAAAATAGTAGGAACAAAAGTAGAAATTGTATGCATACTTTGAAGAAAAGTGAGATGGTGTTATTGTCACATCACTAGATCATTTCATTCATATTTCCTGAGAAGAACCCAAATTTTAAGAACTAAGTTGGTGCAAGAATTCTGAGATTGAGGATTGATAGACAAACTGAAAGAGAAGCTTAGTCCCTAGCCTTTAGTAAGTAACCTAACCTTAACTGAACCTGAATTCAGTCTATCGATTCCTTCATGGTGAAAGTAACAGTGACATTGATAATAGGAATGATAGACTTTGCATGCCTAATGCCAGGCAAACACCTGCTACTTCACATGGGTGAGGTAAATGTAATATTTTTGTAGTTGTTGATATTGCTATTATTGTAGCCATGTAGACTATGACAACGCGGGGAAGCTAGGGTGGGAAGAGGAATTTAGTTGGTCTTTAAAAGCTTGTGTCATTATGAATATTATATTGATGAGAGCAGGAGTAATTTTAGATCCTACCAGCTGGTAACTCAGGAACTCCTTGATTGGTCTGGATTATGGCATGGACACACCAAGTAATTTCTTATATTAATGCTTAGACCACAAAGGTCATTCCAGATGAGGCCTAGAGGAGGTCAAGAAACAGGAGCCTATACTCAGCATATTGCTTTATAAACTAAAGGTATGACAGGGAGAAATGTCACTGTCCATCAACTGGAAGCCTTCCTTTTCCATTTAGTGCAGGGATTTAACAGGTTAGTGAGATGCTGAGATTGCAGGCTTTGGGGGTGGGGGGAAGCAAAGTCTTGATTTGTGTTAAGAAGGATCATGTGGTATTCTTCACAAGTCCAAGGAGTTGGCCCATTGCCCCCATAAAATCCAGTTTAGCTAATCACATATATATTTTTTTCCCTTGAAATACCTTTTCTGTAAAAATCAGTACAAAATTTGTGTAGCAAGGACCCTGGAGGGCAATCCAAATTAGAGTCAACATTTTACGTTTCACAATTGCCTAAATAATGGAATTCGATTAACCACAACCTCGGGGAAATGTTCAGTTAAAAGTTCAGGTGTTTAGGAACATAACCTGAGGTATGATTGGGACTTGGGATATTTTAACAGGGTAACTCTCAAACTCTATTATCTAGGAATATAGAGTTGATGGTTTCTTTTTTATTTTCCTTTCCACCACTTAAAGCTATTTTATTTTTATTATAAATACAATATATTTATATATTATATCTCTTTTCCTTAACAAACAAAAAGGAATGACATTGAGTGACTTATTGGTTTATTCTATTTTTGTTTTTGTCCCTTTATCAGAACAAATGTTGTCTTCATAAGAGTTGCTTACACATATGAGATAATAATTAACTAATTTCTTCAAAATCTAATTTTCTCATTTATTACATTTTCCAAAGGAGAATAACTACAAACTAAATTAGTTGTTTCAAATTAATAAAGCTTTCAAGTTCTCCTTAGTGAATATCAAATGATCCAAATATTGTGGAGACCTGTTGATAATATAACTCTAGGTATATTTTTATAGTCAAAAGTACAGTACTAGTGTCAAGAAACCAATTAGAATGTTAAAATATGTTTAAAGCATTTTAAAGTATTCTGTTCTGCAGAATGTTCTCTGAAACATGATAGCTTTAGCTTTAAACAAAATGTATATTTCAAAATTATTTTTAAAACAGCTCTAAAAACTTCATATTAGCACTGATGTGCCAGTAGTCATTTACCCTTAGAAAAGTGAGCATATCATATAAAAACCATTTTTTATATTTATTTTCAGATCCAACCGAATCCTACAACTTGGACATACATGGTTCTATCATTCTCTGTTTTGTTCTGTTTTTGGTTTGCAAGAGAACTGTGAGGTTTATCTAATCTGACTCTCCCTTTCTTTGATAAATAATATTGAGAGTCAATGATAAACTAAACATAGTGGGGTGAAATTCCTGCCAGATTCCATCCAGACCATCAGAGATCTATCTCCCTGCAGAAAACAGTGGTTTTATTTGAAGAAAATACCATAACAATGACACAGCTTAGAGCTGCATATAATATATGGGTCACATTTACATATTATCTTATTTAATTCAATCACAAAACATTAGTTTGCCTTCACTGGATTCTTCTTTTATCTTTTTAATAACATTTTTCCCAGGACTATATTAAGTTCCTATGTGAAAAAAATGGGGGATAAGAAAGAAAGTAACCCTTCCGGGATCACACAACTTGGTTGGCTTGAATTTAGATGTTCTGACTCCAAATACTACAGATTTCCCCAGCTGCTTGCTATTGGAGCCCATATCTAGTTCTAAGGTTATTTGCATTTTAATTAGAAATGGGGGGAAAGTACTTCTAATTACCTGAACACTTTGCCTAATATATCTAATCTCTTGAAAAAAAATCAGTTTTTATAGGTTTCTACTCTTTCAGTTGAATTTCCTTTTCTGTTTTTTGATTAAGCATGTAATCCTTTATTTAAAAAGATTATGAAACTTATCTTAAACTGTTTCCAAAGAGTCCAGGAACCTGTTTATAAGTTACAAAAAAATTAAGGGAGGCACATGGGCGGCTCAGTCGGTTAAGAGTCTGACTTGGGCTCAGGTCATGATTTCACACTCAGTGAGTTTGAGCCCCACGACAGGCTCTGTGCTGACACTGGGAGCCTGGAGACTGCTTCAGATTCCATGTCTCCCTGTCTCTCTCTGCCCCTTCCCTGCTTGCATTCTGTCTCTCTGTCTGTCTGTCTCTCTCTCTCTCTCTCAAAAATAAATTAACATTAAGAAAATATAAAACAGGTAAATAAATAAGCAAACAAACAAACAAACATTAAGTAATAGTCTAAGAATGCCATTACTAATAATACTCTTTTATATCAAGCATGGGACTTCTTAAAAACAAACAAAACATACATGTAACTCAACATCTGTAGACTGCCTGAACTTCCTTTACATTGAAGTTATTTATCTGACAACAGCCAATTAGATAATAGAGCAAACTAAATACAATTTAGATACCTATAAGTGCTTTATTTAAAGGTCATTTTCATATCAGGGGAGATTAATTCTGAATTTTATATTAATAGTCTATACTAACTCTTTAACAAATGTAAAAGCTGTGATAGAAACTTACCAGAAACATTAAATATGTGAAAACCACTGTGCCTGGCTCCACTAGGAAACAAAGGGGTGAGCTTAAGATCTAGTGTAGTATATAAGATATAATATAGATATGTATAATGTGAGTAGGTATAGAAGCATACAGAGAGAGGCAGAGAGAACAGTAATTGGAAATCAAAGAAAATGTTACTCAGGGTGCTTGGATGGATCAGTCGGTTAAGCGTAGGACTTCGGTTCAGGTCATAATCTCACAGTCTGTGAATTAGAGCCCCATGTCAGGGTCTGTGCTGACAGCTCAGAGCCTGGAGCCTGCTTTGGATTCTGTGTTTCCCTTTCTCTCTGCCCCTGCCCCACTCACACTCTGTCTCTCTCTCTCAAAAATAAATAAGCCTTAAAAATTTTTTAAAAAGCAAAAGAAATGTTACTCTTACTCTGTCAAAGAAAATAGAAGTATTTGAGATGGTTTTTAAAATGAGGATAAAATTGGGACGCCTGGGTGGCTCAGTCGGTTAAGCAGCCGACTTCGGCTCAGGTCATGATCTCACGGTCCGTGAGTTCAAGCCCCGCGTCGGGCTCTGTGCTGACCGCTCAGAGCCTGGAGCCTGTTTCAGATTCTGTGTCTCCCTTTCTCTCTGACCCTCCCCCGTTCATGCTCTGTCTCTCTCTGTCTCAAAAATAAATAAAAACATTAAAAAAAATAAAGGTATGGTTTTAAAAAAAATAAATAAAATGAGGATAAAATTTAGTCTATGTTGACATAGTAGAGGAAAGAGATGAAACATAACTCATTAGGGAAAGCCACCCAGACAGGGAAATACGAGGCATCTGAAATTGGAGATCGAACAAACAAGCATTCATAGAATGACCGAGTCAAATTCATCCACTTGATAGAAAGTAGAAAATTTCACAATGTGCATTCCTCTTTTCTTAAAGAAATAAATTTGAATCCTGTCCACCATGAGAATGTCCAAGCACTTAGCTAGTGAGTGAGCCTAGACCACATAGCACAAAAGGGTAGGATTCAGAAATGCTTGGTTTCACTTGTACAGTCTTTGTCAAAATATTACATGTTTCTGACTTTACTAAATTCGATTTTTCTCACGAAAAAATTGGATTTCTGTCATTTGTTGTGAAGGAGAAGGAAGAAGAGCTAGAAGGAAAAGGAAGGAGAGAAGAAAATGCAGCAGAAGTAGTTTTGGCAATGCACTAGCTGGTAATCATTCCATAAGGCATCTGTTAGAGCTTAATGCAACTGCTGCTCTCAGGCAGGACAGGGGCTTTCCAATTAGAGTCAACCCTACCATCCCCTATTGTTACTCATCGTCTGTCATTCTCATCACCTGAGACCTATAGGCATTTGAGTTTTCTCTTCCTGAAAACATGCCCCTCTCCCCACGTCTCCTCCAGCTTATTGTTTTATATCTTGTTTATGTAAGGATTGCAAAAGAAAAAACAAATACCTTTGTTTAAACCTGAAAAAGCCTAGAAAAGAAAGATAACTCTCACAAACACAAGTGAAAATTAAAGTATATGGATTTATTGGGGTATGACCAAAAATATCTATTTCTATATAGTTGAATGGAATTTTGAACTCAACATTGGCTCAGATCTATGATTTAAAGGAGTCACCATATGTTTTGTACAGAAATAAGAACTGTTATTTGAGATACTGTTTCAGTGAGTGGCTTTGGCCAAGTTATTATATCTATCTATATCTATATATTTATATGAAATACATATTACATGTTATATTTACATATATGAATAATAGTATGACCCTATTATAACACTCTGGAGGCACATCTCTTATAGGTCAACTTTGGTACATTTGGGTCTTCTGCACTATGCGTACAGAAGATCAGTACCTGCGTTTAGTAAATTTCAAATATAATATTCCTTGAATCGGCAAATAAGTTTTGCTTCTTACTTTATTAGTGCTTTGCCACTTTTTAAAATTCATGCATCTATTAATTCACCCACATGTTTTTATAGACAGGAACTAAATACCTATATTCTTCAGGTGTTGGGCTAGGCAGTAGTAGAGTATTATCCCTAACCTTGAAAAACTCCCAGTTTAGTGTAGAAAGTAGATTTGCAAAAATATAAATAAAATATGTTGTTATTATATAGGAGTAAGAATGTGACATTACTGTGAATTTAGGAAAAGCCAGAGGAGATTGAACTCGAAGAAAGAGTGTAAGTTTTGTGATTGAAACAGGAAGGAGCATTCTAGAGACAGGACCACTGAGGAAAGGCGTGGCAAGCTGGACAGGCAGGCAGTTGGAAGTGACTGCATGTGGAAGAGTGATGGAGAATGAACTAGGAGGGCAGGGAGAAACTCATCATGGACCTTCTAGTGAGCTACCTTGCAGAATTAGAAATTTATTCTACAGATGATGAGAAGCCATGGAGGAGAATTTTATTTTTTTTACTTTTTAATTTATTTTATTTTTTTTTAACGTTTATTTATCTTTGATACAGAGAGAGACAGAGCATGAACAGGGGAGGGGCAGAGAGAGAGGGAAACACAGAATCTGAAACAGGCTCCAGGCTCTGAGCTGTCAGCACAGAGCCCGACGCGGGGCTCGAACTCACGGACTGTGAGATCATGACCTGAGCCGAAGTCGGACGCTTAACCGACCAAGCCACCCAGGCGCCCCGGAGGAGAATTTTAGAAGAAACATGGTCAGATTTGCCTTTAACTTATATAATTTTCAAAGTAGGATAAAGCCACAAGGAACTAATTATTTTATAAATAAATTTATCAAAAAGTAGAAAATTCTTTTAAGAAAAAAATAATGTATTTTTATAATGCTTCAGTAGCACTTACAGAGATAAGTGGAATCAATGTTATATCATTATTACATTATTATAAGGAAGATAGATTTTAAAATTTATTAAAAGGTATTTGTCAGTTAAAGATTTGGTATCCACTAGAAAAAAAGAATACAATCCAAAGAAATGTAGGTGTATGTGTATGCACATATTGTACATGGATTTAGCCGAAATATAATCCAAATTTTATGATATCCTAGTAAGACCCAAAAGTGGAATTAACACATATGGAGAGAAGGAGGAATATATTTATTGGGCTCTTGGGGACAAAGTGATGCCTTATAGCTTCAGTGAATGACAAATTATGCAATAGATTCAGCTCACTAATAGCTTCTGGCATACCTTTACCAAAATTAGTTCTAGGGCTCATTCTTAGGTTCAGCTGTGAGAGTGCATCTAGAGACTTATTAAAATATACTGTTGGAATGAATGGCTACGGACTGTGCTTGTAACTCAGAAAGCTTCTGAGTGACTTAGAAATAAATACATGCAAAATATTTCATGGCTTGGTCCATAAATATTCTTGTGAGCTGCCTCGTGATTATAAGCAAGGACATTCAGGAGACATTTTGTTTTAAACTTTAAATTCTTCTTTATTGTGAGTTGGCCTTTTATGAATTTTATTTTTATATTCAAGCACATCTTAACCCTAGCACCAGAGAGTAAGTATTTTATGCATGGCTCTCAATTCAAAGTCCACTTAATTTTGCTTTGCATTTGGGAAAACCATAACATTTTTTAAAGCCTTTCCTTCTTTTCTTTTTTCTTCTCTTTTCTTTCTTTCTTTTTCTTTCTTTCTTTCTTTCTTTCTTTCTTTCTTTCTTTCTTTCTTTCCCTTCTTTCTTTCTTTCTTTCTTTCTTTCTTTCTTTCTTTCTTTCTTTCCCTTCTTTCTTTCTTTCTTTCTTTCTTTCTCTCTCTCTCTCTCTCTCTCTCTCTCTTTCTTTCTTTCTTTCTTTCTTTTTCTTTCTTTTTGAGAAGGACAGAGAGAGTGCAATCAGGGGAGGGGCAAAGAGAAACAGAGGGAGAGAGGGAGAATCTCAAGCAGGCTCCACACTGTGAGTACAGAGCCCAACGTGGGGCTTGAACTCACAAAACTGCGAGATCATGACCTGAGCTGAAATCAAGAGTCAGACGCTCAACCAGCTAGGCCACCCAGGTGCCCAAAAATAATAATGTATTTATCCATGTGGAAGTATGGTAATATCATTTGCCTTGATAAAATGATCAATTATCTTAGTGTGTTTAGTAATCTTTGGGAACTAGCACATTAAAAACAACAACAGCAGCATCAAGAAATGAATCTGTGGCATTGAAACATGAGCCTTCCATCTAAAATATGTGTCCTAATATTAAAACTAGAGTATTTTAATAAAAATAATTTGTTTCACATTGACATACACTCAAGCACACACATGCACATGCATATTTTTAGTTTGGGGAGTTCAGTAAACAGTGTTCTATGCAAGATTCTTTTAAGTTTGTCTTGACTGTAATAATACAGAAAATGGGTGTGATCTTAATGTGCTACAAAATTAGTTGCCAGCCCTAAGACCTGAATAAAAGGATTTATTCAGTGATACTTCAGTTCCTGGCGCACAGTGGGTCCTCAAAAACTATTTATTGAATAAAATGACTAATAAAAGAAGCTATGATAATTAGATGGAATATAAAATTTGTGGCAGTTAAGAAGATCTTTTAGAGGCGCCTGGGTGGCTCAGTCGGTTAAGTGTCCCACTTCGGCTGAGGTCACGATCTCACGGTTGGTGGTTTCGAGCCCCAAGTCAGGCTTTGTGCTGACAGCTTGGAGCCTGGAGCCTGCTTCAGGTTCTGTGTCTCCCTCTCTCTCTGCCCCTCCCCTGCTCGTACTCTGTCTCTCAAAAATGAATAAACATTTAAAAAATTTAAAAAAATGATCTTTTACTAAAGTAATACTTATCAGAACCACTGATTCATAGTTTTTTCTTTTCAAATTGTATTACAGCTCAACTAAAAGGTGAAAGGACAGTTTTGAGAAGAAAAATCTTTTAAATGATCATAAAGAGTTTAGTAATAAGAAAATTCTCATAATAATCTGGATAATAAAGGAAACAAAGTAGAAATGCTTTTCAGATCACAGCCTACTTATAAAATTTGCAATGTTTAGTTGTTTTGTTCTTTTTCCCCAAGACATATCTTTATCTGAATTTTACCTCTGTCTGCACGCATGTACACACACACACACACACACACACACACACACGCACACATATGCTTCAAGTGGTATCAATATTGATATTTATTCTGCAGAATTATTATAAGTCTTTATAGCAGTGTTCTTTGGAAGTGCTTTAGGGTAGCTAATTAAAATTTTATTTTAGAATATATTTTTTATCTATTTCTAAAGCAAGCATATAAACACCACCATATTCAAATGTGTCAGACAGTATTTTAGGAATATCTTGGAAATTTTTCTTAACTCTCAAGGTATATTTATACTCATTTAAAGTGTAATTAATGGGAAATTTTAAAGATAAGTACAAGTATTTTAAATCATTGGAGCTGAAACATGCCCCTACATAGAGTGTAAGTTAAGGCCGTTACTGCAGCACCCATATGCAACCCTCACATGTCACATCAAATTTTGAGCAAGGAGCTTGCCTTCTTCAGGGCTTAATAATCAGTTTTGCACTGAAAATGTATATCTTATATGATTATATCATACTTATTGATTTGTGTATTAGATATACATTTTGGTTATTCTTTTTTTAACTTTAATATTCATCCATAAAAGAATGAAATCTTGCCATTCACAACCACTTGGATGGAGCTAGAGGGTATAATGCTAAGTGCTCATACACATATGGTCTCACTCATGTGTGGAATTAAGAAATAAATGAGTAAAGGAAAAAAAAGAGAGACAGACCAAGAAGCAGACACTTAACTACAGAGAATAAACTGATGGTTACAGAGGTGGGAGGTGGGAGGGGTGAAACAGCTGAAGGAGATTAAGAATACACTTATGATGAGCACTGAGTAATGTATAGAATTGTTGAGTCACTATATTGTACACTTAAACTAATACAACACTGTATGTTAACAATACTGGCGTAAAAAAAAAAAAAACTTATAAAAAGTAGTCCTAATAAAGCTATGCTGTCTTTGATTTCTAAAAGAAAAAAAAAATTATGATAAGCTACATAAGCCATAGCATGTCCACTTAAAATAACAATTTCCTACTACTGTTCATTTAAGGTTTTGAATAAGTTTAATTTGAATTACAAGGCAGATTGTTTTACCAAGTTAACTAAAATTATTAAAAGCATATTAAAATTATCAACATTTTTTTCACCATTCAAAATTCTAGGCAATAAAAATTTTCTGATATGATATAATCAAAATAACTGAAATGATTTTGAGGTCTAAGCTTATATATGTTTGCAAATGCCATCTTTCATTCCTGAATTTGTTAAAAAGTATTAGTACTATCATTGTGTGGTTTTGTAATACATTTTTTATAAATATTAACTTGTAGAATAAACTCACCACTTTTATATTACAATATTATGTTTCTATACATAATTTCAGTGAAAATTTTCCAAGAAAAGTTGAAAACTGTTTGATATGAAATGAATAAAAAAAAGTTTGCATGCCACATAAAACTATTTAAAATGTGTGTAATTGCATACTGTTCCATTGTATACAATAGTTAGTGTGTATATAACCATTTTAATATTGTTACATGTTTAGTTTGCCTTCTGATTTAGTATTAGAATATTTTGGTCAAACATGTATTTAAATTTCATGAAGCATTTGATTGAACTGTTTTCCAGAGAGATTTACCAATTTCATGACAACCTCTAATACATACACACCTCTGACATATACAGCTTTGTGGCCAATATTCTCTCCAGCATTATTTGAACGATTGCTGCTCTGAAAAGAAAAGATTGCGTATAAAAGCTTCCATTTGCTTTTCTTTGATTATTAATGAAGTTAACTTTTTCATATTTGTATTAGTCACTTCCATTTCCTCCCGTGTGAACTGCTTATTCTTGTTCTTTTCCAGTGCATAAAAATTCCTTCATATTTTACACATATCTATGTAGGGACATCTTTGTGTTGGGCGCTCGTTTTAGTTATCTGGGGATACAATGATGAATGAGACATGCATTATCCCTACCTACCTTCACAGTGGCTCATTTGTCATTTTGCAGACAGATATTTTTACTGAGTTTATGTGAGTTTAGTTTTACTTGCAATGCATTTTAAAATGTAACAGTTCTCCTTTTCAAATATATTGAACTATTCTTTTAGAATTTTGTATTTCTGCTCTTTGTAATACCTAATAAGTACTTTCTCATCTCAAAATGAGGTAAATTAATTTCATTCTATTTTTTAAAAGCTTTCAGTGTTTATGTGTAACTTTTTAAACAATCTATTTGAATACATTTGGCAAATGAAGTATATATATATATATATATATATATATATATATATATATATATTTAAGGTTTATTTATTTATTTTGAGAGAGAGAGAGTGAGCACATGTGAGCGGCGGTGGCGGGGGGGGGGGGGAAGAGAGAGAATCCCAAGCAGGCTCTGCAGTGTCAATGCGGAGCCTGATGTGGGGCTTGAACTCACGAACTGAGAGATATGACCTGAGATGAAACCAAGAGTGTGACACTTAACTAAGCCACCCAGGGGCCCCAAAGCAAATATGTTTAACTCATAAAAGTTGTTATCTTGTAGGCATCCCATTTATGACTAACTTTCCCCTTCATGTCTCTATTTTTAACATTCTTGTTCCATAACACTAAACATACATAGAAGTGAAATTCCAACCCTTCCCAGGGTGGTATATATTCTTTCAAATTCTTTTTCTACAAATATGCACTATACCATCTCTAACATTCTAACATTCTCCAACTCTCTTTTAAAAATAATCACATTGTCAACATCTCTGCCAGTCACTAGACCTACCTCATTCTTTCCAACAACAGCATTGCATTTCAATATTTGATTAAAACAAAATATAATTAACACTTTTCATATGAAGACATCTTTTTTTCATTTCAGTTCTCCACTATCTAGTATAATAGCTACTAGTCACATTTGACTTCTAAAACTTAACTTAATTAAAATTAAATAAAGTTAAAAATACAATTCCTCAATTACACTAAGTACATTTTAAGTGCCCAGTAGTTCTGTGTAACTAGTGGCTACCGTATTGGACAGTTCAGATTATAGAGCATTCTGTCACCTGAAAAGGTCTTACTAGACTTCACAGAGAAGAGGGCAAGACCTAATTAGTTGAAGGTTCCGAGTGTAGTTCTTAAATAATATGCTTGATGAATGTGGTTTTGGAGTTTCTCCAAGGATTGTTGTGAAGAACGGCTTTTGCTTCCCATTTTTAGCCTATGTTTTCCTCTCCTCTGTTTTTACCATAGATTTGACTTCATTTTCTTTCTAACATGTGTAATTTCCTTAGTATTTTTGCTCCATTGATAAACCTCTTTTATTTTCCAACACTGTTGCTGAAAGTAAAAATCAAAGCTATTACATATGAAAAGTATATATATATATATACTGTCAAGGTGATAAACTGTTAAACTGTTATTACTTTTCTTGTTTCTATTTCCTATATGAAACTTCTTTTTGGATGACAATATATTTCCATTTCTCCAAAAATATACCTTGATTGAGCTTGCTTTGTTTATCTCTGTCCCCAAGCTGAGAGTGATATGTCCACAGCCTTCATAAAGGCCCAAAGTACAAATTGGGGGAAGAAATAGAATCAGCCCTGGCATGCCCCTGGCATCAATGGAACAATGCCACATGTGAATTGATAAACTAGATAGTAAAGAGAGTCAGCTTTCCACTTCTATTACATATTTGGGGAAAAGAGAAGTGCCAGCTGGGTGCCTGACACTTCAGATTAGTACTCTTTCTTTAGGGCTATCAACATGGTAAATGAGGCAAGGTGGGTAGTGGAAATCTGTGCTTTGAATAGAACTGAGTTTTTCAAAGGGAAGTCGTAGGAGGTCTTTGAGAACCTTTCAGGAGGTCTATGAGGACCTACAGTTTTCTAACTGCCTATCTGTGTGCACCCATATTTCTTCATATCCTTCAACTCAATAAAAGTATGTATCGTAACAGATTGGATACAGAAGCAGATATGCACACAGAGATAACTTCAACTGAGCCAAAAACTAGAGAATTGCAAAAAACACACAATACCACTGTCCTTATTCTGTTTTTGTTTTACAAAGTATCACGTTTCTTAAGGTATTTATGTCAATGTCTTGAGTATAGCATTGTAATTTTAAATATAATAATAAAGTTTAAACATGAGTTCTAGTTTTTAATGTGGCAAATACTAATAGATATAACCTACGCTTTTAAAACAGCTATTTGGGGCGCCTGGGTGGCTCAGTTGGTTAAGCGTCCGACTTCAACCCAGGTCACGACCTCGCGGTATGTGAGTTCGAGCCCCGCGTCGGGCTCTGTGCTGACTGCTCTGAGCCTAGAGCCTGTTTCAGATTCTGTGTCTCCCTCTCTCTCTGACCCTCCCCCTTTCATGCTCTGTCTCTCTCTGTCTCAAAAATAAATAAAAACGTTAAAAAAATTAAAAAAAAATAAAACAGCTATTTGTTGCCTTCCACAATTTATGGAGTATAAAGGAGTCTTGAAAGAGAAATGTTTGAGAACCAGTGGAATGGACAATACCTCAAACAACACTAAGTGACTACAAAAAGAAAATTCAGTGGGCAACCCTTAACATTCAGTGGACTAAGAAAATAATCATAAAATCTACAATATACTAACTGCGATCTGTATGTCAGGCACTAAGTTGTGTGGGCGTGAATCTTATCAAACCCCCACAATATCTCTGTGAGTTCAGAGAATGGTGTCATCCCCACTGCACAGATAAGAAAAAGGAAGGTTGTAAAGGTCAAACAAATTCTTTGGGGCCACTTAGCTTTCTGAAGTGAAGTTAGAATCAGTAGCAGCTGGAACTGATTCCAGTTCATACTAATTTCTTCTTAGAAAATGAGAGTAATTTAGAGTTATTAAAAAAAAAAAAAGAACACATGTTAAAACAAAAGTCAAAAGAAACAATTCCAGCATCATTGGGAAGCTCCGCAGGCTAAGAAGTTGTTCAGGCAAGTCTGATAGTACTATTGCCAAATAAACACGTCCATCCAGTCAGATTTGTTTTCTTGTTTGTTTGTTTTGTTTTTCCTTCCCTTCTTCCCCACCAGAAGATACAGATCTGATGTCTCTTCATGGGAATACAAGTCTATAATTTTTGCTCATCAGGTTAGCAGAAAGATTGAATACGAAGATAGAATTTGTTCCTCACGGTGGTCTCTCCTGGCAGTTAGGGACTAGAGAATTCCACCTTCATTGCTACTGCGTCCATCTTTATGAATCACAGATTCAGAGTAACTAAACCCTCCAGCCCCATCCTGCTTTCCAGTCCTGCTTTAGAAGGGGTCTTTTTATGATTTCCATTTTAGAAGGTGCTTCTGTAGCATGGGAGCCCTTGGGGTTTTTTGGCAGCACAAAGCTATTCTCCTTGAGGTAAGATCCTCTACCCAATTACAGTTAACTGGCTTAAGAGAGGAGATGAGTGTTTATCTTACTGTCTCAGCTAGGAGAAACATTTGAAAATGGCATTAGAAACATATTTTATGAACAATTTACCTTCTAGGCATTGCATCTGATTTATTTGTGACTGCTGTCACTCATGTTGATGACTGAGGAGTTTCTAAAATGGCAACTCTTCTTTACAGTTGGCTGATCAGTTACATAAAGCATAAAATCATTCTTAGACTCTGGCAATATACTCTCATTCTGAGGAAGAGGGAGATATGTGTATATGCTTGAAAACTGTAAAGCAAGACAATATAAAGTGTCATTTCTATTAATAATAAAAATAATTAAAAATAATGGAATAAAAATTGAATAAAGCCTGTCATAGAATTGGCAGACAAATCTGAGATCTTGGTCCTGTCAGTCTCAGTATTACTGCATAAAGCTAGGGCTGAGAGTGACTTAATATTAAGAATCTGTGTTGCACAGTGTGTGGGAGCTTAGGCTCTCCAGACAGACAGCCCGCCCAGTGTGTTTTAAATCCCAGCTCTGTCACTCACAGCCTCTGTGCTTCCCTTCTCCATCTGTTAAATGTGATGGTAATAATAATAACAACGCATAGGTGTATGTATTTTCATGAGGTGAACCATGGAAATGACTTGGATGACTGTGCTTTCTCCCCCATACCACTCACATTTACATGGGAACAGAACTTCTAGAGATGGCAATGGTGTACCCTCAAAGAAGGTTCTATGGAAGCAAGGCACATTGGGGTTTGGGATAGCCTGGGAAAGGCTGGATAAATGCAATAAGGTCCTAGCTAAGTAAGAAAATGGTAAAGGAAGTATCCTAGCTCCAGAGACACATCTGGAATGTCAAGGGACTGTGTTCATAGTGGTGAGCCAGCCACATGAACAAGACATCTAGCTAGGGATAAAAAAAACATAAGTTAATTAATTAATTAATTAATTAAAATAAATTTAAAAAAAAGGAAGAGGTCAGCTCTAGAAACGTTAGAATTATTAGTAGTAGTATTAGTATTAATGTTTAATTAGTATTTTAATTTAAAATATAGATCTGAGAAGCATCTTTTCTGCTGGAACTCTCAGTGAGATAGAAATCCAGGCTCCTTAACATGACATTCAGGACCCTCAATGACCAGGCATATGCCCTGTCACTCTCCACGTCACCCTTTAAGTCTCAATAACACAAAAAATTGAGGTCCTCCTCATGTGTGCTTCCTCAATGATGATTTATTCTGCACCTTCTGCTACCACCTGCCCTTCAGGCTGCCACTTGTCATTTCTCCTGTCCACCTCACATGAGCTTTCAATATCAATTTCAGACACCTCTTTAACAATGGATCATCTCCATTTAGCTCTATATTGGTGCCCCTTCTCTTTGTTCCTATAGTGCCTCCATGTTCCCTTCTTTCATTGTTTAATGATTACCTACTTATTGCCTATTTCTCTCAATGGATCATGAATGTTTGAAAAGATGGAATCAGGTTTTCCCCAGTTAGGTGATCTGGATCTCCGAGTTAGACGGCCCTTCTGGGAGTCCCTCAGGTTCTATAATAGGTGAGCCTCTCTCTCATTGGCATATAGAGATTTCTCACATAGAGATTTCTACACATAAAGAGATTTCTCATGTAGGAATGACAGTTTTCAATACAGCCTTAGGAGGTGATGTATCATTCCAGATACATGGTATGAGGTATGACTGGAGAAGACTCCCCACTCTCCAAGGCAGCCAGGCTAGGAGAGACATTTGTCTAAAATTAGCCTAGGGGGATGACAGGGCAAGGCAAATGTACAAAGTATCTAGGGCCACAAGATGTATTGTCACGGTTTCTTTGCTGTAAATGAAAACATGAGTCTTATGGTCAAATCTGCATCTAATCATAATCCTTCCAGTGAAGCTATACAACCTCTCAATGGCTTCATGTTCCTGTTCCCCAAATTCAGCATCTAGAAAGGGAAGATAGAATACTTGCTTCACAGAGTTTTTGTGAGGTTAAACTAAATGAGATAATAAAGAGTGTAACAGGCATTTAATAATTTATATTGTACTATCATCATTGCTGATCACTAAAAGAGAAAATATGTCCTGGGAAGATAATTCCTGCCTCCTTTGCCCCAGCTATCTAGCTACAATATCAGCCACCACCTGAAATTCATTTTTCGAAAAATTATATATATATATAATATTTATATAAAATATAAATATATTTATACATTTTAAATATGTATATTTATTTATATTTATATATTTATAATAGTTTATTTCAAGAAAGACAGGGTGGGGGGCGGGGGCGGAGAGCACACGTGCATGTGAGCAGGGGAGGGGAAGAGAGAGAGGGAGAGAGAGAATCCCAGACAGGTTCTGTGTTGTTAGCCCAGAGCCCAGCACAGGGACTCCATCTCATGAAATGCGAGATCATGACCTGAGCTGAAATCAAGAGTCAAACGCTTAACAAACTGAGCCACCCAGGTGCCTCAATAAATTTATATTTTTAAAACAAATGCAAGTTCATTTTTACAATGAATGCCATTTAAGGCTCTTTTTTTTTTTTTTTTTTTTTTTTTTTTTTTTAGTTCAATGAGCTTATATTCAGTGTCAGTGCATTAGCCAAGTGTTCATATTCAATTTATTTATTACTCACAAGTGTAAAAGCTTAATATTAACTCTCTACTTTCATTTTTATAGGTAGCCTGAGCAATATTGAAACCTCAGTTCGAAAATGCCCAGATGGTTTGAGTTTTATTGAAACCTGAGTTTGAAACAGTCCAGCTGCTTAAGGCAAAATTTTAGAAAAGTGTAGAACCTGTTTCAGAAAGTGTTAGTATGCCACCCACGCAGAACCTCCCTGGAGTTTCATAACTCACAGGATTGTCTTTACTGAAACCATGTGCTCATCTTCTCTGATGGTGCACTGTTTAGATAAGCCAGCCTTGAGTCGTGTACCTCAAAGATGCCTACATCTGTCCTCCAAGTCCTAGGGGCCCACACATAATCCTGGCAACGTCAGTCAGTGCATGTTTGTTGCAATGCATTTGTTGCAAGGCACTGAGCTAGGTTTGAAGGAGCTCAAGAACCTCCTCGGTCCTTGTTCCTCACTCCTTAGCCCATCCTCTAATCAGCAGTTCATGATTCCAGTCACTAGAACCACCGCCACCACCATCACCAGCCCTATTAGCATCCCCAGCATTACTGTGTCTGCCACACGCCAGGTGCTCTATGTATTTGGCGTTTAATATTTTAACTGCTCCCTTGCAAGTTATTTCCCCTTTTCATTTAGTTGCGTGATCTTTCTAAACTTCCATGACCTCATCGAAAATAGAATAATATGGTCTCCCTCTTAGAGTTGTTTTGAGTATCAAGCGAGGTGGTATTAGTCAAGCAAAGGCCTAGCATATAAAAAGTATAATTAATAAAACATGTATTATTTTTAAAAATTAACCATCCAACCTTCAAAGGGATCAAATGATTTCCCCAGTATGGCTCAGAAAGTAGCAGAGATGAATATTAAAGTTCATTTTGTCTGGTGTCAAGACGGGTCTCCCTCCTCTGACTCTTTGAGGTTTTAGCTGAGATTGGGAAGCTTTTCTCACTAGAGTCTATTCAATCTTATATGTTGCCTTTTCTCCAGAACAACTAAATTACATATATATGTAATATATATTATACATAATAAATATGTAGTATATATAATAAATATTATTTATTATATATATTAGTATTTTTCAAGTCTTTCAATGGGGGATCTTAGTCATGAACTAAAGATGAGAATATCCAGGTTTCTTTCAAAACCTAGAAACTATAGATAGCCCAGCAGAGAGGTCCGGCGTGATGAGAGAACAATATTGGATATGCATTCATTCCTGATTCTCTACTTTTCTCTGTATTGCTTCACCCTTGGCCAAGGTTAATTGTCTTGCCCATATATATAGACTGTTAACCTTCTGCCACCTTGGACCTGGTTTTCAAACACAGACACCATATTTTCCCTCCCAAAACAACAGTGAGACTTTCAGGGATTTGGCAAGGAATTCATAGGGGTTGATTCTAAAATCCTCATGTTCCCTGAGGTTTCTGGAGAACAAACAAACAAAAAAATACTTTGTTTAGCAAGCATGCCAAGTGCCTGGTTTATTCATCAAATAGAAAACTCAGAGCCAACCCTCAAAACAGAAAATTTGGCTTTGAAAATGTGAGTTCCTCCCTTAAATCTGCTTTAATTAGAACAGGAAGGAAGGGAAAGAGGAGATGGGAAAAAAAAAAAAAAAAAAACTAAGGGAAAACTCCCTTCTGAAAAAGTCTAGATGGCTTTTGAACAAAACTCCTTTATGTCACTGCTGTCTCCCTAGTGTGAGAATAAATCTAAAAATAGGAGCTCAAGCTTTTATTAACTGGACAGATACTATATGTCCTGCTGGGGTAGGATTTGTTTTGATTATCGATTCTAAGAGCAGGCTGTGTGCCTCTTTCCACCCCAGGGATGTGAAATGACTTGGTGTTCTAAATTACCCACCTAATCTCAGAAGTACATTGTTAGTTTTTTCTCTTTTTAGAGCATCAGGACTTTTATCTAACATCTCACACAAACACACATACAAATCTTCTTCCAAAAAAAAAAAATACAAAACTCAACCCATTGTATTTTAAAACAAACTTCTCTTACTCTCCAGAATACACTGTAAAGTCAGGAGGAAGGGAGGACACATCCTTCAAGGTGACCTGTGAATTGTCCAAAGTAGATTGTGGGAGTGCAGCCCACCTATAGGAAATTCTTTCCTGGTAAATTTTGTTCTACATGACAGGCTATGTAAAGCTTGCACACAGACTAGAAAATTAAATTGGGGGAAAAGATTTCTCCCCCATACATGTTCACGACCAAAGTCTGTATGGCACATAAGCGGCCCCAAATCTGTTCACTCAATTTTTTTCCTTTCCTTTGAGTGCAGAGACCATGACTTGCTCAAATTTGTATTGTACCTTGACTAGAATATATTATTTGCTTAATAAATGCTTTGTGGGTTGAATTAGCTATATTTTTAAACCTTTTTAAAATTTCATTTTAATTTTAAATTCCAGTATAAGTAACATACAGTGTTATATTGGTTTTTGGTGTACAATATAGAGATTCAACAATTCCTTACATCATCCCAGCTCATCACAAGTGCCCTCCTTAATCCCCATCATCTATTTCACCTATTTCACCTATTCCCCCACCTGCCTCCCCTCTGGTAGCCATCAGTTTGTTTTCTATAGTTAAGAGTCTGTTTTTGGTTTGCCTCTCTCACTTTTTTTTTCCTTTGCTTGTTTTCTGTTTGTTTCTTAGATTCCACATATGAGTGAAATCATATAGTATTTGCCTTTCTCTGACTGATTTATTTCATGTAGCATTATACTCTCTAGTTCCATCCATGTTGTTGCAAATGGCAAGATTTCATTCTTTTTTATGGCTGAATAATATTTCATTATGTATATATGTGCTGTATCTTCTTTATCCATTCATCAGTCAGTGGCCATTTGGGCTTCTTCCAAAATTTGGTTACTATAAATTATTTTGCTATAAACATAGGGATGCATATATCCTTTAGAATTGGATATACTGAGATGCACAGATTAGCTCTGGGGGAAAATACACACATGCAAAAATACTTAGTTAACTCCAATTAGGGCAATTGCATGGACACACTTAAGCAAGGCCTCAGTATGACTACACAAGGGAGCAGAAACCAAAAACAGAATCTCTTCCAGATTTGCAGAAGTGTGTTTTATCATTTTTGATTGTTGATTAGTTCATCCTTTCTTCCTTCTTTCCTTCCTTCCTTTCTTTCCTACTTACCCTCTCTTGCTATCTCTCCTTCTTTCTTTTCTTTATTTTTCTCCTTTGGAAAAAAATATATCAGTGATGAGAATTTCCAGTTATCTTCTAGATTATAAAATGTAAAAGGAAAGGAACCATATACCCAGGTGATGGTGTTACCTAGCACATGAATACAGAGTTACAAATTCACCAAAGTCTATTAATTACAACCTCATTCCTTTCTTCATGGACTTTTAGGTAAGGTGTTAATAGGCATCTATTATTTGCCAGTCATTTCCCCAATTCAGATGATTCAGAGATGAGTGAAGCAAAGGCATTATTCTGAATGAGGAAAATGGTAACCTATAAGTTAACAAATAAAATGCGATCTAAGTGTGCTGAAAGAGGCATATGGGGGAGGTCCACCTCCCTCAGTCTGGAAGCCAGAAAGTGATTGTGCTTATATCATGAAGGATAAATGCAGAAGCACAAGGAAGATGGTAGGCAGTAAGAGTGTTTATGTGGAAGAGTGAATGGTGTTATGATGGCAAAGGCTGCAGACATGGAATAAGAAATCCTGGGGAAAAATCAGTGCAGAAAATGCATTTCTTGTACAGTAATAGACACTTCTCTAAAGAAGACATCCAGATGGCCAATAGGCACATGAAAAGATGCTCAATGTCACTCCTCATCAGGGAAATATAAATCAAAACCACACTCAGATATCACCTCACACCAGTCAGAGTGGCCAAAATGAACAAATCAGGAGATTTGGCGAGGATGCTGGCGAGGATGTGGAGAAACGGGAACCCTCTTGCACTGTTGCTGGGAATGCAAATTGGTGCAGCTGCTCTGGAAAACAGTGTGGAGGTTCCTCAAAAAATAAAAAATAGATCTACCCTATGACCCAGCAATAGCACTGCTAAGAATTTACCCAAGGGATACAGGAGTACTGATGCATAGGGGCACTTGTACCCCAATGTTTATAGCAGCACTTTCAACAACAGCCAAATTATGGAAAGAGCCTAAATGTCCATCATCTGATGAATGGATAAAGAAATTGTGGTTTATATACACAATAGAATACTACGTGGCAATGAGAAAGAATGAAATATGGCCTTTTGTAGCAACGTGGAAAGAACTGGAGAGTGTTATGCTAAGTGAAATAAGTCATACAGAGAAAGACAGATACCATATGTTTTCATTCTTAGGTGGATCCTGAGAAACTTAACAGAAGACCATGGGGGAGGGGAAGGAAAAAAAAAGTTAGAGAGAGAGGGAGCCAAAGCATAAGAGACTCTTGAAAACTGAGAATAAACTGAAGGTTGATGGGAGGTGGGAGGGAGGGGAAAGTGCGTGATGGACATTGAGGAGGGCACCTGTTGGGATGAGCACTGGGTGTTGTATGGAAACCAATTTGACAATAAATTTCATATTAAAAATAATAATAAAAGAAATTCAGGTATTAAAGAGTTTCTATGGACTATTCTAAGGCTGCCATATCATTGTCCCACCAGCTTTCCCTGGGCTCCAGGGTGCTGTTTCCTGAATTTTCCATTTGATATGGGCTGCATTCATTCTGCAAAGTCACATTTCATTAATGCATATTTAAATGCTGGAAGAAAATTTAGAAATGATCATTTTGCCTAGGCCTCTTGATGTTGGGTTCCATCATGCTATTACCTCCCTGGTCACCCTGCTGTTAAGGTGACATCCCCTTTAACACTGGCAACTTATAGAGCATCGGCTTGTGTATCCGATAAAGCCATTCCTTAGGAAATGCACTTGCATCAAAAAATGTGCCAAGTTTGCTGAATGCCAGGCAATGGACAGGCCCAAATAGGTGAGCATATTATTATAGTATTGGAATAATATATTACCTGAGTTTGTTAACATTTCAAAAAATACATGATTCAACAAGGCCAATCTCTTCATTTGGATGTAGTACGAAATAAATACCTAATTGCCAAGAAATATTTTGAGGTAGAATGAGGCCCATAATGGTTAAAATTTTGACCGAATCACAAAAAAACTTTTGGAAGTTTGCCTTTTACTCCAGGATAGCATTTGGGAAAGATACCCTGTTTAATAATTTCCAGTAATTTTTGTATAAATGTGAGCAAATGAAATTATCGTCTAAGTATTTAAAGGAGATTCTATACTTGGCCTCCACACTTATCCACAAAAGTTTTGGTAAAACTCATGCATTCCTAAATTTATTCCTAGACCTTCTATGTTATCTGGTGCCCATGTTTTGCTTCATTGCAGAAGAGCCCAGCTATGAAAGTTGAAGTGAAGAAGCAGAAAAACTTGTGCTTCAGGAGGTTAAATGCTTTGTCTCAGCTCAAACATCCCCTGAGTGGCAGCAATAGTTGTGATTTGAACCAAATCTATTTGTCTTACTGAAAAGCCTGTTCCTCTTTCCCACTGTTCTATAGACCAAAGGTACTAAGAAGAGGAGGACTTGTCTGTAGAGGAACATTTCACAGGTATCATGGTATCTTTCTGGGTTTGCTTTGTCATTGAAGAATCACTGTTCTGGGTGATTTGGGATAAAAGACCTTTTCACATATGACTTGTGAGATTACTGTCTGCAATGCACAGGTCTTTGAGTGAATTTGCAAAAGAGCCCTTTGGAGGTAGATCCAACTGGCAACATCTGCCTGGCAAGATGTCCATCTCCGTCTGCCCACCGCTGCTGGGACACCTCTGGGTAGGGCGCTGTCTGAGCATCCAGGCGCTACAGCCCTTGGGGGGATCTTCGTTAGACATAAATTCTCCATCTGCCCTCAGTTGCTTATGATCACTTGAATTTTACCACTGATTGTCGGTAGAACATTAAATATTAGTAAACTCCTGTCTGGCTATCAAAGTAATGGAAGTTTGAGATGATGACTCCTCATAGAAGAGTATCTAACTTTGCTCTAGGGGTAGCATATTATAGAAATGCCTAATATGCTACATACACCACATGATGCTTTCATTCCACCAAGGATGACATTCTGTAGTTCTCCCTACATACTGATTCATTGCATCATTATGTCATGAACTGGCTATGAAGATGGTAACAGTAAAATCCTCCCTCTTGATCACAGTGCTTGATGGTATGGGGAAGCTTTTTTTTCTTATTTTTTTCCTTCAATTAAGACTCTACAACATGCCCTACTTGTCACTCCAACCATACTAGAATGCAGTAAAATGCTGGAAAGTCTATAGTCTCCAGTGCAGCCACTTTTGCCTTATCCTGAATCCTGCAAAATACAAGGAGAGTCACTGACACTAAAAAAAGGTGACCAAAAAAAACTTCAGTTCTTCTCTTGCTTTCACATTTTCCTTTGCAGGCTTGCCATTGACTTTGCTTTACTCTAGAGATTTTTTACACTGGTGAAAGCTAATTCTGACTTCTGGGGCTGGGGAGAGGGGCATTCTTATCCATCCATCAGTATACCTTCTTTTCTAATGCTCCTTCTGACTCACATTGAGTCCTCTGCTTAGCCATCAGCTCTCTAGGCCATGCCTAATTACTTAGATGTTACATGTGTTTTGTGGGTAAACACAATTTCTAGTTTAGTTGGATAATCTAATTGTGTCAAACCCAACTTTCTAAATAGCCAATTACTTAGAAATGAAATAACAGATTTACTTGTGTTCAGGGATCCCCTAAGTATCTGAAGTCTTTCATTTTCTGCTTGTCATCTTACTTACTTTCTTATAATACACTGTTTGGTATTTTAGAGTAATTACAGGACCATACTCAGGAACAGAACTACAGCATGTGTTTCCATCTGTGTTGACTCAGAAATGGTGACAAGCAACCCATCCGTGAAGAGTTAATTTGGAAAACCTTTGCTCCTGGGCTGAACAGAGATTTATTTGGTCCATGCAGAAGAAAGATCAGGCTTTTCTCTTAATACCAAATCCTACTTAGATAAATTGTGGCTTATTTGTGAAGGGGCTACAAACAGCAATCTTGAGATTTTATGTTTTCTGATATATTTCTCAGCAAAGCGGATAAAATGTACTTCACAGAGCCACCCCTGAGCAATTAGTGCCATTAATGGCTTCACCAAGCATATGGTCACAGTGGAGACGAAATTAGCCCCATGCCACATTTCCATTGCTGTTTGTAAACTTTTGGACACAGTTCATTAGTGTGCCTTTCCTTCAAATCTATCTCTCTTAAAGAGGTTGTGTTCTGTGTTATCTCAATAGTCAATTATTTAGTATCCCCCAGTGACTGCCTTTCCAAGGATGAGTGCCCTCCTCTCTACTTCCCCTCTAACATTGCCAATCTATAATCATTGTGTGCTGGATATTTCTCCCTGGATGTGCTACTGGCCTCTCATCCTCAACCAATCTAAAGCAGAACTCCTATTTTATAAAAAGTATCACCAAATGCATATTAATTTTTTTTTAGAGACAATTTTACCACAACACTAATGAAATGGTATGTTTCTAGGCCCCTCACTTGCCTGGGTCCCTTTCAAGGCCTTGGTGTTCATGTAGCCATATATATAGTAAAATTTACGAAATTAAGATAGTTTAACTACAATCTGTTGGGTCAGCCTTCTCTTTTCATGTCATATTCCTTTCTGTCACACTCTTTCTTGGCAGATGGTGGTGGAATTGCCCAGTGCAGTTTTGGGATATGACTAAGGTACAGTTAGGGATACATTTAGTTTATGTATAGTGGGATATATTTATGTAGTTCATAGTCACATCCATGTAGAGGCAAAATTATTTGGATGCATCTCAGTGTCAGAAGAGCTACCAGGAATATTCCTGCTGTCTGCTGGGCTGACTCAGAGCTAAGAGATCAATGCCATTTGCTCAGATTTCCCTGTGCACCCCAGGTGCAGAGATATGTGGGTAGCGGAGGAGACACGACTGTGGATTACAGACCTACAAGCTAGGCTATGAAAAATTCTTTCAGATATTGCAAATCATATGTGATAAAGAAATTGACATTTTCCCAGTTTGATAGTAATCCTGAAAATTTACATGGCAATTCAAATAACACTTTGTAAAATGATTTTTTTAAAAGCTCAACTACACTAACAGTAACAAAAAAAAAAATAGAATGAGGGTTGCCTGGGTGGCTCAGTCAGTTAAGCGTCCAACTTCGGCTCAGGTCATGATGTCACAGTTCATGAGTTTGAGCCCTGCCTTGGCCTCTGCACTGACAGCTCAGAGCCTGCTTTGGATTCTCTGTCTCCCTCTCTCTCTCTGCCCCTCCCCTGCTTTCTCTCTCTTAAAACTAAATTTCTTATAATTAGTTTCTTATAATTTTTTTATTTCCATTAAAACCAAAAATATTTGTTTGTTAGTTTTATTCTGTTCCTTAAAGAGGGTCAGATCCCTAAAATTGCTTGAGTTTTAGGTCCTGTAAACATGGATCCATTTATATTGTGAAATTATGGTTCTTTATGCCTATTTGTGTGTGTGTGTGTGTGTGTGTGTGTGTGTGTGTGTGTGTGTGTTTTGTTTTTTTATAGGCTTTAAAAAGTCTCACTGTTCTCCTATGGACACAACATTTCTATCAATAATTGTAATTCATATATGTGTCACTTTGTTAATATTTTGATTTTTAGTTTTTATTTTTTTAATTTTAAAAATGCTTGTTTATTTATTTTGAGAGGGGAGAGAGGCTGAGAGCAAGAGGGAGTGAGAGAATCCCAAGCAGGCTCCGCACTGTCAGCATAGACCCCAGTGTGGGGCTCATTCTCATGAACTGTGAGATCATGACCTGAGACAAAATCAAGAGTCGGATTCTTAACCAGCTGAGCCACCTAGGTGCCCTTTGATTTTTAATTTTTGAATCACATGTCCTATTCTCACAATTTCACCTGCTAAGAATTTTTCATATCTATATTCTTTCTTCCCCATACCAGTATTTCATATCCATAGCTCAATTACTCACCTCTGGATTATTTCAGTAACCTACTAATGGGACTCTCAATCATTTTTGTTTGGAAGTTTGATTCTGATCATATCACTTTTCTGTTTAAAATCCTTCTGTTCTTTCAGATTGCCTACTGGTTGCAGTCAACATCCTTTAGTGTGGTATTTAAGACTTAGGTTTATATAAATTTAAACTTCCCCATAATCCCTGAGCCCCCAGCTATGAAATTTCCTATTTAACCCCTTCAGGGGACTTGTCGTTTCTCACTGTAGCCTGAGGTCTCTCAGGTTTATAACTGTGTTCCATTTTTCCTTCTGCACATGCCCTTCTCTACCTACGCTTCCAGGCACATATTAAAGTGATGCTCCTTTAGCAAATCTTTCCATATAACACCCCCTCATCTTCCCACATCACTATATTAGGAAGGAATTTGTTCTCCTCTCAACTCCCATAGTTGAGATGTTGGCTTTCCTGACGTTGGCTTATAAATATTAGCATGCTTTGCTGTTTCTTATTCTTATTTGTATTCACAGTTGGTTTTTCTTCTTGAATTTTTAATTTCTCTGTGGTAGGGTTTGTAATCATTGCATTGCCTAGTGTTGCACTAATTGTGGATGTCTAGCAATTATCTTCAGCGAGAATGTATACTACTTAACTAACTGGACATATATAACAATTTAGTTATATAGTATCTTCCTTGAATCCCATAGGAACAGACTTTTTTTCCTCCTAGCTTTATTCACGTAAAACGACAAATAAAAATTATATGTACTTAGGAGATAAAACATGATGATTTAATATATGTTTACATTGTGCAATGACTGTCCAGTTAAGCTAATTAATACATTCATCACTTCACATAGTTACCTCTTTTGCGTGTGCATGTGTGAATACTTGAGATTTAGTGTCTTAGTAAATCTTATATATACAATACAGTATTATTAACTATAATCACCATGCTATGTATTAGATCCCTGAAGTTATTTGTCTTATAATATTTTGACCAGTATCTTCCCATTATTTTCCACCCCGTAGTCCCTGGCAGCCATTGTCCTACTCTCTGCTTTTATGAATTTGACTTTTTTAGATTTTACATATTATTGAGATCATACAATATTTGTCATTCTGTGTCTGGCTTATTTCACTTAGAATATGTCCTCTAAGTTCATCCATGTTTTTGAAAATTGTAGGATTTCCTTCTTTTTTAAGGCTAAGTAATATTCCTGTGTGTGGTGTGTGTGTGTGTGTGTGTGTGTGTGTGTGAGTGAGGCATTTTCTTTATGCCTTCATCCATTGACAGACACAAGTTATTTTCATGTCTTGGTGATTGTGAATAGTACTTCAGTGAATATGAAAGTGAAGTTATCTCAGAGCTACTTATTTAATTCCCTTTGGATATGTATGCAAAAGTGGGATTGTTGGTTTACATGAAAGCTATAAGGCGTTGATGAAAGAAACTGAAGACAGACAGAAATAGAATCATAAATAGGAAGTATCCTGGGTTTATGGATTGGAAGAGTTAATATTGTTAAAATGTGTATAGAAAATGCTTTTATTGCTAACAACAGAATATAGCTTTCTTAACTCAGTAAAAGCTTTATATCAAAACATACAGTAAATATCAAATTCAGTGAACAAACTTTGACTCATTTCCTTTAAGATAATGAAGAAGAGAAGGCTGCTATCACTAATAACAGAAGGGTTTTTTTGCCACTTTAATAAAAGAAAGAGGTATAAAAGCATAAGGATAGGAAGACACCAAACCCCTATTGCAGATAATATTGTCATCTATTAAAAAATCAAATAGAGTCTACTAGTACACCAGTAATACTAATAAGAGGATTAAGCAAGATGTTCAAATACAGGATACTAACAAATCTATATGTTTTTTCCTCACCAGATATAAACAGCTTGATAAAAGTATGAGGGGTGTGGGAGGAAGGATACTGCTCATAATACCAACAAAACTATAAATTACCTAAGAATTTTCCTGGTAAAGACTGAATATTTGGGGTAATATTTAGATGGTGGTCATCTATGTGTCCTACCCTGGGAGAATAGGTAAGTCTGGAAGTTTCCTGTGAAAATACTATGGTGGCATTGAGAAACAATGAGCTGGAGATACAAAGAGTTTAACACAGTGTTGGGACAAACATAAGTAAAAAAAATGGAATGTACAGTAAAGTATTCTTTATGTAATGGAAAAATGTATCTAAAAATTCTTCCAAAAACATATATTAACTTAGAGCAAGACCAATCGTGGGGAAGATAGGAATGGAAGTTTCAGTGATGATAGGAGAAGAGACAAACCAAAAAACTATAAAAATAATAATTAAACTTCTGTAAATGAGTGATTATAGAAAGCTATAATTGAGTTTTATGACTAACTCAATTGACTGGATCTGAGTTTCAAATGAAGAAAAAGAAAACCAAAAATTTCTAGAAAATCTCTCTCAACATTTAATGATTAGAACTCAACAAGGAACATCACAGCTCATCACATACCCCATCTTCTTTTTATTTTTTTTTTTATTTTTTTTTATTTTTTAATATATGAAATTTACTGTCAAATTGGTTTCCATACAACACCCAGTGCTCATCCCAAAAGGTGCCCTCCTCAATACCCATCACCCACCCTGCCCTCCCTCCCACCCTGCCCTCCCTCCCACCCCCCATCAACCCTCAGTTTGTTCTCAGTTTTTAACAGTCTCTAATGCTTTGGCTCTCTCCCACTCTAACCTCTTTTTTTTTTTTTTTTTTTTTCCTTCCCCTCCCCCATGGGTTTCTGTTATGTTTCTCAGGATCCACATAAGAGTGAAACCATATGGTATCTGTCTTTCTCTGTATGGCTTATTTCACTTAGCATCACACTCTCCAGTTCCATCCATGTTGCTACAAAAGGCCATATTTCATTTTTTCTCATTGCCACGTAGTATTCCATTGTGTATATAAACCACAATTTCTTTATCCATTCATCAGTTGATGGACATTTAGGCTCTTTCCATAATTTGGCTATTGTTGAGAGTGCCGCTATAAACATTGGGGTACAGGTGCCCCTATGCATCAGTACTCCTGTATCCCTTGGATAAATTCCTAGCAGTGCTATTGCTGGGTCATAGGGTAGGTCTATTTTTAATTTTCTGAGGAACCTCCATACTGTTTTCCAGAGCGGCTGCACCAATTTGCATTCCCACCAACAGTGCAAGAGGGTTCCTGTTTCTCCACATCCTCTCCAGCATCTATAGTCTCCTGATTTCTTCATTTTGGCCACTCTGACTGGCGTGAGGTGGTATCTGAGTGTGGTTTTGATTTGTATTTCCCTGATGAGGAGCGACGTTGAACATCTTTTCATGTGCCTGTTGGCCATCCGGATGTCTTCTTTAGAGAAGTGTCTATTCATGTTTTCTGCCCATTTCTTCACTGGGTTATTTGTTTTTCTGGTGTGGAGTTTGATGAGCTCTTTATAGATTTTGGATACTAGCCCTTTGTCCGATGTGTCATTTGCAAATATCTTTTCCCATTCCGTTGGTTGCCTTTTAGTTTTGTTGGTTGTTTCCTTTGCTGTGCAGAAGCTTTTTATCTTCATGAGGTCCCAGTAATTCACTTTTGCTTTTAATTCCCTTGCCTTTGGGGATGTGCCGAGTAAGAGATTGCTACGGCTGAGGTCAGAGAGGTCTTTTCCTGCTTTCTCTTCTAAGGTTTTGATGGTTTCCTGTCTCACATTCAGGTCCTTTATCCATTTTGAGTTTATTTTTGTGAATGGTGTGAGAAAGTGGTCTAGTTTCAACCTTCTGCATGTTGCTGTCCAGTTCTCCCAGCACCATTTGTTAAAGAGACTGTCTTTTTTCCATTGGATGTTCTTTCCTGCTTTGTCAAAGATGAGTTGGCCATACGTTTGTGGGTCTAGTTCTGGGGTTTCTATTCTATTCCATTGGTCTATGTGTCTGTTTTTATGCCAATACCATGCTGTCTTGATGATGACAGCTTTGTAGTAGAGGCTAAAGTCTGGGATTGTGATGCCTCCTGCTTTGGTCTTCTTCTTCAAAATTACTTTGGCTATTCGGGGCCTTTTGTGGTTCCATATGAATTTTAGGATTGCTTGTTCTAGTTTTGAGAAGAATGGTGGTGCAATTTTGATTGGGATTGCATTGAATGTGTAGATAGCTTTGGGTAGTATTGACATTTTGACAATATTTATTCTTCCAATCCATGAGCAGGGAATGTCTTTCCATTTCTTTATATCTTCTTCAATTACCTGCATAAGCTTTCTATAGTTTTCAGCATACAGATCTTTTACATCTTTGGTTAGATTTATTCCTAGGTATTTTATGCTTCTTGGTGCAATTGTGAATGGGATCAGTTTCTTCATTTGTCTTTCTGTTGCTTCATTGTTAGTGTATAAGAATGCAACTGATTTCTGCACGTTGATTTTGTATCCTGCAACTTTGCTGAATTCATGTATCAGTTCTAGCAGACTTTTGGTGGAGTCTATCGGATTTTCCATGTATAATATCATGTCATCTGCAAAAAGCGAAAGCTTGACTTCATCTTTGCCAATTTTGATGCCTTTGATTTCCTTTTGTTGTCTGATTGCTGATGCTAGAACTTCCAGCACTATATTAAACAGCAGCGGTGAGAGTGGGCATCCCTGTCGTGTTCCTGATCTCAGGGAAAAAGCTCTCAGTTTTTCCCCATTGAGGATGATGTTAGCTGTGGGCTTTTCATAAATGGCCTTTATGATCTTTAAACATACCCCATCTTCTTAACAGATGGGAAGATTTAACCCCAGAGGGATTCAATCCATTGTCAAGGTCATGCATCGTAATGATTGGTCTTCCAGTTCCCAGTTGCGTTTTCTTTTCTGTGCGTGACCTTTTTCTGCTTAAGTGTTTTCCTGTGCTCTTCCCGTGAAGTTTCCACCTATTGTGCCCTTAATGAACTTACACATTTTACATTTTCAACTTCATTAAATAAAATGCCATCCACCAGAGATGGGTAACAGAGTTAGTAGAGGCTTTCAGGGTAACATTGAGGATTCAGTTCAAAAGGTATGATTTAAAAATAAAAAAAAAATGTCTGGAGCAAAAAGGAAGGCATGAGCAAGCATCTGAAGAGTAAATTATCTAATGAAAATAATTCTTTTAATAACTTGAATGGAAACCATAAAAGTTTTGGGAATGAGTTATCTTTTTCTGAATTGAGTCTTATGGTGAAGTAGTTTTAGTCAGTTTAGGTCCTTTGCAGGCAAAGCCCACTTGGCTTTGAGTTAGTTTACTTTTTAGCATTCCATGTGTCTGAGGTCAGTATTTGGGATATCATCTCACCTTATTATGCATTACAGCTTTTAAGTCATTATTGTCTACCTTCTTTAAACAAAACAAAATCAAACAAAAACGTGTTAATTACTGATTCAGTAGAGGTCATTACTGTTAATTTTAATGAGAGCTCCCATATATTGAGCACTTAGGCTGTCTTGGGCATTTTAATATACATGGTGTAATCATAATAACCACTGGACAGGTGAGAAAAATGAGTCTCAGAGCATTTTAGTAATTTGCCCATCATCAGATGAATTAGTGATAGAGTAAGAACTTCAGCCTAAACCCGAAACCTTATTCTACACCACACTATTCTAATACTGATCATAAATATTGAAGATACATATAAAATAGTGCCTGACATTTTTTGGTGCAGCATTGGAGGTGCAGTCTTTAGATCTGAAAAATAAGTTTTAAATGCAACTGACATCTATGAGACAAATGAGTGGAATGTATTCTGTCACAAATGCAAAATACCCAAACTACTGTACACAGAGTTGCTGATCTGTGTAAAATGATGCCCTGGTGTTTCCAGCATCAGCAAGATAATGCAAGATGTTAAAAAGGCAATACAAATGATTAAAAAGGTACCAAACAACCCCTTATGTGTCCCAAGGGATGGCATTTATCTAAGAGAATATAAAGGGACATAAACTTAAGGTTGAAGCTGAACTATTCAAGCCAGAGAAAGTTGATTCCATTGCAAACAGAGATCCTTCAAGCAGAAAAATAAAGGGACATTTAATGAAAAGGGACCACTGGATGGTGACTGGTGTTCACCTTGGTGCTCTACCCATGTCTTTCAACTTCCTGTCATTGGTGTTGGTTAAGGCCATTGAAAAAAGTTGTTGCAGTGAGGATGTTCAGTGTTTGTAGGGCACAAAATGTAACTGCAGAAAATATAGACTTTGTTTTCTGGTTAAGTCACTATTTAATTGTTAGACCCTGGGAAAATTTTTATTTATTTATTTTTTCTGACCCTGGGAAGAATTTTAAAACTTCTCTGAACCTCAGTTTTCTCAACAATAAAATGAATGATAAATAATACTTTTTTATTTCATATAGTTGTCCACCTCAAATGAAGCAGTGCATGTAAACTTTTACAATTGTGTTTTAAAGTTACCCTCTGTTTGTTATTGACAGCATCAGTAATACCACCAAAATGGTAGGACAACGAGGAAATAGGAAAAATATAAATTAAAAAAATTCTGTTTGAAACTGCCAATACCAAATTTTTTTTTTTAATACAGCAGGGATTGGTGAAGGAATCAATATGAACTAGATTGTATTGTGTAAGTAATAATAATAGAGCAGGCTATCTTGGCTGAGCTGGTGGTAATTTTTTTTTTCAGTTGGCATGTGGATTTAGTCTTTGGCTAACCAACCTTCTAATGTCAAAGAATATTCTAGACAGTTAACTCATCAAATTTTTAGAAGCACTTGAATGGGTTCCAAGTGGCCAAAGAACGTATGGGATCAGAGAGGCACATGGCTGCAGGGCCAGTGAAGGAGATCACATTATTAAAGGTAGAAGTTCATGTTGAATTGCATGGCCCATGTACCAGGATATGGAAGTTGGAGATAAAAGGTGAAACTGGAAAATTTCTACATCTGGACATTCCTCTGCCGCATTATCCATTGAGGAATAACTGCATGCCCTAGGAATGAAAGTCTGTAGATTCAGGAAAAACCACCAAAGACCTTGAAGGTTTGTTGTGAGTTGAGAGTAGATGTGGACTACGGGGTAGATATGACACTGCCATCCACCAGGGGACAGATGAGAGTATGTGACATTATTTGCTTCTAGAGCATCCCTAGAGGTAGGTACAATGACCTCAAGCACCAGTTTGGTCTGGACAGACCCAGCTATCTCATCTGGTAAAAGTCCTCTTTAACTCTCAAACGTACCCAAGTTTGGATAATATATTACAGAGTGACTACACCAAAAGGAGATTTATCTCACCCAGATTGCATAAACTAATAAGGTTTAAGGAGCATTTGAGATATGAAGATTTTTATTGTTTAGGAATCTCAAAAATAGTTGAATAGCAGGACCTATTGAAAATACAGGTCTTCCTGCTGATCAGAAGGTATAGGTTTGATGCATGAGGTATGGACCATTACTGTAAACGTGACTCATAAGCAGCCAGGTGAAACCTGGAATTTCTAAATTACAAATGGTACAGATACTCATAACTAAAAATTCAGTTGTGGAATCTCATTTTAAAAAAGCTTTAAAAAAGCTTAATACAACACAGAGCAAAGCCTTAATTTCTTGGACAGACTGAAGAAAGGAATAGTGCAGAGGCAGGGGATAAGGAATGGAACTCTGGATGTACAATAGAAGATGATCCTTGATCCTGAATCTCTAGAAACCTACCTCTTGTCCTTAGCCCAGTTTCAGGATCCTTGAAAATATGAAAAATCAAGAGTTGATTTCAGTTAGTATATGCCTCCCTCGTCTCTACTTTATCTCATTCAGTGCTGAGAAAAAGAGTCTTTCATTGCAGGTACCTCTGGGTTTACTGATCATACTATCCCCAAGTCACTGGTTCCTTACTCCCAAGACCTCTGATTCTGAAAAGACATAAACACTAGTTCTTGACATTTTGTAATTTTTGGAGCATCACACAAATTTAATTCTGATATAAGGCTGAATAAATAAATAGGAGTATTTCTTAACTGTTATGTCAAATCATTGTGATAGAGCTGGCTATCTTAGACTGATCAGAACACTAACTGACATTATTATATTTTGATTTATTAATAAATGAGACAATAATTCATTACTTAATAAACACACTTTCTCTGGATGACAAAATCTTTCACACTGTGTAGTCCATGATGTAATAAAGGGGATTAGGAAAAATAATCATTAGTTGAAATGAGTTAGATAGATCTAGATTCTCATCATAGCTCCTCTCTGTTCTTTTTGTGACCTTCTAGATAGTTACCTTGATTTCTCCATCTATACCTTCTGAACAAATGGTTTGTGAGGAAAAAAATCACATTGGTATGTGATTATAACAATCACAATGATGTGCTAGCATATAGGAACCACTTAATAGGTGGATTAGAACACTTTCTCATTACACTGATCACTATAAACTCAAACGAACAAATTTGGATTCTTTTTTACTTTGTTGTCCTATGTCCATTCAATAGAAAAAAATACAGTGTTCTATCTCTATATGATTCAGAATTAATTATTAAAGTATGAAATATCACCACTCTCCTGGGCTAGGCAAAAGAGTCACTGAGGTCTAATGCTCTGAAGCAGTGAGAGATTTCTGTGCCAGGTACATTGTGTATAACTAACATTAAGATAGACCCCAATGGATTCTTGTGTTTGTAAGAACTTTAACATGGTAAAAAAACATTAATGGTTTTTAGCAAGGTTGGTTATTTCTTTATCATTATGAATATGGGCACAGATAAGTAAACCCAATTGATCATGATAATAGGAAAGGAATGTTCCAATGTCAACTGTTTATTCTTGAAAAGGTAGAGTGACAACTTAGATGAAAGTAGGCATTAGGATCCACCAATTTAGGCAGGCCCATTTGCTGCTGGAATCAAGCAGCAATTTTATTTTATTTTATTTTATTTATTTTTATTTTTTATTTATTTATTTTTTTTTAGGGCAAATGGGAGTGGGGGAGAGGAGCAGAGGGCAAGAGAAAGAGAATGTTAAGTAGACTTCACGCTCATCATGGAGTCAGACGCAAGGCTTTATCCCCTGACCCTGGGATCATGACCTGAGCTGAAATCAAGAGTTGGGTGTTCAACCAACTGAGCCACCCAGGTGCCCCAAGCAGCATTTTAAAATAAACCTTACCTTTAATTATATATCAATTTATAATTTACAATGCTTATTACTCCCTTGATTCTCTCCCCAATTCTCTTGGTAGGAAAACTCAATAATAGGCCCATTTTTATGGATGAGAAACCTGACTTAATAATCAAATTAAATTATCATTACTCTGTGTACATTTATATGACCCCAAAAGCCTGGGTAACAAATAACAGTAGTAACACCAATATTATTGTTTTGAGAAATTCTTTAAATTGGCTAATGTATGTGCCTGGTTGTACGATCAATACGTTTTCTCCCCTTTCTCAGCATAATAAAATGATGCAATTTAAGCATCAAAAACTGGACTCAAAAGAGTTACAATTTGAACTGGAAACTCTTCAAATAGGTGTTATAATGCCTTCTATTATCCCTGGATAAGACGACCTTCTGTGTTGTAATAGAACCATTGGTATATTTCTTTTTAGATGAAGGAAGCCTGCTAAGTGTCCTTTGCATGGGTGACAACACTGTGACTTTTTAGGAATTTCTTTTCATTGAACTGAAATGGCTTTTGGATACAGTTAAGAGAGTATTGAATTTAAAAGAGAGGCCCATTCCTAACATTGAATCTATCAGCAAATTAATTTGGGTTTTAGGTAGCTCCAAGTCTGCAGCACTCAGCTTTGCCTCTGGGTGTCTACCTTTCCATCAGTAAAAACCTAACTAGAATATTTTGTTCAGTCTAGTGAGAAATACAGAGAAAAGATTGGAGAGATTTAACCAGGGGCTCTGAGAATGGCTGAATTAGGTTACAATAGACAATAAGATTGAAGTAATGTACAGATACCTACTAAATTTGTAGTTTTTATACTATCTATTTAATTTTGTCACACTTTTTAGGCAAGACCAGGATTTTCTTTGACCTACTGGAGAGTCAGATAATTTGATTACAATTCCTACTCTGCTCTTTAATAATTCTATATGGTTGGGTAAGTCAAATTATCAATCTGAAATAAGAATGATGGTACTAAACACCAAAGTCCATTTTATATTTATGTCTAAAAGTTCCTAGAACTATACTTATCACATAGAGAATCACCGGTAACTTTCTGTGTGAATAAAATAATCATTGAGTCAATGTTTGAACAAATTTGGTGTCTCCCTTACTGCCTTTATGGCAGGGTTGTGAAGATGATATAAGACACCATTTGATAGAAGCGTATTCTAAATTAGAAGGTGTGGGATCCAGGTAAGACTTTTCATTACTTGTCTAGCTTGAAATGTTCAAATGGGGATGGATGTATTACTTACTTAGTTTGGTTCTATGAGACTAGCCTGTGCCTACAATTGACACACAGACTCCATGTACCCTCCGTATTTTCCAGCCAGCACTCAGGGTCTTCCAGATCAGTCTAGACTACATTACTCTATTCCTCCTCTGAGCAGCTATCGTAGTATGTCTGCGCAATGCTGTCCAGTATTGAACTGTCCTTTGTTTCATGACTGAGTTCTTCCTTGGAAAATTTCATAAATAGATAACCCAAATAGCTTCTAAAAACATCCCAGTCTACACTTCTACATGATTTTATTGATAATGTTTTGAGCATAAATTGCTTAAATCTTTTTTTTTTAATTTTTTTTAACGTTTATTTATTTTTGAGACAGAGAGAGACAGAGCATGAACGGGGGAGGGTCAGAGAGAGGGAGACACAGAATCGGAAACAGGCTCCAGGCTCTGAGCCGTCAGCCCAGAGCCCGACGCGGGGCTCGAACTCACGGACCGTGAGATCATGACCTGAGCCAAAGTCGGCCGCTCAACCGACTGAGCCACCCAGGTGCCCCATAAATTGCTTAAATCTATGCTGCTTAAATACAGGACAGAAAGAAAGGCTAAGAACAAAGACTTGGGTGAGACACAGAAAGGCAGGTATACATTAGAGTAAGAGATACCTAAATTGATTAAATCTTGGCTCTCACACTTCCTGCTCCTGTGGCCTTGGACAAAGTATGTCATTTTCTTATATTTCAATTTCCATTTCTAAATAATCAAAGTAATTATACATACTCATAGAGTTCTGAATATTAACCGAGAGTATTTACATAGCACCTAATACACACTGGACAGCTAAATATGTTTGTTTCTTCTCCTCATCCACTTGTTTGACTACTTTTATTTATATAAACCTCATGTATGAGCCCATGATGCAAATATTTGTTAACTACATACTAAATAGTATGCAGGATGCTAGATACTACTTAAGGTTCAGTGATGAACTAGAAAAGAGTCTCTCAATGGACCTCATAGTTAAGTAGGTGGTGATAAACATGTAAATAACTTAGTGTAATGTAAGACATAAAAATAAATGATAAGTAGATGATAAGATCACTGCTGGGAAAATACAGAAAAAGAAGAAGTCGTTAATTCTGCCTAGGGTAATTAGGAATTTTTTGTGGAAGACATGACATTTAAGTTGGACTTTAGCAAGGATGAGCATAAGTTTCATAGAATGAGTAGAAAGGAACATTCAAGACAGAAGGAATAACATTCAAAAAATTCAAGTTACAAATATTTTCAATAAATTGGTAGATGGTTTGGTTTGGCTGGGATTTGGAGTGTTGTAAAAAAACATTGTGGAAGGTGTGGACAATTTGTAATGTGGAAAATATCATGGAAATACTGGAACACATTGTAAAGGGGTTATTTTCACAATTACCTGCTATGTATAAAAATTTGTGCATTACTTCTGTCACTCTGTCCAACAGATTATAGATCCATAAACTGGCCAGATGCAAGTCCTCTGTCTGAGGCAATGCTCACAAGGTTCCTAGATGTTGTGAGGCATTCGGATTTGAAAGCCCTTTTTCTCTGTCCATAAGACCACTGGGGTTACCATGTAGCTCTATTTCTTTCAGTTTCTTTTATCTTTTAGTTTATTACAAACGGGACCACTGAGCGTGATAACACTACATTAAGGCCATTCTTCTCTTCTGTCTAGTAATGATAACTTCTCCTATGGTCTCTTGTCTCTTGTCTCCTATGGTCATTGCAGAGAATTACCCAGCTTACTATAAGGGATACATGGAGGATAAAATGTCTAAATGAATCTATGCTATTCTTCAATGAATTAAAAAAAAACATTTAATCATCTTGGGACAAATGATTATTTGGAGATAAGTAGATTTCTACCTTATAGTATATACCAAAATAACTCCATAATTTAGAATATCAAGTATGTACTACAAGGAAACTTAGGTGTATTTTCTTTAAAATTGTAAATTTCAAGGATATAATCTACAAACTAAAAAAGAAATAACTGGTGTGTGTCATGTATAGTATACAGTGTTTTTATCTTTAATATAAAAAAGTTATTACAGATCAATAGAAAATGCCACCTTAACAGAAATATAGGCAAGGAAATTGAACAAGCATAAAAAAAGACATTGAGATGAATTATAAAAGTATAAACATGTACAATATCATTATCAAATGAATTTAAAGGAAAAAAGTAAGTTTGCAGCATTTTTCCCTCAATGAGACTATTTTGAAGTGATGACATTTGATGCTGTTTGTGTTTTAGAGAATAGGTATGTATGTCCTAGTAGGAATATAATGGGTTACAATCATTTGAAAAACATTTGCCAATATGTAACTGAATCCTTTATCTTATTCACACAAGTTTTTTAAAAAAAATAATGTTTATTTACTTTTTGAGAGAGAGAGAGAGAGAGAGAGAGAGAGAAGGGGAGGGGCAGAGAGAGAGAAGGAGACACAGAATCCAAAACAGGCTCCAGACTCCCAGCTGTCAGCACAGAGCCTGACGTGGAGCTTGAACTCACGAACTGTGAGATACTTCTGAGCCAAAGTTGTAGGCTCAACTGACTAAGCCACCCAGGCGCCCCTTATTCAAACAATTTTAACTGGTAATTCACAGTTAAAGAAATAATTTATAGCACGTATGACTCAAAAACGAGGATATTGCTATGCCCATGATAGCATATGAAAATTCGCAAATACATTCATCTCAGTACATTAGAGGCTTGTTTAAATAGCCTCTGATACAATTTTAGTATGTAGAACTGTGCAGCTTTTTAAAAAGTACACCATTATAGGACTATATCATAACATAAACCATTCAAATTATCTTATTAGACAAAAATAGTTTATAAAACAGATATGTTGAATATATATATATACATATACATATATATATATATATACACACACATACATCAGAAAAAGGAGAAAATTAGTAAGTGTAGATACAATAAAACATGTTATCTCTACATATTAAAGATATTGTTTTTTATTTTATTTTTTGTCTATACTTTCCAGATTTTAATAACAATTATGATTAATATCATAATAAGAAAAAAGGTATATTCTTTGCATTTAAAAGCCCACCTCAGCTACTGGAATGTAATCTGTTGTATAAGGAACACTATGTGTTCTTGTTTTCCAGGAAGGAAGTTCCCATGTCTTTTGGCTTCCCAGGGAAGAGAGCTAACAGAACACATCCTGTATCTGTCCACTGAGATAGCACTTGGCTTTAGAAATCACCTACAAAAGCATGTGAATTCTTGGATATGCCTTTTATTTGTAAATTACTCAGATTATGCATCAGTGAGGAAATATTTGGCTATTAGTTGATCATTTTCAGGCAACCGGCTGCTTATGGTTCTGACTGGAGTCCAGAACAGGCTCATACCATAATATTGGGTGCTCCTGGGGGGTGTGAGCTACACTCATATCATGTTTCTGGGGCATGAGAGTTTTGCTTTCATTTGCCCACACGAGACAGAGTTGGAAGATCTTGTTATTTCTGAATGTTTTTATGGGGCCATATAGTCACACTTTCAAGCTGGGTAAGATGGGAGGGGCTGGGGTTAATTATTATGAAACTTGTCTAAAAGCTCTTTTCTCTCCTCCTGTAGAAAAGTACATTTACAACGTGACTTGAAAATATAAAACAACTTCATTTTATTACAAAGTCAGTATCTTTGATCTGATATGGTATATAGGAGTCCCTTTTATATCACTATTAGAATATCATTGTGAGTGATAATATGTTAAAAGTCTAGAAAGGTCAAGAGCATCATTTTTGTAGTGAAATGTGTGTGTATATATATATATATATATATATATATATATATTTATAATTTATTGTCAAGTTAACTAACATACAGTATATGTACAGTGTGCTCTTGGTTTTGGGGGTAGATTCCCATGATTCATCACTTACATACAATACCCAGTGCTCATCTCAACAAGTGTCCTCCCTAGTGCTCATCACCCATCCCCGCCCCCGCCCCCCACCAACCCTCAGTTTGTTCTCTATATTTAAGAGTCTCTTATGGCTTGACTCTCAGGGTGAACATTTTCACAAAGGTAATTAAATTTGCATAAAAAAACTTCAATATTTATATTAATCTCTTTTCTAACAAAGAGAGCTTGAGGCACAGCAAGCTGTGTATCTATATGTACAGAGTGATCCTGAAAACCAAGTATACAATTCAAAGATGGTTTCAATTTGAAGTGAAACTGAGATACGAAGATAAAATGACAACCTACATACATATAAGAGCAAGAATAGCAGGTTCTAAAACATAAGTGTATTGCCACATTTGCTTCATACAGGACATATTTGGCTTCAGAAAAGAAATGGAGATATAGGGGAAGGATACTAAGCTATAACACAGATAATACAACCTGTGCCTTATGGGAACTACTGCTTAAATGAAGAGATTCAACTTTGAGTACTTCATTTTAGAATTATAAAGGGAATATATATATATAAACTTAGGACCTATTTATGCATTAGATACTGAGTATTGAGATACTGAGTATTAAGGTAAATGCTTCTACAATGGTGATACAGGGCTTGCATCAACAAGTGGGAAGTCAGAAAGTTACATTACTGTCCCCCCACATTTTCAAACCTCTCTTGAGAAGCTAACATGCTGCACACATTCAGTCAGGCTTCTAAAGTGCTAGCCACTAGATGGAAATAAGTTCAACATATGAAAGGGCAAGATGGGAATGGGCAAGGAGGGGGAAACAGCTGATTTTGTTACAAGGCGCTTTTTAATAAATATTGCCTAGATAGTACATAGGCTGATATATATTGGGTCATGTAACAAACCTGGGTATCTCTGAGCCACAGTCACTGCCAATGGAACGTTTGAGCAAAGCACAAGGTACAGAATTATGGTATTGTGAGGGTGATAATAAATTTGAGGAGATAAGCCAATATTACTTTCTAAAATGAAATCAAGAGGTTTTCTGCTAAACAGCACCAGCAATAGACAGTCTAATGTCAGAACTCAGAGGCTGAAGAGAAAAGCCCATAGTCAGCCCTCTATGATGTGTAGCATAGATTAATATAGTACAGTCCATGTCGATTAATAAACAATAACAATTGTTTATTAAAACACTGTTCTATATGCTGGGGACTCTTGATCTCAGGGTTGGGAGTTTGAGCCCCATGTTGGGTGAGGAGCCTACTTAAAAAAAAAACAAAGGGAGACAAAATCCTTTCTATCATGTGTAAAAATAAATATTAGATAATTATATGAGTTACATGTGCTAAAAACAAGTACAAAGCAGTCAAGGTGTATAGGGCAAGATGAAATATGTCCCTAGTTGACAGACAATGTTACATTAGTTTCATGGGTACAATGTAGTGATTTGACGTTTGTTTGTTGTGCTATGTTCACCACAAATATAGCTACCATCTGTCCAATTACATCACTATTGCAATATCACTGACAGGAGGCCCCTGGGTGGCTCAGTTGGTTTAGCATCAAGTCATGATCTTCTGGTTCATGGGTTGGAGCCCTGCATTAGGCTTTGCACTGACAGTGCAGAGCCTGTTTGGGATTCTCTCTTTCTGCCCTTCCCCTACTTGCATTTTCTCTGTCTCTCAAAAATAAATGAACAAGTTAAAAAAAACCACAGTATCGCTGTTTTCTTTATGCCCTGCTTTTTATTCCCATTATTTACTAATTCCATAACTGGAGGTCTTTATCTTCCTCTCCCCTTCACTCATTTGCCCATTCTCCCCATCCCTCTCCCCTCTGGCATACATCAGTGTGTTCTCTGTATTTATTGTTGTGATTCCACATTTTGTTGTTTATTCTTTGTTTAAAGTTTCCATTTATGAGTGGAATCATATGGAATTGTCTTTCTCTGTCTTATTTATTTCACTTAGCATAATATATGTTGTCTCAAATGGCATTATCTTCTTCCTAATATTCCAGTGTGTGTGTGTGTGTGTGTGTGTGTGTGTGTGTGTGTGTCTGTCTGTCTGTCTGTGTGGTGTATACACCACATTTTCCTTTTCCATTTGTCTGTTTATGGATGCTTACATTGCTTCCATGTCGTGGCTATTGTCAATAATGCTACATAGGCCCCCATTTTGAATGTGATAGTCTTTGAAGGTCTTATTGAAAAGTTGTCATTTTACTAAAAAGCTGAAGAAAGTAAAGAATTTATGCAAATATCTCAGGAAACATCATTTTAGTTAAAGCGAACAGGAAGAACAAATTCTTGAAACTGGAATAGACCTGTTCTGTTCGATTATTAATAAGGAGATTGATGTGGTTATAAAGGAGTGAACAAGAAAAGCAATGGGAAATAAGGTCAGAGAGTCAAAGGGCATGAAGCAGATAATACTTCCTCCTAGGAGTCTGGCTGTTATCTGAATGAGCTGGGAATTCACTGGAGTGTTCCTAGCAGATTTGGCATGACCTGATAGGAGACCACTGGGGGTAGGGAAAAAGGCAGAGGCAAGGCGACCCTACAAGATAATTACAATAATCCAATAAAGAGAAGTGGTTGCTTGGAGCACTGTGTTAACACGAGTAGGAAGAAGTGTTCGGATTTGTAAAACTATATTTGCTACACCAAGACCTGAAAAGACTGCAAGCTATAACAGAAATAAAGAAATCAAGGATGATTCTATGATTTGGAGTCTGAGTATCTGCAAGAATGAAGTGGTTCTCTACTCAGTGAGAAATCAAAGTGTGGGGTAAACAGGTGGATGTGAAACAGAATTTTGTTTTAAGCATGTTAAATATAAAATGTCTTTAAGATATCTAAAAATAGCTGTTGATTAGGTAGTAGGCTATGATGACAGAAAACTCACTAGTGCAACCCTGTTTATCAAAGATGAACTATTTTACACCAGTTGTAGGAAGTGAGAATACCACTGAGGATCTTAGTAGTCTCAAAAGGAGGACTTTGGAAAGGACATCCATCTATAGGGTCTGGACTTGAATAGTTTAAAGTGAATTTTTTAAGAAGGCTAGTGGTTGATAATAGACCAAGTTAAAATATGTATTTATTTTTATTTTGAGACTTTATCAAGTGCTACTAATCTTCACATATTTTGGTGGGCACCACATTTTTGTATAGGGGTTAGCAGTTGAAAAATGTGCATACTTTATAAAACAAAATCCTTCTTTATTTGTTTAGTTTGGCTACATTTCAAAAGTGTACAAAAACATGATGTATTTTTAAACAGCTTTATCAAGATATCACTGACTTATAAAATTGTAAAATACATAGGTATACAATTTCATGTTATGATATATGTATACATTCTGAAATGATGACCATGATAAAGCTGATTGACACATTCATCATCTCACTTATCATTTCTGTGTGTGTGTGTTGAGATTTAAAATCTACTCCCTTAGCAAATGTCCATTACACAATATTGTTAATTACCGATCACCATGCTGTACATTAGATCTCCAGAATTTATTCATCGTGCATAACTGAGACTGTACCCTTTGGCCAACTCATTCCATTACCCTCCCGACCCTATCAGCAAACACTGTCTTAATCTCTGCTTCTGGGATTTTGACTATTTTAGATAACGCATATAAGTGAGATCATGCAGCTTTTCTCTTCCTGTGTCTTGCTTATTTCATTTAGCCTAGTGTTCTCCAGCCCCATACACATTTTCACAAATCACAGTATTACCTTCTTTCAAGGCAGAATATGATCCCTGTTTGTGTGTGTGTGTATTTGTGTGTGTGTATGTGTGTGTGTATTTATCCATTCATTGAAGGAAATTTAGGTTCTTTTCATATGTTGGTTATTGTGAGTAATTCTGAAATAAACATGAAAGTACTGATAGGTCTTCATAATTCTGATTTCATTCCTTGGATATATACCCACAAGTGAGACTGCTAGGTAATATGATTTTAATTTTTACTTTTTACATATTTTTAATTTTTTAAGGAACTTCCATACTGATTTCCTTGATGGCTGTACTAATTCACCTTCCCACCAATAGTATTTAAGGGTTCACTTTTCTCCACATCCTTGTCAATACTTGGAATATATATATATAATAACAGATACCCTAACAGGTGTGAGATGATATCTCATTGTAGTTTTGATTTCCATTTTCCTGATGATTTAGAATTGGCAGGCAGGAGCTGTCTAATGCAGTTTTAAGAATTCCTAAGAATTTTTAGTTTGAGGTCATCAGTTGAAACAGTCTTATAATGATTAAAGGTTGACTTACATCTCTTTGATGAATAAGCACTCTAGGGTTCAGAGTACAATGATAACAGTACCTGAAAGGTCCTTTTCACTGAGACTCTAGGATGGTTTCTCTGAGGTCATTTCTAAAAGATGAAGTCTGTGGGTTTAAATTTGTGAAGAGGTTTTGTCGTTGTTTATTTGTTTTTTATTTAAGATGTTGAGGAAAAGCTGCTTCTATCTTGGTAATAAGACTGGGTGCATTGGTTGAATTCTTTGTAATTATTACTCATATCACTCTGTAATAATGTAGTGTCTAGAACTGTAGTAGTACTTCCAGATAGCGAGGATTCTCAGTTTATATGGACCAATAGAATAAATGGACTTTCAAAAGAGTTGACTTCATTGTCATTAAGGTCAAAGGTAAAAATTTAGGCTAAGAAAGTTCAAGAGTTTCTCAGGGTGCCTGGGTGGCTCAGTAGGTTAAGCGTCCAACTCTTTTTTTTTAAATTTTTTAAACATTTACTTATTATTGAGAGACAGAGAGACACAGAGCATGAGCAGGAGAGGGGTAGAGAGAGGAGAAGACACAGAATCCAAAACAGGCTCCAGGCTCTGAGCTGTCAGCACAGAACCCGACGCAGGGCTCGAACTCACAAACTGCGAGATCATGACCTGAGCCAAAGTAGGTCACCCAACCAACTGAGCCATCCAGGCGCCCCGTTAAGTGTCCAACTCTTGGCTTCAGCTCAGCTCAGGTCATGATTTCATGGTTCATGAGTTTAAGTCCCCTGTTGGACTCTGCACTGACAGCACAGAGCCTGCTTGGGATTCTTTCTCCTTTTCTCTCTGCCCCTCCCCAAGTCTCTCTCTAAATAAATAAATAAACTTAAAACAAAGAGTTTCTTAAAGTTTGGCTTACTTAATTTTTTATGTTTTTTGAGGTGAAATTAATATAACATAAAAGTAATCATTTAAAAGTGACTAAGTCAGGAGTTTGTTTTTTATTTGTTCGCAATGTTGTGCAGCCAATCACACTTTATCTAGTTTCAAAATGTTATCATCACCTCCAGAAGAAAACACATTCTCATTAAGAAGTCACTCCCTATCCCCCCTTTTCTCAGCCCCTGTCAATCACTAATATACTTTCTGTCTCTAGGTATTTACCTATTCTAGATATTTCATATAATTGAAATCATATAATACATGACTTTTTATGTCTAGCTTTAATTTTGTACAATATTTTTGAATTTTACTCACATTATAGTTTGTGCCAAAACTTCATTCCTTTTATGGCTGAGTTAATCTTCTATCATAAGGACATATCACATTTTGTTATCCACTCATCCATTAATGGACATTTGGATTGTTTCCATCTTTTGGCTATTGCAGATAATGCTGCTTATAAACATTCATGTGCAAGCATCTGTGTGAATACCTGTTTGCAATTCTTTTGGGTGTATACCTACTAATTTAAGTTTGAGAATTAATTTTGTCCTTTTAACGTTACTTGAATATTGAATGTGATATGGGCAGTACCATTTTATTTATTTATTTATTTTTTCAATATATGAAGTTTATTGTCAAATTGGTTTCCATACAATACCCAATGTTCAACCCAAAAGGTGCCCTCCTCAATACCCATCACCCACCCTGCCCTCCCTCCCACCCCCCATCAACCCTCAGTTTGTTCTCAGTTTTTAACAGTCTCTTATGCTTTGGCTCTCTCCCACTCTAACCTCTTTTTTTTCTTTTTCCTTCCCCTCCCCCATGGGTTTCTGTTAAGTTTCTCAGGATCCACATAAGAGTGAAACCATATGGTATCTGTCTTTATCTGTAGCATCACACTCTCCAGTTCCATCCACGTTGCTACAAAGGGCCATATTTCATTCTTTCTCATTGCCACGTAGTACTCCATTGTGTATATAAACCACAATTTCTTTATCCATTCATCAGTTGATGGACATTTAGGCTCTTTCCATCATTTGGCTATTGTTGAGAGTGCTGCTATAAACATTGGGGTACAAGTGCCCCTATGCATCAGTACTCCTGTATCCCTTGGGTAAATTCCTAGCAGTGCTATTGCTGGGCCATAGGGTAGGTCTATTTTTAATTTTCTGAGGAACCTCCACACTGTTTTCCAGAGCAGCTGCACCAATTTGCATTCCCACCAACAGTGCAAGAGGGTTCCCGTGTCTCCACATCCTCTCCAGCATCTATAGTCTCCTGATTTGTTCATTTTGGCCACTCTGACTGGCGTGAGGTGATATCTCAGTGTGGTTTTGATTTGTATTTCCCTGATGAGGAGTGACGTTGAGCATCTTTTCATGTGCTTGTTGGCCATCCGGATGTCTTCTTTAGAGAAGTGTCTATTCATGTTTTCTGCCCATTTCTTCACTGGATTATTTGTTTTTCGGTTGTGGAGTTTGGTGAGCTCTTTATAGATTTTGGATACTAGCCCTTTGTCCGATATGTCATTTGCAAATATCTTTTCCCATTCCGTTGGTTGCCTTTTAGTTTTGTTGGTTGTTTCCTTTGCTGTGCAGAAGCTTTTTATCTTCATGAGGTCCCAGTAGTTCATTTTTCCTTTTAATTCCCTTGCCTTTGGGGATGTGTCGAGTAAGAAATTGCTACGGCTGAGGTCAGAGAGGTCTTTTCCTGCTTTCTCCTCTAGGGTTTTGATGGTTTCCTGTCTCACATTCAGTTCCTTTATCCATTTTGAGTTTATTTTTGTGAATGGTGTGACAAAGTGGTCTAGTTTCAACCTTCTGCATGTTGCTGTCCAGTTCTCCCAGCACCATTTGTTAAAGAGACTGTCTTTTTTCCATTGGATATTCTTTCCTGCTTTGTCAAAGATGAGTTGGCCATATGTTTGTGGGTCTAGTTCTGGGGTTTCTATTCTATTCCATTGGTCTATGTGTCTGTTTTTGTGCCAAAACCATGCTGTCTTGATGATGACAGCTTTGTAGTAGAGGCTAAAGTCTGGGATTGTGATGCCTCCTGCTTTGGTCTTCTTCTTCAAAATTACTTTGGCTATTTGGGGCCTTTTGTAGTTCCATATGAATTTTAGGATTGCTTGTTCTAGTTTTGAGAAGAATGGTGGTGCAATGTTGATTGGGATTGCATTGAATGTGTAGATAGCTTTGGGTAGTATTGACATTTTGACAATATTTATTCTTCCAATCCATGAGCACAGAATGTTTTTCCATTTCTTTATATCTTCTTCAATTTCCTTCATAAGCTTTCTATAGTTTTCAGCATACAGATCTTTTACATCTTTGGTTAGATTTATTCCTAGGTATTTTATGCTTCTTGGTGCAATTGTGAATGGGATCAGTTTCTTTATTTATCTTTCTGTTGCTTCATTATTAGTGTATAAGAATGCCACTGATTTCTGTACATTGATTTTGTGTCCTGCGACTTTGCTGAATTCATGTATCAGTTCTAGCAGACTTCTGGTGGAGTCTATCGTATTTTCCATGTATAATATCATGTCATCTGGGCAGTACCATTTTAAATAAGAGGAGGTGCCTTTGAAACTACCTAACAGCAGCATTAGTAAGGTGAGTGTTTCGATCATGAGATAGTTTGGGCCTCAGTAAGAAAAATGTCAGTCAATCCTTTTTCTTTGTTATACTGTTATACTGTAAAGTTGTGGCTTTCCAACATGGAAAAGCTTTGTTCTATCTTGAGAATAATTATACAATCACCTAAGCAAATCCATAGCCTATTTCTGGGAAAATAGTATAAAGTCCATCTGTAGGCAAAGAGCCATCAAGATTTTAGCTCTAGTCCCTGCCTTACCTTTTAAAGTTTTGTCGGGATTTTGGTGCAGACAAGTAGAACATATACCAGACACCTTCATGACTATAAAGTTCGTATCAGTTGGCATAAGATCACATCCAGTTTATCTCTGTTATGTTAACAAAATGAACAAAACAGCTGTGGCTAATTAATCTATTATATTAACTGATAGAATAAGAATGAAAGAGAGAACAATCCTCTCTTGTAGTATAACATAGAATTAATAAGGCTGCAGTTAATGGCTTCTGGGAATAAGAACGTATAAAAAAACACTAAGAGCATTGCAAACCTCCATAGCCTTTGATTTATTCTGGAAGTTATGCTGATTGTCCTGGTTGATACAGGTGGCAGAAACCTAGAAGTAAGATCAATTTTGAGACAATTATTATGCCAGACTCTATAGTTAAGCATAATTATGTTTATTTTAATATAAGAAATATCACTGAATTATATTTATATTTTTGTATTTTGCTTACATATAATTTGCCTAGGAAGATGGAATTGTTCTATTGATTTGTCAGATGTATATTTATTATCAATAACAGTAATTTTTAACAAATAAAAATTTGGAAATGACAAAGAACCCTAACTATTCCTATTGGCATTTGTTTTACAAATGCAAATGAAATCTTTCTATTAGTTTATATAAATTATATAAACTTTGTATTAGTTTATAAAATATAGTTTAGGCATAGAAAGCTTCTTGAGCATTTTATTATTCTGAATTTGGCATTTGGATCAGGAGTTTGTCAAAGTAGACCAAGCATGAACATGCCATTAGTATCCAAACAGGCAATATTATCAAAACATACAGCATTGAGAAACCATGACCATTAGGAACTTTTAACTTTTTTTTTTCAAAAATAAAGATTTGTTGTTATAATGATCCAGGCTTATGCCAAAAGTATAGAAATATAACATAGTGTGTGACATTTCTGTAATCTAAGCACAGAATAATTGAGTCATTATATGGGAAAAAAATCTAGCTTCATTCCATTTTAAATACTATCCATCTAACACTATAGAACAAACATTGATTAATATATTTTATTAGGTATATTCAGATTTCTATGGACTAAATTGTGCTCTCCGAAAGAAACCCTAACCCCAGTATGACTGTAATTGATATAAGGACGTAATTAATGTTAAATCATGGCGGTGCCCTAATTTGATAGGATAGGATCCTATTTTTTCAAAGTTTATTTATTTCTGTATTTGACATACAGACAGCACAAGTAGGGGAGGGGCAGCCCCTATGCACAGCTCAACCATGGGGGTTGAACTTACAAAACCATGAGATCATGACTTGAGCCACAACTAAGAGTTTGACGCTCAGCTGACCAACCCACCCAGGCACCCCAGGATTAGCATCATTTTAGGAAGAGTTGTCAGAGAGCTTGCTTTCTCTCTCCACCATGCAGGCAGCCGTCTGCAAGCCAGGAAGAGAACTCACATCAGAAACTGTACCCTGTTGGAACACCCAGTTTGGATTTTCCAGCCTCTAGAGCTATGAGAAAATACATCTTATTTGTTTAAGCCACTGACCTGTGGTATTTTGTGATCACAGGCCAAGCTATCTAATTAACAGAGATATACACACACTTATGTATATATACATGTACACACAAATAGATAACATATTTAAAGTTTTCAAATTCAGAACAAAATAAAATTAAATTTTATCATACTACCAAATAAAACAACACATATATTGAATTTACCATCTTAATCAACCATAATAATTCCCTTGATAAACAAATAGATCATATTCATTGTTCTGTACTTTTAGTAACTATCCTACATAATTTCATTCAGTCATTTATATAAATTACCACCTTTAAATCATGAAAAATTAAACCTAACCCATGTACTAGCTAAAATACCGTGCTAACCCAATTTTTATATGTTGGATTCTAAGCTAAATTAAATCAAGCTAATTGGTTTACAGATTAATTTATTGTCAGGAAAATAACATGAACTGTTTTCAATATAATTTATAAATTTCTATATTCATAAGCCAAATTTTAAAAGATTCTTGAAATAATATCCCAAACCCTGTGTGTCTAGTTTTTCTTCTCACATAGTAGCTCAGAACAAAGGTCATTACTCAAATTCATAGTTAAATATTCTCTTCCCAGTTATCATTTTTTTTTATATGACAATCACTTTAAAAGGTTTATTTTCCTGACTTCTTCAGGGAAAGAAGACATAAATGTAGGAGTACACATCTTAATACATATACCCAAAAGAAAGGGAGTTTTTAGAACTGGTTTAAATAATAACTCAGGCTTCTCACTATTTCATCAAGTCATTCAATCAACAAGCTGACACTTATTAATCCCTGAAGCATAAAATGAAAGAGTATATCTCATGTATTATACAAATTAATCTTATTTTGTGGCAGACAGGATAGTGAATCTCTTCACAAGATTTTTTTTTCTTTTTTAATTTTTCTTTTTTTGTTCTCAAGTGTGTCTCAAATGAATAATCTCATTTATGTCAAAATTTTCCCAAACTAGCCACTGCAACTCCAGGTTATCTTTGGTGAAATTATGCCAGCTAGGGAAATATGTACAAATTAAAACTTGAAAGAAGTGTTTGGACTGAACAGAATTCAGATGATATAGCCTGCATCGACCCCATGAAGGCTGAACCTATCTTCAAAGTCAGAAAAAGGCCAGTTGTCACTGACTGCTGGACATGGGTCTTATTCACCTATCTTCAGCATCTACCCTGTTTACCATATGACTTTTAGCTTACAAATAAGAGAAGAATAAAAGAAGGCACACACAAGCACTTCTTAATCATTTTGGTCCAGAATTGACATACATCACTTTTGCTCATAGTCCAGTGGCAAGAAGTTGACGGTCCTGTCTTGATGCAAGCATTTTCTGGAAAATATGGTTCTTGACTGGACAGCTGCTTCTCAGAAAAAAAATCTCTTGAAGAAAGAGATTTTGAAGAAAGATCTCTTGAATAAAACAGATATTTGGTGGATAGCTTGGCATCTCTACTAAGGTCTGCCCCTCTGGTCATCAAATTTCTTTGTGTACTCTTCTTCCCAAGCAAAGAACATATTCAGTACTGCTTTCCCCTTCCCCTCAAAGGGGAAAATCTTAAATGCTATACTGGTGGATCCTCTACTCATCTCAAAGGCTAAATTTCTGTGTAATCACAATTTCTACATCAGGTCATATATATAACTCCTCATTATTTATAAAACTATAAATTTAGAGACAAGCTATCTGTTTATGTGTCACCCAGTGTACAGTGCAGAAAACAAGGGTAGAATAACTAAATTCAAAACTCCCAGTTGGAAAATAAAAGAATAAGAGACATATAACAGTCACCAGCCTGTAGAAGTAATGAGATCCTCCAGGATTGGCATTGTAAGGAACCCTGCCCTGTTGTGGGGATAATTCCTTGATTACTAATTCTGCTCTCTGGGAAGAATTATTTTACTCTCAATTGTTCCTGGATTCATTGCTGCAAAATCTCTTCCTCTTCTATCTTCCATGACATATCTGAAATTTTCACAGCCTACTAGATGTTCATGTAACTTTAGAGGAACAAGGGTTATTTTAAAAATTGAATGTCAGAAGATATTTTAAATCTGGACTTTGGTTTCTTTAGCAATACAATTCCCTGAGAAATAAAAACAAAAACAAAAATAAAAGCACAGCTTTTAACTGTTTGTAGTATTTGTGCTTGTAGTAAATTCCATTAGCCATCTAAAATTGTTTCCTGGACATGTTTCTCAAATCTGCTTTATTTCTTAACTTTCTCATCCCCATTGTTCTATCTTTAAGCTTAATAGTATCTATCTTGAAATCATCTGAAACAATGGACTTCAGTGGGATGTACCTCTCTTAAGGTATTATTTGCAACAGAGCTCATACTATTTAGTTTGGAGAGACATAGGTATGATTTGCAACAGAGCTCATACTATTTAGTTTAGAGAGACATAGTGGTTTTTTGTTGCATGGTCGATCTTTTAAACACTATATCTTGCTACTTGAGAGCCCAGAAAGCAGTAACCTTTCTACTGTGTAGTGTCGTTAATCTCCAGACTTTTTGTTAATTCCTTTAATCTCTGCTTGAAAATCTTCCAATCTTTGCTTGAGTTCATTGCTTTCTTTCAAATACTCTGGACAGCCAATAGTAGCCACACACGCTAACATTCTGGCTTAATCTAACCATTTTCCCTAGAACTATAGGGCCAACAGGCACATTGTTTTAATCAAACATTTTGTTACAGTAAAACAGAACTCTGCATCTTTCCAAATTACTCTTCTTCCTTGATGCCTGCCATCCAGCCACTAAGCCAACATTATGTATTTGAGATTGTTGTTGAAGCAGCTCTTTAATTCAAGCTATAGTTAGGTAGTTAGCTAGTTAGAGAAATGAAAATGCTATTATAATCTCTAAACCTCAGAGGCTTAACGCTACAAAACTTTTTTCTTGCCTGTATAGTTGAGTGCTATAGGAAATCTGTAGGACTGTGTTCTACATAATCATTCAGTGATCCAAAATGATGGAGGCTGTTCTATCTCCCTTTGAAGTTAGAAGCTTTGAAGGTTAACAGTGACATTGATATCAGGCTGACAGAGACACAGAAATGAGATGTAGAGAAAATCACATGTGTTTCTTAAATTCCTGGGCCTAGAAGTGACACACATCACTTCCACTCACATTCTGCTGGCAAGAAATTGTAATTGTTCATTTAATCCCACCTTGCTGTAAGGAAACTAGGACCTTGTTTGGGCAGTTAAACAGAGCAGCTCTACACTACAGAAAAGGAGCATGAATCTTTGGGGTCAGCTGGCCACCTAGCTCCAAATGTTAATTTGACAATTAGGTTTATTGTTAGCTTAAGGTGTTAATTTATCTCATTTAATTCTTACAATAAACTTTAATACAGACATAATAAATTTTACCTCCCCTATTTAATCAAATAGAGACTTAGAAATATTAAGTTATTAACCATAGTGACATGGGAAATATTGAGGTCAGAAATCTTAACAATGATTTAATGATTTTTTTTTTCTTTTTGCCCTTGAAATCCTGTGGAGAGTGGCAATTTCAATTATTTAAAATAGTGTGTTTAAAGACATTTTTGTTAGTTAATAAGAAAATTCTCCAGAATTTCACAACCATAAGAACTCAAGAGTACCACAAAGCAAAAAATGGAAGCAGAAAGGAGGGGCAAAAGACCCATAGTGGTACAGAGCCTGTATGACTGAGGGATCTTTAGCCATCACCTGTCTATAAATGTATACTAAACTCTCACAATTATTCACATTATTGATGAGTGCCTGCAGTGTGCCAGGTACTGGGTCAGTGATAACCCTGAAGGAATTTGTTAGTAGATAAAATCTCTCCTAAGATACAGAAATCCAGATATGTGGCTCTGAAAGGAGATCACCCCACTGAAGAAAGTCAGCTGTACCAAGAATACCTAATTATATTCTCATCAAGTTTATCCAACTTTTGGGCTCTTTTCATATAAAACAGAAGCTAAGCCTTTCTGTTTTGAAGTATAAGCCAGGTTTCCATTTAGATCCCCTTGCATAGCTGAGATATTTCAAAAAAAGTCATTACCAAAAACTTAAAGATAACAATAGAAACACTGACAAAAAATTAAAAGACCATAGTAGTCTACCATACAAGTATATATTTGTATTTCCTATCTTATCTAAGATGGTTTCCAATGCCATTGAGACTTTCACATTCTAGCTGAACTCCAAAGAGATGATATAGATTCCATTTCCAGGTTTCTTCACTTCTTAGCGTTAGATGATCTCCCTAAGACTAGCAATGTGTTGACACTAATCAGCATGACCACACTTCCAAGAGTTTGGCCATTTTGGCTCTTCGTAATAGTAATATCTAATGGGGAGAAGGAATGGGAGGGAGGAGACTCCATTTTTATTCTGCTTGGGCCCCCCCGGTTTTTCTAGTCATGAAGACTACCATTCGCTTAAAGAATTGGCTCTAGGCACAATCTTGCCTTACAGATTTAACAAAACTTTCTATACACATAGTATTGGCTCCGTTCGGACAGCTCTACCAATATAACAATAACAATGTTAAAGAAAGACAAAGATTATTTTAGAGAAATTATTTCTTTTCAGTTCATTCATTTATCTTCCCAGTAATTTACTCTTCCATTCACTCATTCATTAACTAACTTATTCACTCACTCACCCATTGATATGGTCCAAATGTTTGTATCCCCATAAAACATACCTGTGTCGAAGACTAATCCTCATTGTGATTGTATTTGGAGATGGAGTTTCTGGGAGGTGACACAGTTTGAATGTGGTAATGAGAATAAAGCCTTCATGATAGATTGGTGCCTTTATAAGAGGATAAAAAATGTACAGCTCCTTTACTGTGCCATGTGAGGATACAGCAAGAAGATAGCAAATCTGTCAATTTCTTCTCCTTTTTCTTCTCCTTGTCCTTCTCCTCCTCGTCCTCCTCCTTCTTCTTTTATTTTAGAGAGTGGGAGTGGGCAGAGAGAATCTCAAGCAGGCGCTACGCTCTGCGCTCAGTGTGAAGCCTGATGTAGGGCTCGATTTCACAACTATGAGATCATGACCTGAGCCAAAATCAAGTGTCAGATGCTTAAATTACTGAACCACCCGTGCACCCCTGTCAGCTTCTTGATCTTGGACTTCTCAGTCTCTAGAACTGTGAGAAATAAATATTTCTTGTTTAAGTCACCCCCTATGGTAAAATGTTATAGTAGCCTGAACTGATGAAGACACCCATATATCGAAAGATCACTCTGTCAGTTTTTTCTAGTGATTCAGTGGAGTATTTAGAATGGGAATGTGATCATAAAATAGTACCTATCCGAAAGAAGCTTCCCGTCTGCTGGAGAAGTAGACTAGTTATGAGTAATTATAGTGGTAGAATGGACGTGTATATAAGATGAATGAAAACAAAAGAGAAAAAGCACATTAAGTTGCCAGAGAAATCAGTGAAGTTTTCCTAGAAAACATAGCTTGTGGACTGAACACCCTAGCACACAAGGGGAGAGAAAAGTCCAGGGAAGGACAGCAGCAGTTATGGAGGGACAGGAATGTGAAACAGAATGACACATTAATTTAACTGAACAAGTTCTTAATATCTAGTGTATTATTTAGTAGAAATACCAAAACACGAGGTTAGTGGAATAGGCAGAAGACAGGACATCACACCATTTTAGGGAATTTTGACTTTATTCTGAAAGCAACTAAGAGCACGAAAGAGGTTGTCATTTATTCGTCTTTGCTCTCTGTTAGGGCATATGGCATGGGTGTAGGTGGTTTAAAAGATTTCCCTACATTCATGTGTTAGAAGTATTCAGACTTGTGTGTAAAACAGCAGTCTATTAGGGTAAATGGCTTAATGGAATCTCACATACATTCATGACCAAGACTCATGAGTGTAGTATTTCCTAATAGAAAATCATTAATTCCAATGGGACTAGACCATTAATCATAATACATTCTTTTGTTAAATCCTAGTGTTCTTGCGAGTGTAGTTTATAGGTCAAGTCCCACAAATGCTTGGTTCAGAATAACTGAGGCGTTGCTGAAAGATGCATTGCTTATATCTGCAGTTCACTAATAAGCTTAAATATGATGACTAAACATCTGTCATCATTCAAATGGATTTCAACCCTGGCCAGCTCACATAAACAAATAGCCATATGGTGGCAGACTTAGCTTTTCTTTTCTTATATTACATAGCAACTGGCTTTGGGGAATCTATAAATGGTAAAATCTTATGTAGCATGAGATACTTTGGGATCACAGTAAGACAAAGCAGAGGAGGGAGGAAATCCAGTGTACAAAGATCAGAGTCCTCTAAGAACCCATGATTTTAAAATAGGCCAATACTTACAATCCAAAGTAAGAGCTGGATACTAGCAACATTTGGTAAGTGACTTGGATATTCTCACTTCAGCCTTGACTTTGCAGTATGGCAAAAAGAAGCCTAAACAGTCCTACCTAAGACCTCTCTGAATAAATGTGTGGAATTTATATGGAAGAAAAAAATAGTATTTGTCTACAGAGATAAAAAGAGAATAATATTTGAGAAGAAGTACAAATATGTAAAAAGAAATAATACTATATTGTATTAGTTCTCTAGAGATGCCATAACATGGTACCACAAACTAGGTAACTGCGAACAGAAATTTGTTGTCTCACTATTCTGGAAATTAGAAGTCTAAGATCAAGGTGTTGGCAACGTTGGGTCCTCTAGATGAGAAAGAATTTTCTCCATGTTTCTCTCCTAGCTTCTGGCAGTTTTCTGCCAATCTTTAGTATTCCCTGGCTTGTAGAAGCATTTCCTCAATCTCTGCCTTCATCTTCACATGGTGTTCTCCCTGTGTGTGTTTGTCACCCAGTTGCCTCTTTTTATAAAGACATTAGTCATATTGGACTAGGGCCTCCCCAGTGATATCGTTTTCACTTAATTATTTCTGCAAAGACCCTATCTCCAAATAGGTTCACATTATGAGGTATTGGGGGCTAGAACATCAACATATGAGTTTAGGGGGGACACAACTCAACACATAATAAATATTTTTAGAGAATCCCATATGTTAAATATGGCTATACTGTGGGATGTTTTTAGGTTGGAATCAGATGATGGAGGGTCTTTGAACATAATGCAAAGAGTAAATGCTATGGATTAGTGTCAAACTAGAGTTTAATTTCTAGTGGGATGTGACAAGTCTCTATTCTTAAGTTATTTCTACTAACATTCACTAAGTGCTTACTATGGGCTTATTAGCGTTGTTAAATCCTTTTTTTTTTTTTATTTTTTAACGTTTATTTGTTTTTGAGACAGAGAGAGAGAGACAGAGCATGAACGGGGGGAGGGTCAAAGAGAGAGGCAGACACAGAATCTGAAGGAGGCTCAAGGCTCCCAGCTGTCAGCACAGAGTCTGATGCAGAGCTCAAACTCGTGAACTGAGAGATCATGACCTGAGCTGAAGTCAGACACTTAACCAACTGAGCCACCCAGGTGCCCTGATGTTAAATCCTTTTTAAGTTAAATGGTTATGATGGCCCTAGAAAGTAGACAATTTATCTCTAGTATACAGATGAAGTAATAGAGGTAACTGGGAGTTTAATAACTACCAAAGCAATTGAGCAAGAGTCAAGAATTAAATGTGGACAGCCTTATTCCAAGAATACATGTTCACCCTTCTACTTTATACTGTCCCTAAAGATGCTATGCTATCTACCCTTTTTCCAGTCCAATTGTTTTTTGTTTTTGTTTTTTTCTTGACCTGCTCCAAACCTTAGAGTTTAGAGGCTTAAATGAGTTTAAGGCAGGCAAAATACTTGCTCTAATTGTAATATGTTATTCATATTATTGTTATAATAATTAAGACAAAAAAGGGAAAGGAGAAGAAAAAAAAATGAGAGAGGAGTATTTGAGACCCGGATGGATAAACTTTTGTATAATGGGTAAGATGTTTCATGGAAACAACTGGGTAGAACAAACCCACAGATATCACAGGATCTGTCAGGTGTCTCCTCAATGAATAAGTATCACCTGGGAAACCAACCGATGCAGATAATGTTGAGGAAATTGTTACATAATTAGAATAAGTGACAGAAAGCATACCTCCCAAATTTCTTATTTTGTCATGCAAAATTATATTCCCAGGGCAAGTTGTGTAACAATAGGGTTAAACCAATTGTTAAATGAAGTATGAAGAATACCTTTACAACAATACACTATAACTTGAAAACATACTAGTCAAAAATATTTTACCACTAACCTTAGTAATGGGTCCAATTACTGTTAATAATTATAGAATTATTGACAAAATAAATAATATTAATTATACCCATAGCAGGTCATGCTTCGAGAAGTTCTTCAAATATTCACTTTGCAACACTCTCCTTTCTCTGTTCTCCTAATGATATGTGGAATAGGGAACAAGCCCATATATGATAGGAGCTAATGTGATAACAAAACATGACATGATAATATAACACAACTATACTATTGCAAGCTTTTAATGATTGTCACTTAGCTAAAAATCACCCCTGCCATTATTCCCAATCATGAGTTGAAACAAAAATTTTCACCTCTGTTAACATGGAAAGGAATGAACTTATCTCTCCCCTTCAATTCTGCATGAGATGGCTTCTGCTGCATATCTTCCTAAATAGTACTCTATTCCCTCACTGCCCCACACCTCAGGGATGAGCAGCAGCAGCTTCTTTGGGACCCAGAAGCAAATCTTATTTGTGTGCAAGCTGCCTGAATGAGTGTTACAAAACTTCCTCCAGCCTCAATAATGGGCAGGAGAAACAGAAAATGTTGCAAAGTTGCCCTCTCACCTCACATTTCCTTTTTTTATTATCTCGTGTTTTTAGGAAAGCAGGGTATTTTTGTTATTTTCCACCTAGTCTCCATGCTTTCAATGAGGCAGTTCCTTTTGATGCTTTACATTTCCTTTGGGCTTGTCCCTTTCCAGATACAAGCCTTGACCCACAACTCTCAGATTACTGCCACCTATTTACATCTTTGGTGCTAATTACAATACTATTTTATGTGACACACTATAATGACTAGATAGTAAGCTTGCAATGACCTTCAATCTCTTAATCTTTCATATGTACAAAAGCCTTTAAGAGACTCTTCCCCAAATGCAGCACAATCTTCTGACTTTTAGAAGCAGCATTTTAGCAAAAGCTTAGCCCTAATTTCACTGTGAGAACTGTCCTCTTTCCTAATCCTGTCAACCTTCACTCTGACTAGCATCCAGATTAATAGTTATTTAACTGTTGAACAATTATGACAGGTGATTAATTAGTCTCAAGGAGCAGCCACTTGTGCTGCTATTAATCAGCTCATCACCAGACAGAAAGAGAAGGAAAGCAATCTGTATTTGTTACAAAATGGGCTAGGCAGGCATTACTCAGGCAATAAGAAAAGGTCATTGTAGAGCTAAAATCGCAATGAGCAGGTTTTGTGAGATTGATGAGAGAGAATTATTTTCTGTATATATTATGAGAGAGAAAAAAAATGTTCAACACTGTTTGGTGAGAGAAAATGCATAGAGAACAGATTCCTCCAGATGTGCAAAGCACTTAAATCTTATGCCATGGGCATAAATTGATATTTCTGAGTTGTGATGTAAAGTTAGGTGTTGACTGTTTCCTTACCAATTCTAAAAATATCATAATGACTACAATTGCTGAACTTGAAAATTAAGTAGAGAACCCATTCGTGATCCATGCCAGACACACTGTGTGCCACCTTCCATTTCTTTCTTACCCTTATTCTCTACAAACTCCTTAGTCTGATCCCTTTACCACCACTCAAATCTGTCCTGCTCCATTCTTCTCATTTTCCGTATAATTATAGGCTTCATTAGCTCTTGCCTGGACTATTGAAATAACTTTTTCTTTAAAAAAATTTTTTTAATGTTTATTTATTTTTGAGAGACAGAGAGAGATAGATCATGAGCAGAGGAGGGGCAGAGAGAAAGGGAGACAGAAATCCAAAGCAGGCTCCAGACTCTGAGCTGTCACCACAGAGCCCGACATGGGGCTAGAACCTACGAACCATGGTGAGATAATGACCGGAGCCGAAGTCGGGTGCTTAACCAACTGAACCACCATGGTGCTCCATGAAATAACCTTTTCTTGACAAGTGTTTTATATACCTCATTGTAGTCTTGGTGTTTTGTTTCCCCTATAATTATAATTGGAGTGTGGAATCTTTCCGATTAAACCCACAAATGAGATCCTGTCAAAGTCATTGACATGATTGTGGACCTCTTCCTCAAGATACAATATCATGGTTGAAAACATTGCTCTGAAATAAGACTACCTGGCTTGAATTCCTCTTCTTTTTCTCACTAGCTGTATGATCTTGGGCAAGTCACACAACCTTCATTTTACTCATTTGAAAAATGAGGATAATAATATTTATGTCATAAGGAGCATATACATTTAAAATGGATTAATACATATAAAGGACTTAGAACTATCTATGGAATATATGTGTATTCCAGATACAGGTAAGTGTTAGCTATTATTATCTATAGCCATGTACCTAGCCCCATTTTTTGAATACACAAAGTAAATCTGCACCTTCACACCTCCGATCCTTCTGTTTCCTTTGTTAGAACTCTAATATGCACTTCTCTTTCCACTTACATTGTGAATGGACTGTCATCTTCAGTATTCAGTTTAAGACAGTCACCTTCTCTAAGATGTCTTAGGTATCTGTCCAGACAGAAATGTACATCCCCATCACCCTGCCTTCTTTCTGTGTCATGCTGTTCAATTCCTCTCAATCACCTGCAACATTTGATTGCATTTAATATTGCTGATTTTAGAGATTAAATTCCTTGTGATGAATAATGTGATTTTTTCCCCATCTATATTGCCCAGAACAATGCCTACCAGGCAGTAGGAATTTAATCAGTAATTTAATTGAGGAAAGATTGACTGGGCAAGTGGAGAAACTAGCTTTATCAGATAAAATATCCAATGAAATAAGTATCCCTTGACAAACTTAAGATAAAACAAGGAGTTGATACCCTGATTCATATGCTTAAATCAGTATCCACTCTCTAGGGTTTGCTGTAATTGGACCTTGGAGAGAATATTCTGGATTGGAAAAATTAGGGACTTGAAAACTCTTTGAATCACACTTTCTATTAAAATTACTATCATGTAGGGAATGTGATAAAAAATAAAACTAAATAGATGAGGTTTCTCCTAGCAAATTGTCAAATGATGTTGCTGATTGCCAGATCATCTCTTTATGAGGCTCCTCTGGGGCACCAGGGAATTACCAGTCACCTACAGCGGGCTGCTCTTAATGTTTCCAATTATCCAAATGAAGGTACAGAGCCTGTCTGAGGAGCTATGCCATCCTCATCTCTCCTCCTTTTTAGAAGCTCCACCTCAGATGCTGGTAACACCTGTGTGGGAAACAAGGTGCTTGCACTTTTAATTTTCCACATTAATCATAATTCATACAGCAAACACTTGGGGTGTCACAAGCACAGGCTTATGACTTCAGGTGGGTAATAAACAGCAGGGGCAGATCAACTTTATAAACACCAAAGACACTATTTTCATGTGGTTCAATTTACCCCTCCCTGTGTGCATGGGTTTAACTATACCAGAATCGGCTTTTGTGAAGCACCTGAGGAAGTATTTAAACTTAATTGTACTCTGTGCTCATTACTGGAATAGTTAATCAGGTGCAAACTAGGGCAAAGGCCTTTGGGACTTCGCTCCCACCGGAGCACTCTGGTATAGGGTCCCATTACCCAGCTGAACCCTATTTTTGACTGTATGACGTATCATATGTTAATGATAAAAATATGCTTTTCTTGCTAAGATTGTTGATCCTACAGAAATAGCATCAAACATTATATCAAGTAGTTCCCTTACATTAAGACTACTTTATAAAAGATCTTATTTGAGCAACTCAAACAAAATGTTAGAAAAGGGAGAGGAGTCCGAGTGCCTGGGTGGCTCAGTGAGTTAATCTTCCGACTCTTGATTTTGGCTCAGGTCATGATCTCTCACTGTTTGTGAGATTGAACCCCGCATTGGGCTCCACGCTGACAGCACAGAGACTGCTTGAGATTCCGTCTCTCCGTGTCTCTCTGCTCCTCCCCTCTCTCAAAATAAATAAATAAACTTAAAAAGAAAAGGGAGAGGAGAAAGTAAACAAGTGGACAATTAGATGGGAGGCTATGAAATAAATATAAGGAATTGCTATCCACATACTAGGAGTCTGGCTATATCCTTCCTGCCCAGGCACTGCTATAAACTGTAGTAAGGAGAAAGACAGGTTTTGGTGTCTCCAGATATAATTTGAGGTTAGTTTCACTAGTTTTGTAAGTTTAGGTTAGTAACATCCTTTCTGAGCCTCAGTTAACTTTCTATCAAATGGTTATAATAAAACTCACCCCACATGGGTTGTCACAAACACCGACGAGATCGTGAGAAACTTGTACTGTTAACCTCCAAGGTATTATTTTCATGCCTTGTTTAGATTTGGTAGAGCTGATTTGGACTCAATTAAGTTAGTCACACTAAGAATGGAGTCAGTTTTGTCATAGTTTGTTTCATAGGGACACAGAATCTAGGTGAGTAATTGCCGTCGCAATACTTCACAGTTAAACCCAATTTTTTTTTCTTCCTTTACAGTTTCACATTAGTAAGAAAATAGAGGGGCACCCGGTTGGCTCTGCTGGTTAAGCATCTGACTCTTGATATCAGCTCAGGTCATGATCACACAGTTTGTGGGATCGAGCCCCATGTCAGGCTCTGTGCTGACAGCATGGAGCCTGCTTGGTATCCTCTCTCTCACTCTCTCTCTGCCCTTCCCCTGCTCATGCTCTCTCTTTCCCTCAAAATCAATAAATATTACAAAAAGAAGAGGGAAATAGAAAGTAGTCCTCCCCAGTCAGCAGTGATAATTGGACCACCTGTAATTATCTGTCACTATGGGGCCCATAATGGAAGTACAGTTCTCATTATAGGGGCACTCTCATATTTGCTAGAGAGCTGGTTGAAGATCTAATGAATGCATCAATGCAAGCAACCTTAAACATCCTTTTAGGCATTTAAACATATATGAATAGAACATCATAATATTGCAACACTTATGAAGTTGGCATTCACTTCATCCTCTTTCTCTTTGGGATGAATTTCCTGGTTCTTCATAAGTCAAAATAAGTTTTGGACTGGATTTCACTGTATGTTTCCTCTGGCCAGTACACACCCTAACAAGAAGTTTTCCCCCTGAATTTGCTAAATGTCTGTCTGTTTCAAACACTTGACACACTGTTGTAAAATGATTCTCCAATTGACCCATGTATTTGTCTTCTGCCACTCAACTTCCAATTATATTTAAAGTATTCTCCGTTATAGTGCTGAGTGTAAGATTGTCCAGAAAATTTAGGATTGTTCCAAAAGATTCATGCTGAAGTTCCTTCTATTAAAATAAGCTTAGTATTAATATATTAGATTACTTTATTATATAGCATAGTAGGTTGTATATATATTAGTAGATATAGTATATAGCATATTAGGGTAAGATATATGCATTATATTCATAGTACTCTTCTCCTTTGGGACTTCATAGTATACACAAAATTCACTGAGATTTCATATAGTAAAGAAATAGGCAATACTTTGAGTAACATGGTATTTCCATCAAGAGCTTTATCGTGGCCACCTTTATGATGTCACCCATTTCTCTCCTTCATACACATAACACTGGATCCTGATAAATGTTTCTCTAAAACCAGAAAATTAGTTTCTAAAAATCACTATGTGCCAGGTACCTTCATATACAAACTTTCACAATAACCTTGTAGCTTAGGCATCATTAAAACTAGTTTACTGATAAAGAAACAGATATACCAAGAAGGCAAATGACAATCCAAAGCTATAAAACTAGCAAGCGTTGGTCCTGGAATTTAAATTCAGGGCTTACTAACTGTGAAGTGAATCAGGTTTTCCCAACGTTGTTTGAAGGAAAAACTTAACACAGTCATTAACCCAGGAAGTAATCAAAATGAAAGAATTATGTGGGGGTGGGGAGGATGGGGAATAAACTTGAAGGAAAAAAAAAAGGATAGCCACAAATAACAACTGGGATTTGAAATAAACCATTAGCTGTAGAAATACTGCCCTTTTTGAAAGAAAAGGAACTAACAACTACTGAGGGTGTGTTTGATCTTTACTCTGTAAAATGAGTATTGATCTTCTTACTTTCCCCATGAGTACCCTGAGGCTCAGAGGGTTAGGCAACTTCTCTAAACTAAGTAGTGGCACAGAGAGTTATACTCATAACTGTACAATATTGGAGGGCCTGTGCCCTTTACTATGATGGGCTGTGTTCTTATCAGAATAATGAATGCCTCAAATGGCTTCCAATTCTCCTGATTTATGTTAAAGTGTTTGATACATTTAAATGAGACATAAGACAAATGTAAGCTTACATAATGGTATGTGTTCCCAATCTAAATCTTGGTACACATGGCAAGGACAAAGGAAAGATTTGTGTTGTTTAATCAGGAACTCATGGAGTTAGGAGCTAAACTCAGTTGAGGACTCAGTACCTAAATATGAGGAAAATCTGTTTGCTTGACGATTGGCAGCTTTGTCTGATTCTTGGCACTGAGATAATATGAACAGGTGTGAAGTAAACAACTCCAACTTCATTTTAAATTTCTAACATCAAAAATTCAGAGCTCCCCTAGTGCTATGAAATCTCTATGCTTCTCTTCTACTTAACTCCCAGCCAGGTTCCATGGTATGTAATGATCATCTGTTAAGTGCTAAGATGTCTAAGTATTTAACAGACTATTAAAAGGCAATAAGAATTTGAGCTCTTAACCCTTTTATGCTGTGGACTCCTTTGGCGATCTTGAAAAGTTCATGGGCTTTTTCTCAGAGGAATGTTTGTAAATGACTTCAAATTCATAAAATAAAATGCACAAATCAATCACTTGCATTCCAATATATTTGTCCAAATATTTTCCTAAAAAGTTATTACTATAGTATTGTTTTATTCTTTTTAAATTCATCAAATAGCAAGATACTATAGCAGGTTTATGCCATAATTTCAAAATAGTGATAATTGCTAACGATATTTCAATATATCTGCACCCTGTAATGTGATATGAAGATACCTATAACAATCTCTGTTGGTAATAAAGTCACAGGTACTGCTAAGATTATTTGTTATATATATTATCTATATTTATCATTGAAAGAAACACTAAATTTCAGTTGGTGGTAGTAAAATTAATTTTTTTCTATGTAATTTTAAAAACACTCTGAACCTATCTGCAGACCACCTGGGATCTAGCAACTCCTGAAGTCTTTGCTGTTTGCTTGGTAGGCACTTCGCATACATTATCTCTAATCCTTATAACATCCTATGAGATAGGAGGATTAAGTATCCCTTCTTTTACAGATGAAGATGTTCAATTTCAGAGAAGTAAGTGACTCACTCATGCTTACACAAATGAGTGATGAGCTGTTATTCCAACCAAAAATCTGCTTCACCCTATCTACTTTCCATTCTTTACATTCTGTCTAAAAACACATATTTACATGGGTAGGAAAAAATGGCTACATTTAATACATGGGTATACAGATAACACCTATCTAATCAGTATTTTTATTGATTATTTGGAATTTGCTAAAATTTTTTAAAACATTTTTCTCTTCAGTATACTATGCAATCCACTTAAAATCATATTTATATTGTGCTTCTTCTTTTGTTGAGTTTGCATATTTTATAGCTTTGCTCCAAACCCACTTTAAGCTATCAGTTCCCATGAGATAGGATCCAACATTATGACATCATTGGAGGATGTCATCAAAAAGACATGACTGGGGGCGCCTGGGTGGCTCAGTCGGTTAAGCGTCCGACTTCGGCTCAGGTCATGATCTCGCAGTCCGTGAGTTCGAGCCCCGCGTCAGGCTCTGGGCTGATGGCTCAGAGCCTGGAGCCTGCTTCTGATTCTGTGTCTCCCTCTCTCTCTGCCCCTCCCCCGTTCATGCTCTGTCTCTCTCTGTCTCAAAAATAAATAGACTTAAAACAAAATTAAAAAAAAAAAAAAGACATGACTGCCAGGAGCAAGAAAATAATATCCACTCTTACTACTTTTGTTCCACTTAGTACTGGAAGTTCTAGCCACAGCCATCAGACAACAAAAATAAATGAAAGGCATCCAAATTGGTAAGGAAGAATTAAAACCTTCACTATTTGTATATGACCTGACACTATGTAAAGAAAACCTTTAAGATTCCAACAAAAACTACCAGAACTGATAAATCAATTCAGTAAAGTCATAGGATACAAAATGAATGTACAGAAATCCATTGCATTTCTATACACCAATAATGAAGCAGCCGAAGGAGAAATTAAGAAAATACCATTTGCAATTGCATCAAAAATAATAAAATTCCTAGAAATAAACCTAAACCAAAGAGATGAAAGACCTGTACTCTGAAAATTATAAAATGCTAATGAAAGAAATTCAAGATGAAGCAAAGAAATGGAAAGACATTCCATGCTCATGGATTGGAAGAACAAATACTGTTAAAATGTCTATACTACCCAAAGCATCTACATATGTAATGGAGTCCCTATCAAAATACCAATAGCATTTTTCACAGAACTAGAACAAACAATCCTAAAATTTGTATGGAACCACAAAATACCCTAAATATTCAAAGCAATTTTGAAAAAGAAAAAGCTGGAGGTATCACAATTTCAGACTTCAAATTATATTACAAAACTGTAGTAATCAAAAGAGTATGATACTGGGACAAAAACAGACACACAGATCTATAGGATACAATAGAAAGCCATGAAATAAACCCGCAATTATATGGACAATTAATCTTTGACACAGGAGACAAGAATATGCAATGGAAAAAAGACAGTCTCTTCATCAAAAGCTGTTGGGAAAACTGGACAGCTACATGCCAAAGAATGAAAATAAGACCACTTTTTACACCATACACAAAAATAAAACTCAAATTGGTTTAAATATTTAAATGTGAAACCTAAAGCCATAAAAATCCTCGAATAGAGTAAAAGCAGTTTCTCTGACATTGATCATAGTAATATCTTTCTATATCTGTTTCCTTAGGCGAGGGAAACAGAAGCAAAAATAAATGGTTGGAACTAGGTCAAAATAAAAAGCTTCTACACAGCAAAAAAACAAAACAAAAGAAAAACAACCAACAAAACTAAAATACAGCCTACTGAATGGAAGATAATTTTGCAAATGACATATCCAGTAAAGGGTTAGTATCCAAAATATATAAAGAGCTTATACAACACCCAAAAAACAAACAATCCAGTTAAAAATGACAGAAGACACGAACAGACATCTATCCGAAGAAGACATACAGATGGTCAACAGACACATGGAAAGATGCTCAACATCACTCATCATCAGGGAAATGCAAATCAAAACTACAATGAGATATCACCTCACATGTATCAGAATGGCTAAAACCAAAAACACTAGAAACAGCAAGTGTTGGCAAGGATGTGAAGGAAAAGGAACCCTTGTGTACTGTTGATATGAATACAAACTGGAGCAGCCACCGTGGAAGACAATTTGAAGTTTCCTCCAAAAATTAAAACTAGAGCGGTGCCTGGGTGGCTCATTTGGTTAAGCATCTGACCTTGGCTCAGGTCATGATCTCACAGTTCGTGAGTTCGAGCCCCGCGTTGGGCTCTGTGCTGACAGCTCAGAGCCTGGAGCTTGCTTCGGATTCTATGTCTCCCTGTACCTCTGTCCCTCCCCTGCTTGTGCTCTGTCTCTCTCAAAAATGAATAAATGTTATAAAATTAAAACTAAAACTACCCTACAATCCAGGAATCACACTTCAGGGTATTTACTCAAAGAATACAAAAACACTAATTACTAGGGATATATGCACCCCTATGTTTATCGCAGCATTATTTACAATAGCCACAGTATGGAAGCAGCCTAAGTGTCCAGAAATAGATGAATGGATAAAGAAGAATATATATAATAGTATATTATTCAGCCATAGATAAAGTTGAAATTTTGCCATTTGCTACAACATGGCTGAATCTAGAGGGTATAATGGTAAGCAAAATAAGCTGATAAGAGAAAGACAAATACCATATGATTTCACTCATTTGTGGAATTTAAGAAACAAAACAAATGAACAAAGGAGAAAAATAGAGAAACCCGAAACAAACTCTTAACTATAGAGAACAAACAGATGGTACCAGAGGAGAGGTGGGTGGGGGCTGAGTGAAATAGGTGAAGGGGATTAGGAGTGCACTTGTCTTGATGAGCACTGAGTAATGTATAGAACTTTTCGATCACTGTGTTGTACACCTGAAACTAACTTAGCACTGTATATTAACTACACTGGAATTACAATTTTTAAAAAACGACATGACCACAGATTGACCTGTGAACTGGACCCAAGTATTCGGAGGCTCCTCATCCACTGTCTTTTCCTTGGAATGTGGGTTCTCGTCTTTCTCTGAAGCTGTTCCAGACATGGCCTTGAGATGGTGATAGGGTCTTGAAAACAACATACATACCTCTTTATAATAATTTTTAAGATTTGGTGGGCAGGTGCAGAGATCCACTCAGCTTGTTGTTGCGCAAGACAAACCTCATGTGTAAGTTCCCTTTGCTTATTGAAACTGCCACCTACCAACCTTGAGTGGTCTCTTTCTTCTGTCTCCCCCTGCCCTCTGAGTTCAGGGGCCAGTTTCAGATTACACCTGGGAAACTCCTGAGAGTGTTGTGACCCAACAGATATACAGAGAATAGGCACTTAGTCTTAGTTGGTCCACATATGGGTACCTGAAAGAATAACCTTTATATTGTTTTGTGAAACTCAGTTCATTCTTTAAACTGCCACCATGCCAATCTGAAAAGCAAACAAATCTGACTTAACTCCACTTAGCATAAAGCCCTCAAGGTCTATCCATGTTGACACGAATGGCAAGATTTCACTCTTTTTATGGCTTAATAATATCCCATGGTGTTTATCTTTGTATGTGTATCTGTGTGTGTATGTGTGTATGTATGTGTGTATGTATGGATGTATATAAATATATATACCACATTTTCTTTGTCTATTGATCCATCAATGGGCACTAAAGTTGCTTCATTTCTTGGCTGTTGTAAACAATGTTGCAGTGAACATGGGGGTGCATACACCTTTTCAAATTACTGTTTTTGTTTTCTTTGTATAAACACCCAGAAGTTGAATTGCTATATTATATGGTAGTTCTATTTTTTATTTTTTGGAGGAAACTCCCTATTCTTTTCCATAGTGGCTGCACCAATTTATATCCCCCTCAACAGTGTACAAGGGTTGCCTGTTTTCCACATCCTTACTGACTCTTGTTAATTTTGGGGCTTTTGATAGCCATTCTAAGAGGGATGAGGTGGTATCTCATTGTGGTTTTGGTATGCATTTCTCTGATGATTAGTAATGTTGAAAATCTTTTCATGTACCTGTTGACTATCTGTATGTCTTTTGGGGGAAAAATGTATGTTTAGATCTTCTCATTTTTCATTGATTGTTTGATTTTTTGCTGTTGAGTTGTATGAGTTATTTATATATTTTGGGTATTAATGTCTTATCAAATATATGATTTGCAAGCATTTTGTCCCATTCATTAGTTTTCATATTCATTTTATTAATAGTTTTCTCTGCTACATAGAAGCTTTTAGTTTGATGTAGTTCCACGTGTTTATTTTTGCTTTTGTTTTCTTTGCTTTCAGTGTCAAATTAAAAAAATGATTTCTAAGACGGACATCAAGTTGCTTAATGCCTCTATCTTCTCCTAGGAGTTTTGTGGTTTTAATCTATTTGGAGTTAATTTTTGTGCATCGTGTAAGACAGTTGAACAGTTTCATTCTCATTTATGTGGCTGCCCTATTTTCTCAGCACCATTTATTGAAGAGACTGCCCTTTCCTCATTGTATATTCTTGTCTGTTTTGTTGTAAGTTAATGGACTATTTATGAGGGAGTTGATTGCTGGGCTTTCTATTCTGTTTCATTGATCAATGTGTCTGTTTTTATGCCAATACTATACTGTTCTCAATACTATAGCTTTGTAATATATTTTGAAATCAGGTTAGGTGAAGCCTCTAGTGTTCTTCTTTCTCAAGATTGCTTAATCTTTTGGGGGCCTTTTGTGGTTCCATACAAATTTTAGAATTGTTTTTTTCTAGTTTTGTGAAAATGCCACTGGAATTTTGATAGGGTTTACACTGAATCTGTAGATTGTTTTGGGTAGTATGGACATTTTCACATTAATTCTTCCAATCCATAACCATGAAATATCCTTTTATTTGTTTGTGTCTTTTTCAGTTTCTTTCATCTCTGCGTATTCAAAATACCCTTCAAAACTTAGCTGACACTCCATGAAGGGCATTGCTACTTTTTATGGCCCTATTCATCTCTTGTTTCTCTGAATGGCTTCTCTATCATATTTCCAGTCTACATTGTGGAATTTGATGCCCATAGCTCCTCATCTTTAACTATTTTAGTCTTATTTCTCAACCAAGTTGTGAACCTCAAATCTTGGTTTCTTCTCTGTCCTACTGTGATTCAGACACATTCTAGTTGCTAGATACACAGAGGGCTGTGAAGGGCAGGATAAAGGAAGGAGGAGGGAGAAATGTTGGCAAACAAATATTTATTGATTTAGTATTTATTGATTGATCCTCTACACTATAAAATAAGAAAATTAGGATGGCATTTGAATTAGCAAAAAGAATCACATAGTACTTGTGTTTGACAATGACTAAACTGAGTAATCATAAAATCAATTTATCTTCTGTGCATCTCCTGTGATAGAATATTACAGTAATAATTTATTGATCTATGGGTTAGAAGTGCTACAAATGGTTGTGTGATATCAGCTTTTTCAGTCACTGGAATATTATGCCTGAGATATTACAAGCCTCAGTCAGTTGTTTTGGTCCTGAGGTTGCTGCATGAATGGCAACGAAATTCTCATCTAATGGAATTTCCTACCTATAATCATTTGCTACAAGACCGTGGCTTAACTCTGCCACTAAGTTTGTCTTGGTATAAGCAGAATGCATTTCAGTGATTCAACTAAGAAGATCACAAAAATAGCATTTTCTAGGTTCCAAGTTAAAAACTGTTTTCTTAATAACGTTTGAAACATCACATAGAGCAAGTTTTTAATTTATCTAAAGTCGGGAGCCATGTTTTCCTTACCATCCTATCCTCCTTCCTATTTTAGTAAAATGCTAGAGAAGGGGTCTGGCAACCATGCAGCAGCTACCTCTTCATTTATCATCTAAGTCACTCCTACTGGTAGAAGTACTGGATTCTTTTTTTTTTTTAATGTTTATTTATTTTTAAGAGACACAGAGCATGAGCGAGGGAGGGGCATTTATTTGCTGTCCACACAGAGGCCAGTGCGGGGCTCAAACCCACGGACCGTGAGATCATGACCTGAGCCTAAGTTGGACGCTTAACTGGCCGAGCCACCCAGGTGCCCCAGAAGTACTGGATTCTTGAATAACCAGCCATGTTAGTTTGAGTTTATTATTGAAGGAGAAATCCCATCTTTTATTTAGTCCTTTACTTTTATTTCTTTATTTTTCTACTTATTTGTTTATTTTTATTTTTTTGAGAAGAGAGAGCAGGGAGAGACAAAAGGAGAGAGAGGGAGAATCTTAAGCAGGCTCCACATTGAGTACAGAGCCCGATGTAGGGCTCCATCCCATGACCCTGGGATCATGACCTGAGCCAAAATTAAGAGGCAGACGCTCAACTGACTGCACCACCCAGGCACCCCTACCCCTTCACTGTTAAAACACAGTCTCCTGTCGTCAAATAACTGAGGCTTCTTTGTTATCCTTTCACTGAAAACAAGGTTTCCTCTTCTTTCCCTGTAGTCCTATTCATCAGAAGTATTCATATGACTACCCACATAGGACTCCAGCTCTGATTGCTAACCTTGAGTTTCAGACCAACTATCTTCTCAGCATTTTCTTCAGGGTGTGCTACAGATATGTCAAACTGAAATTTTCCTCAACGTCTGGTCATCAACTTTGTTGCCCCAAACACATCCTCATGCATTTGCCTTCTCAGATGGTGATCTAGGGAACTACTCAAGTCAAAAACCTGGAAAACCCTCTTGATTCTTTCTCTTTTTCACACCTTTTACCCTCTCCTGCGCTGGATTTTTTCACATGGTCCTACTGATTTTATTTGAGAAATGTCTTTTGACATTTGACATTCTATAACCTCCATGCGAACATCTATTCAAAACTCAGCCTCATCTTCTCCTAGTTAGAATACTATAATAGCTGCTGGACTGAATTCTCACTGTAAGCAAATGCATAGACAGGGAGTTTTCTTACTCTCTCAAACCTGAGCTGTGGTCAAAGGCAACCCACATAACAAAGTCAAGGAGTCACCTGCAGTTCAGACCAATCCACCAAGCCCAGCTTTTGGAGAGACGCAAGGGCAGAACCAGTTCAATTGCAAAACATTTTCATTTCCTTTTCTCAGTTACAAGAAAAGCACCTTGAAGGGAGATGCTATAGGGCAGAAAGTGTTGATCTTGCACAAAATGCAGTGTTCCTATTAAAAGACTTTCTACTCCCTATATCCAAATGAGGTGATTTCTAAGGGAATCAACCATGAGATTGAGGATGTCTACAACCAGCACACTGATTTCACAGTTCCAGGGTGGGCCCCTGTTTAGTCTGTGTTTGCTCATCTGAGATGGGTGTATGTGCAGGGGATGTGAAAAATGGTCCCAGAGCAGAGAGAGATGGTTTCAGTGGAGCATCCTGAACTCCCCCTCTTTGATCTGATACAGACAAAGGAGAGGTGAGTTTCTCTTGGTTTTAGTTGACATTGAACAAAGGTGGTCTCCAGGCTGAGGTAACCCCAGAAGCAAGGGGCTGAAGTGTGCACTGTGGGTAGGGATACTAGGATGTGAGAAGTGGATTCCCTCATGCTAGCACTGTGTCCTACATAGGGTCCCACGGGCTCTTTAAAAAATCTCTCACATGCATTCCTCAGGAGAGCCAAACTTGTTTACTTACCACAGAGAGTAAAACTCTCACTCAGATACAACAAACCCACTGAAGTGCTTCTGCCTTCCCTCTGCTGCTCTCCTAGTCCCATCAGCCCCTCTTCCCCTTATAGTTTTTGCCTTTAGTTCTACTATATGTTATGCATATTAAACAAATTATATTTTATTTTTCTTTAACATAGTTGGAGTCATAATATATATGCTAGCTAGCTCATGTTTTAATTAATTAATTAATTTTTAAAAGTTTATTTATTTTGAGAGAGAGTGTGTGATCAGTGAAGGGGTGGAGAAAAAGGGAGAGAGAGAGAATCCCAAGCAGGCTTCGCTGTTGTCAGTGCAGAAACCGATGAGGGGCTCTAACTCACAAACTGTGAGATCATGACCCGAGGGAAACCAAATGTCGGACGCTTAACTGTCTGAGCCACCCAGGTGTCCCAGCTCATGTTTTAATTTACAGAGGAACATGTATGCATACGGAGCAAATTTTTTAGAACAATACAAATGGATATAAAGTGAAAAAAAAGAACTATATTTAGTTCTTTAATGATTAACATTATAGCTTAAATTAACATAGTTTAGTTTTTAAAAACTTTAAAAAGTTCACATTTACCCTCCCTTCTGTCCTTTCACTTTCCTTCCAGCTCATTCTTAAAATTTTATAATGATACGATGTTTGTATCCCATTCTATAATTATTAGGTTTTATTTGCATAGTATCTATTAACTATAAAAATTTTTAAATAAATAAATTTTGTTTTGTTTTGTTTTTCAGAAAGTCTGTTAGGACTTTTTTCTCTTTGCTTTTGTTGTAGTAATATTTTCTGGTTGTCAGAAAAATGCTACTATGGATGGAAAGACAACATCAGTGCTTGGTTACCATTTCAAATCAGAAGTCCTATAAATACCTTTAATAATTGGGCAGAGGAGAGAGATCCTCCTTCTCCTATTACATTAATGATGATAATAAATTTGAAAGCCAATCTCACTTTCCAAATTAAGTCGTTGGCTGTTTAAGTAAAAGAGAATAAATAATGTTAAAATAGGCCAAAAAAAAAAATCTTATGCTTTAAATTCCTTTTGAAAAAAAGATTTAAATGTGTCTGGGAGGATTGTTTCCAAAGTGCTTTACAGTGGGAATTACTTTTTATTTGTTTATAATCTTTGTTCTCCTGTCCCCTTGAAATGGACTGAAACATACCCCTTTTGGAAAAATGAGGAGTAAGGCTCTTCCTGCTATAGAAACTTCTGTGTTTGCCTGTGCTTCGCAAAGAATGACATTTAGCTAACATGCTGTAAATGAACTGTAGCCGCAAGCCTTCCTAGCTAGGATTCATCATTTGGCTAGGATGCGTGAATATTCAAGGCATGGCCAGGAAAGGTGCAAGCCTCTGGGGTGGTGGCATGGGCTTCTCATAATTTAAAATGGAATAGATATAAGCAAACCCATTTCTCTGGGACCTTTATAGCTTCCGAGTGAATTATTTTTGTCCATAAAACAGAGAACCTGCTGTGTGATATTTGTAAACAGCGATTTTGTTCGTAAAAACAACATAAACCTTTTATGCGCCTGATGCCCATTTGCTAACTGCTTTTTGTTGAATGTGTCTCACATACCAATGGATGCTAGGACAAAAAAGATATGTTCTATGCAAATATTGTTTGCCACCAGTTGCTATGATTAATCAAATAGGGCCATCTATCTAATAAAATTACATCTCATGCAAATTCATGGTGGCTGTACCACAGCTGTCTATAACTGCTGCTCATGCTGCTGCTGCCACACAGCGTGTATTATCCTCTCGTGTGTGCAGTTCCTGGGTGCTTTGTATAATACATATGGTAAGCCTAGGGACTGCTAATACTTCCTTTTTTCGTCTTAGCATCTTTTAGTCAATGGTGTCTGCAGGAGTCCATCCAGAGAGGAAGTAGCATTTCCTCTCTAGTCTGGAGATGCAATTGCAACTCTGTTTTGTGTCATGGAATTAAAGGGGAAAAGAGAGACTCTGGGCCTCCGATCTTACCAACATTTGATTGCAATTACTATAATGAGAATTATTGAACCAGTAAGGTAGCAGACTAACTGTGTACATCTGGCCTGCTCATCTGTTTCTGAAGATTGGGCCTCAGATGGGGCCTCAACACAAGAGTTCTATGTTGGCCTCAGTAGCTGAAGTCTGCTTTTCTTTTAATTTTGTTTGGTTGGCCCATTCCTGTCTTCATCAGACGAAGTCCTCCCCTAATAGCACGCATTAGTAGAAACAGCACAGGATTTGGATTGCGGCTCTGCCATTTTCTAGTTGCACTAGCTACTTAATCTTTCTGAGTCCATACTCCTCAACCTTTGTAGACCTGCCCAAACTGGCATTGTTTTTTGACTGCTTTGAGAACAGCTTTCCAGGAAGTCTTCCCTGATCCTGAAAGAGTAAATCAGCAATATCTTTTATGATCCTTTATAATGGATTGCATGTGCTTACTATAGTCTTGGGTGTTCTATGCTATCCTGTATCTGCCACCTATCTTTGTCTTTCTAGAACTCTGGGCCCTTTAAAATAAGGTTCATTATTTTATCCCTGTATGCTTCAGAATGCCTGAAACATTTTGGTGATTAATGAAGAATTATTAAATAAATATATACTAACACACTCAGGTTGCAGAAAAAAGACTAATTTCTGTATTTCCCCCCTCTATCCGATTAGCAAGGAGTCATTTTCACATTTTTAGGGCTGCCTGGAAGTGTAATTTGTTATTTGAGGGTAAAGGAAGGATCAAGAAATAATTCCCTGGGGTCATACAGAAAACCCTGGGTTCTCACTGTTCAGAAAAATTTAAAAAGTGCCCATTGATTTTAAATTTATTATAGATGCCAGTGCTTGTGCTTACTTACTCACATGGGCTATTGATAATTATGCTATTTCATTCTCCCTATGCTGGATGTGGATACCTACTGAGTCCTAGTCCCTAAAACATCCATGGAATTGATTAACCTCAAGTTTCAACTTCCCTTGGAGTGCTGTATACCAGTGATAGCCAAAGAGCACCTCCAGGAACACATAATACTCAGTGTTCCCTCAGGTAATGGGGAGACAACTTTCTACCCACTGGTTGTGTGGCAACCCTGTATTTTCCAAATTGTTAGCCAATATACCCAGATCAACAAAGGCCAGGCCATGTAACGCATGGGGAGTGATGACATTTAGAGCGCACTAAGAAACATGAGATATTAATCCCGTATTCCAGCCTCTGCTTGATAAAAGAACCCAGAGAGTCACTATGGCAAATGGAAGAAATGAGGGGAAACTTTCTTTCTTATTCCTACAGCAAGTAGAACAAGACAGAAATTAATTCAAAAAATTATCTTACCGTGATTGTATGAATTAGTTTATCAATGAAATGTAATGTCCCACATCATAAAGTTATCCTGATGATTACATATGATAGGCATCATCCGCTCTCACCTTTTCAAAGTCTTGTACTGCACAGCATTATGATTGTGCACAATAAGTGTTTGACCATGCTGCAACCCTTGCCCCATTGTGTTTGTGTGCATTATGCCAAATGTTTGGGATGTTAATCAAACCCCAATTAATGACTTCAGGTCCCCTGAAGCTTAAAGTTCTCCCCAGGAACGTTTCAGTCACTTGCCACCTGCATTTCTCTAAGTTGTCAGGGCATCATTTCTAAAACATTAATATTGTTACTGTATTAGTGACAATCTACAAGGTAACATCCATAGGAGCAGCAGTGGACAGTATATAGTAGATTTTTGACAGCTTGGGCTTTGGCTCACATAGACATGATTCTTGTCCCAACTTTATCATCTTCTAGAGTTGTAACATTGGTGACCCACCAGCCCCTTTAAGATTCAGTTTCCTTAACTTTAAGGCAAGAGTAATAGCAGTATCTACCTCATAGAGTTGTAATGATGATTACATAAGATAATGCATCTATAGCTCTTAGCACATTACCTTGCACATAATAAATATTAGTTATTAATAAAATAGAAAGTCATTGTTTCTCCTATGAAGATAACCCAGTTCATGTGTATATCACTTGGTGTGGCTCTGTCCTTTCCACCTATGTAGCAGTACAACTGTATGTAAGAGAAATTTTAATATCTGTGTTGCTATTGACCTTCTTTTTTCAGTACACACATACTGACTACCCATGTTCTGACAAGTTTGAGGCCAAGCTAGAACATTATCTTCTGTTCTTAAGGTGTTTCTCGTGGATAAAAAAGAACAGTCAAGTCATGATAATTCATTGAGATAAATATTATTCATTAAGTAATTTAAGAAATGTGTGCTGAGTGACTCTCTGGTAGTTATGGTTCTGGGCTGGAATGAGGCATGACTTAGAGAATGAAGAGCAAGAAAGACCTCATGGCTTGAATTACTAAGGAAAGACTTCTTGCGTTGAGAATCTTTGATCTGAGTCTTGAGAAGTGGATAGGCTGTAAAGAGGGTTCAGAAGAGTCTTCTAGGCAGTGAGAAACTAATACAGACACAGATAGGAGTGTCTCTGAGCAGTGGAACTGGCTGAAAATGAGCAGGAAGAGGTCGAGGAGAACCATAAATGAAGAAGCTTTTATAAAATGCCAGGAAGGATGAGCTTTAATCTAAACGAAAAATAAAGCTCTTGAAAGGTGCACAATGACGGGAACTTTCTGATTTCAAAGCAGTATGCTCTGAAATTGTTCTGGGGGCCTGCAACCTCACCTTTTTCTTTAGTGTGAAGGGGTATGACGATGGCAATAGACCCGTAACTTTTGATAGAGCAGCAGGGACAAAGTCTGTTAGAACCAAAAGTCACGGGGAGCTGAACAGTAGTTAGGAATTAGAGCCCTGTCCTTTAGGAGGTTATGGTTGGTGGTGAAGTGGGAAAACATCTGAATGATATAATTTCCATATCCCATAATTTAATATAATTTGAAACAAAACTTGTGTGCCCACTCCATATCAGGCATTACAGGTACTTTATTTTATCACTTAAATCCAACCATTCTGAAGCATTTATGCAATGTTGTCTTAAAGCAGAAACCCAGGTGATAGCGTGGAGTCCAAAAAAATTGGGACTTGTCAAGGACCACATATAGACTGGAGGGGAATTCAGACCTGTCTGGATCCGACACCCGTTCTCTTTCCCTTCACCAGTTAGTCACAATGGGTATGAACCAGCCAGGGAAATACCCTTGTTATCCTGTCACTGGGAATTGCATTGATTTTAGGGAAGAGGGTTGAAAACAACTAAAGAAGAATAAAATAGTGTGACAAGGAGTTAAAGGTGAGGACACATGCCCCTGGAGAGGTAGAGGCAGTGCCTCTTTAGAAGACAGTTCCACTGCAGTAGACATTGCCTGGCAGGTGCCATTGCACAGACTTACCAAGGAAAGACAAGCGGGTGATGACTGGTTTTGAAGGGAGCCAAGTGGTGTCCACAAAGTACCTTGCTGTACCAGTCTTGGTGTTGGTTCTGAAGGCACATAATTCAATAAACGGTTCTCATCAACTAGAAAAAGAACAGTCAGAATGTGTCCACGCAATGACTCAAAACAAAATTTCTTGGAGCTGAAGGAAAGCCATGTTTACCATCTTATCTCATTTCTTGGTAAAACAGGACATAAATCTCAAAATTAAATGATCTCCCTTCAAGTTTGATTTAATTTTAGAATTACATGGAAGGCTGAGGAGTGGGAAATTATATAACAGGAGGTTATTTTTGTTTTTACTTTTGAAGCACTCGGTTTTCCTAATTACTCCCAAATATTTTCTCTGTGTTTTTCCTAAACGCTTTCAAACTGGCTGTTGGCTCTTAAGAGGCATAATTTGTCATGTGAGGGATACTGTCATTTTTCATTCTTATCTGGTATCATTTTGGGCTCACACTTGACATGGACACAGTGTCCCATTTTGGTAGTGCAGCCGAGCTGTGGCTGTGCCTGCCATGGCAGGGTCATTTCTCTTGATTGCTAGCAGACTGGATAAACAGAAAAGCAAGAGGTACTTTAGCTAGCCTTAATTAGGGCCTGTAGTGCGTATGTTCTGTTCCAGATGAGACAACCTGATGAGAAAAGCAGCAGGAAATCATTAGAAAACAAGTAAATAAGGTACTGTTAAAGATTGAGGGGGGGTGGTGCACAAAACAACTTGGAAAACAGATTACCTTTCTTTTCAAGTTGGAAAGAAAGAGGCAAATGATCATTCTGAAGAATTTGTGAACCTTATCTGCACAGTTTCTAGCAGCTACTTGTCACTTTCTATTTTTATTTGCAAGTAAAAAATGGTGTAGAATTAGTGTTTTTTCTTGTTCAAAATATAACAAATCATGACAGCGTTTAATTTGCAAATTTGGATGTCTTATAAAATAATTGTAGCTACCATTTACTGAGTACTTACCATGCATCACAAAGAATTTCAGAATAAGGATTTTACAATGGTTTCACATGCAGTTTTTATAGATACGTTGCAGAGGATCAATATTATAGTGATATTATATGGATCAGTAAACCAAGACTTACAGTTGTTGAGTATCTTGCCCAAAGTCACCCAGCAACAGGTCACAGAACCCAGGGTTGAGCATAGGTCTTGAGTGTTTTTAGTTACTCAGGACTGCAGACACATCAGAGGGACTAAATTGCAGGTACTCAGCCTGTGAGCATCTCTGTCATTCATAGATCATTCATCCTTTAAATCTCTCTCTTCTAATTAATTATTCCTTTCCTATAAAAACTTGCAATAGGCGCTGACAAGAGGTATTTAGCAAACATGTCACATATAACAGTTATTAAATATAAGTAGTTGAACAAGTACCACAAAGTTTCGAGAATTTTAATGTACTATAATATCATTGCCAACCAGTTTTCTCCACTGAGAAGGCCTCCCATAAAACCAGTGCAGTTGGGATGAGGGGAAAAGTCTGGGCTTGGAACTAGAGTGGGGATCCTTGCTGTTGTACTGGACACACTCTATGGCTTCTGCCCCTCTACTTGTCCAATGCTAAATTTCAAGTTCCTTTACTCAAAGTGTTAAGATATTCCTATGAGCTCGTCAATAATTAAAATAATGCAAACACAACAGATTACACAAAGTGCTGAGGCTGTATATAGTGTTTTTCCCCTTTTTCTTCTTTTTATGGACTAATGAGCAATCTCGTGATCCATGTGGCTATTTAAGTTTTCAAATTCCAGTGAATAATTTGCATTATGTAAAATAATAGAAATTGACACTGTGATATATTTTCATCCCAGTTGTGTTTGTAATAACTTTGGGTGACACTGGCAATTGGTAAATTTTTCCTCATATGATTCGCTTGTGTTTTAAGTGCTTGGATGGACAGTCATCATAGTAAACATTACTATTCTATTTTTTCTTTAAAATTACATGTTGGAGCCACATTCTTTCAAGGCGAATACCTTTCCTGAAGTATAATTAAGTGATACAGTTATTCAACACAGTAATATTTGCTTATTTGTGTTATATTTTTGGAACAAGGAACATTTAATTTCCATGCAGGACAATCCAGATTTCCCAAGTCAGGGTAATCCTATCTCTTTCCTGGTTGTTTGTAACTCAGAATATATCTCACTGGTCCCCTGGAAATATGAATTAGTATGTATATTCCTGGGGTATCTAGAATCGTAAGCTCTAATTGCCTGTTCACTAACATTCCCCATAGGTTAGGAATTCTTGGTCACTGATTTAGGGCATGTGCCACAGCCTAGAGGACATTAACCCAGGCCTGTAAGTTGTGTCACCCAGGTTTGAATTCAGTCTTCGAAAAGCATTTCATCACTCTTAGACCAGCTGGTTCAAGGTGATGGTAACGCGGTAAGACAAGCAAATCCCATGAGCCTATTGCCATACTTTGTTCACTGTAAAATGAGTTCTATGGTCAAGAGCAATGCTATATGGAATATCATGACAGTAGATTAGACATCCTGTAAGTCAATAGATAGTAATTTTAGCAAACACAGTGGTAGGGAAGGTAAATCTATATCCAGCCTAAATGTGTTTCAGTGAGAACAAAGCTCTTCTTCCTTAATGGAAATGATCTTATCTAACCAACCTGATACCATGTGATCCCACCAGGAATGATGGCATATGGGGGAGGGGGGGTTCTTAGTGTTGATATCTGCTGTTGATTCATTGGGCAATGAGCAGTAGCCATAACCAGATCATAATTTGTGAGTGGAATTCCATCTTGCTGAAACCACACATGAACTCCACTGTTGGTACCATGACCACTTTTTGTTATGAGCCTACTGGGAAAAAGTAGGAGTAGTTGGGTAAAGAACATGATTAATGATTACAGGTTTATGGTCCACCCTGTTATTAAGATCCTCCTCTCCTGAGGCTAACCTTTGGTGAACATTCACATGTAACACACATATTTTTATATTTTGTGTCCATCCAGAGAAGTCTGTCTATATAGCTCTGTCTTCTTGTTGCCAGTTTCTTAATCATGTTCTCTCAAGCCCTGACCATCCCGTCAAACCATTAGCTCATGATTTTATGCATGTGCATGCATGCACACACACAAGCACATACCACACTGTCAAAATAACCAATCAAGTTTCTGCTTGAATTTCTGCCCATAGGAAGAATTTTTGTCTACCACTGTTGTTCAGGGCTTCCACAGAATGGATCTGTGATGGATTGTAGAGCTATAATTCTACAGTCATATACTTTCAGGTAGCACCATCATATTTTGCAGAACCATCTGTAAACAAGATCTTATTTTTGCTTATTCCACAGCCAAATGACCACAAGGAAACTCCCCATGAGGTCATAGGTACAGGTCAGAAGGAAGGAGGTAATACAACAGGAATGCAAGCCATAGCCATCCATGCCACTTGCTCATGCAACTTCAGAATGTGCTTGAGCACAGTCTTATATATATATAATTTACATTTGATGATGTAATGCTCTGCATAATCAACTTAATGGATTGGTACAGATTACATAACTTACTGGCTCATTGTCAAGCATTCTGGCTATATTAAGAAGGTCCAGCACCAAGCCAAATATTCTTACTCAAAAGTAGAATGGTTATCTGAAGATATAGCTTAGTTCCAAATCATAAAGGTATGTATTATGATCCACCTATTGTGGCCTGACATAGAGATACAGCATTCCTGTCTTCCAGTAACACTTGAAGCACCATCAGGTCTGCTGAGGCATACAGCCGAAAGAGCAGAACATTTTGTACCATGACCTGGACCTGTTGGAGAGCCCTATCTTTTTCTGGGCCTCACTCAAAACTAATAGCTTTTCAGATTCTTCAATAAATAAATCAAAGCAGCCTGCTTAAATGAAGTATCTTCCCTCCTATATCCAAAGTGACACATTACTTATCATGCCTCTTTCTTAATGGTAGGAAGTTCAGATGCAACAGTTTCTTTTACCTCAGAAAATATATCTCAACAAGCCAGCAGACTACAGGGTCCTGAGAAATTTAACTAGTTGGCACGTTCTTGTGTTTTTGTGAAAAAAAAATCCCCACTCTCTGGCACACTTCCTTTACGTGTGAGCCTAGAGTACCAATGACGTCCTTGTCATCAAGTCCAGTCAGTATGGCATCATCAATGTAGTATGTGTCCTGTAGAATGGGAAGATGACCAAGTTCCTGAGGAATGGATTACAAAATAGCAATGATGAGTTGGCAGAGTCTCAATGTGTAACAGCGAAGACATGTTGCTGGTCCTTCTGGCTGAAACTAAATATCTCCTGGTGATCTTTGCTAACAACTACAGAAGCAAGGGAGATATACAGAAAGGGGATATAAAGATCAACATCTAATACCAGGTGCCAAAAGATGCACTGATTTATTCTAATAATGAAATCACACCCAGAAGAGTAGCCGCATTTGCAGCCACCATGTGTTAATTTTATGATATGCCAGTGTAGTTCCCCAAGATCCATCTGGGTTCTGCACAGGCCAGGAAGGTCAGTTGAAATGAGAAGAGGGAGGAATAAGTACTCTTTCATTTTTCAAGTCCTACATGGTTCAGTAATTTTTCTAATCCATTAAAAAGTGTGGCCTTGTTTTAATTTACTATTTTGGTAGACCGAGCCAGTTCTAAAGTTTTCCTTTTGGCTCTCCCTATCATAAGCGACTGTACTCCACAGGTCAGATAACAATTGTGGAAATTCTCCATCTGCAAGCATGTCTACTCCAGTTTCATGATCCAGATCTGAGGGAAAACTATAATATGGGCTCAGGGATTATTTGTGCATTCTGTGAGACAGAACCAACCCCCAATTCCATTGATGACTTTATCTCCACAAGTCTCTATTCTGACTGGGGGAACCACAACTGAGGTTTGGTTTGTAAGAATTAGTGTCATTTCGGATCCTGTATCGAGGAATTCTGCAAGTCCGAATGCTATTTTTGTCTTCCTTATTGCTGCCTCCCAATAAATGGCAGAAGTTTCTTTGGGGAGAAATCTACAATATACATATTTGGTTTAATAGCAGAGAATTCCTCTACCCTTCTTCCATGAGAATCTGTGTCTGGGAATTGGCTCGTGTCTGAGATTTTATTGACAGGTCTTGACTCTCCATTATAAACTCAGACCTAGAGCTCTTCTGCTTGTACTAATAAAGACTTTAGAAACCTACCCATATATTTCAGTTCTAGGATCAGCATTATTAGTCAATGACAAACATCTCTGAGGCTCAGTATACGATGACAAGTGTTTCAACTATGCTACCCTTTTTGGCAACCACACTGACCTTGGCTTCAGCAACAAAGTGCTGAAACTTGGCTTCTGATATCTAGGATCCTATGCCTTACAGTTAGGGATTTAGAATCAGTGTCAGCAGTTTCTTTTGTCATTTCTGGCTTACAGAGAACATCTCAGAGCTGGTCAAGGATGATGGAACTCCCCTCGCAAATATATTTTCCAGTCATGATAACAGAACTAACTGTCCTTCAGACTCTTCCAGGAGATATATTTAGGGGGTGAATGAGAAGATCTTTTAAGCACACTATAGCACTCGTTACCCTAAAAGCCTTCTTTTATACACCAAAGAAGTTCCTATATTTCAAGTTATTTAGTGTGGGTGACTTTTTGGTCCACAAGTAACTTAACTGTTAGAATTTATTCCTAACCCTCAATCTAACATGTTTAATCCAAGTATCTGCTTAGTGAATCCATAATAAATTATGGTTCAAGCCAAAATAATTTTATCTAATTTAATTTTAAATTTCTTCCACCACAATCCTGTCTCTGAAGGATCTTTACCCCCAGTTTCGGTTTATATACATTATCAAAGTCATGCATTTGTGACATGTTTCACACCTTATTAAGGGTCAAACTTTGTACCTTATTATCTGGAGCCCATGTGGTCTCGAATCTAGTTTTAGGTCTAGAAGCAGTGAGGAGTGCTGGTGATATGTCTTTAAAAGGATTAGCGACCCTTCACAAGATAAGTACTTCAAGGAAAGCCATGATAGTTTCTTGAGACAAGAGCTGACTAACCCCCTCAGACAGCAGGAAAGCTGTTTCTACTGACAAATGAGACTCAACAGAATTTAATGTTCCCTGCTCCTAGGTTTATGAAAATCTGCCCGTATGTCTCCATCCCAATTTTCAGTTATAATCCTTCCCAATTAACAGCCTAACTTTAATACAATACATTCTGAGAAGTTGGAAGGTCAATTTGCATTATAATTTAACTGCCTAGAAGATAAGACTTAGTTTGGTTTTCAAAAATCTTTGTTCTGCAGCTGTGGGATATAAGGGCTTATTTTAGGGTGATCACAGAAGTTTTTTATAGTCTACATGAAGTTTTAGCTGGGAATTTAAAGCCTTGAGGTCATCACTTTTCCCCCAAGTTCTCCAAAAAGCACTTAGAAGTAATCAATCCACTCAATTATCTTATTTACTTTTACTAATATATTTTACAGCCTCAAATACTTGGCGACATAAAGGGTTGCTCTCTCTATGCAATTTATTACTGGGGTCTACAGGTGATATTTTTAAACAGCTACTACTAATGTCCTGCTTACCACTGGAAAGAGTATTAGTGTATTTAATCATATCAGGGAACTAACTCCAGAGAAACCAGAACCAATTCAGATAACTCATCATTAAAGTTCAATTCCTCTGAAATCACTTTTAATATCAAATTCATTATCATTCGAGGTTTTCAGAAAAGCAGAACCACTTGGATGTTTTTAGTTAGATGGATAGATGGATGTGTATATATTTATGTGTTTATGTGAGTGTATATGTTTGTATACACTGACACACACTTATATCCATACTAATATCTGTGTATATACATGAATAAATATATATATGTTTGAGTGTGTAAATATACATATATGTATACATATATGCGTACACCTACACACATATAAATTATATATAAAGATTTATTATAAGGATTTGGCATAAGGCACCTGTGGGAGATGGTCATACAAACTATGTAAAACTGTTGTTTGTGTTTGGGGTTAATATCTGAGAACATAATATACACATGATGTGGTAGAAATAAGAACAGTTGGAATCTTCAAGGTTGAACTGGAACCTACAAAGATGAACTGGAAACTTTGGGTCTCTCATCACCTCCAAAGCTCTAATTTAAACATTAGGAGTATCCTCCAAAAGATGATAGTTGGTTGCCCTTCATCACAGAGTAAGATATGCCCCTGACCAAGGAGTCAGAGAAGATGGAAGAAATTTATCAGGGAATCAAGATTCTTTGGGCCCAACTGTTGCTCCACACCACCAAGGTGAGCCTGGTTACAATAAATCATAGGTGGGTGCTGCATAGGACTTTATGTCTTACACTGACTTTCTGAGTATTAAAAATAAGACACTTGCTGCTTCACTCCTGCCTTCCAGATCTCATGCAAAATGTGTTGTATGGCAAGCTAAGCAGGAACCATGAATGGAAGGTAATTCTAGGGAATGTAATTCCAGATTTGCCTAAAATGACACAATACAAATCCTTCAAGTCATTGTTAATACCAAAATCCATTGTATTAAATATAACTATAATGATATTCCAAAGATTCTAAATAAACTATAGGACTTGAAAAGCTGTATTTTTCAAATATCCCTGATTATCCTGATGCCAACTGGATTTGGGATCCAGTGCCAAGGACAATGACATTCCTGGAAATGGATACCGAAATGCTGGGCATTGCTTTGTTCCACGTACTCAATGAATACATAAGATGCTAAATAATGAAAAAGAAAATACACCAATAAAAATAAATGTTAATCATTTCTAGTGCAGAGGATTTCTTACTTGTTAATTCAGTGAATTTCCTTAACTTCTCTTTGTAAGGCATTTGTCTGTGTTAAAGGGTCAATGTAGTTTTTTTCTTTTTAAAATTGAGACATAATTGCCATATAACACTATAAGTGTAAGGTGTGCAATGTGTTGATTTGATGCATTTATATGTAGGAGTATGATTACCACCATAGCATTATCTAACACCTCTGTCACATAATTATCATTTCTTCCTCTCTCTCTCTCTCTCTCTTTTTTTTTTTTTTTTTTTTGGTAATGAAAGCAATTAAGATCTAGTCTGTTAGCAACTTAGAAGCCTATAATATTGTATTGTTGACAATGATCACTATGATCTACATTAGATTTCCCGAACTTTTTTTATCTAATTGTAAGTTTGTCAGGGGCTTTAATTTTTTTAAGTAAATATATAAAAGAAACAAACAAAAAACTTCCTCATAATGTGCAGAGTCCCAGAATTAGCAATAGCAGGTCCAATGGTTCATTGCAGTATAATTCCCACTATGCATTTGTCCCAAAAAAGGATTTTTATCACTCTTAGGGAGAGAGCTTGGACTCATTTATCTCTCTTAGGGAGAGAGCTTGGACTCATGTGGTAGAACAAGTGTTTAAAGTTACGTAGACCTGGATCTGCATGGCACCTCACTCACCTCTTGGCTGTTGGCCTGAGTGAGTTATTAATTTCTGAGCTCTCCTTTGCCTATGTCAGAGTCACATGAAAGTCACTATATATTTTTATTGCCAACGGTTATTGCAGAGTACAGAAAACAGTGTTTAAGAAAACTCTTGCAGGAATTGTGACACCTTCTAGAAACTGAGCAAATGATGGTTACCTTTCTGCATTCATAATGATTCAATTCTTAATAATTCTTATGATTGTTTAATGACTCATTGGGTTGTGTGAGCACATGACTGAAAAGGTAAATTATGGTATAAAAATAAAAACAGTGATTGTAGTTAGCCTTATTCCTGGGATTCCTGGGATTCATTTTATATTTGTACATTATGAAGTGAATGAAGTATAGACTGTGGAGTGAGAGAAGATTGGGTAACTTTCATCTCCGCCAACTGCTTACTATATGATCTTGACTGAGTTACTTACCTTTTCTTAAGTCTCATCCTACCGTTAACCTGGTTTAGTAACATGACACATAGAGGATTACTTTAAGAATTAAATGAATTAATGGGTGCCTGGGTGGCTCAGCTGGTTAAGCATCCGACTTCTGCTCAGGTCATGATCTTGCGGCTAGTGAGTTCAAGCCCTACGTCAGGCTCTGTGCTGACAGCTCAGAGCCTGGAGCTTGCTTCAGATTCTGTGTCTTCCTCTCTCTATGACCCTCTCCCGCTCTGTCTCTCTTTCTCTCTCTGTCTCTGTCTCTCTCTCTCTCTCTCTCTCAAAAGTAAATAAACATTTTTTTTAAAAAAAGAATTAAATGAATTAGGTTGCAAAGCATCTATTGAGCACATGAGTACTGTTAAATTTTTTCTATTTCTAAAAATTTACATGTCTGTAACATTAAAGTGCTAGAAACTTAATTATTGCTTTTAAAATTGTTAAGACATAGATTAAGTTATTGAGTCCTCACTCACAAACAAAAATGTACACAATTAACAATTACAGGCAGGTTCAAGTATATTATCTGAAAATTGATGCCTCCAAAGCTTTAATATTGAATAAAGACCATTGCCATCTGTGCATACGACACTTTCGTGAGCGATCAACTGGTAAATCAACTGGTAAAGTAAAAGACGTGGAGGCTGACTATCGCATCATGGTATAAGCAAACTTGGTAAACATAAACTAAAGCTACATTAATCTTAGTTAATGGGTGGAGTTGGGACTGAATCAGGGAGGCACACTGTATATGGAATGTGCATTCAGTAAGCACTAACTGTGTACTGGCCCTGAAATAGGTTTGAACGATTCAAAGATATACAAGACAAGTTCCCTGCATTTAGGTGCTAGAATCATGTGCCAAATGTGAAAGGTAACAAGCAATGGGAAAAGTGGTAAGATCCAGGTATTTATGGTTCAAACATGGCATCGTGAATTATGTATATACTTATTGATTACTATAGTTCCAATCTTAAGGAATTGAAATATGATGAACCTGCAGTCTGTCACCTTATAGAGATTATAATATCAAATATGGATTCAAAATATTTATAACTTAAGATGGAAAGAGAAAAAATTCTCCAAGGAGTATTCAGATAAAGAAACTTAAGAGAAGGCATCTTAATTTAGGGTCATTGACAATTTTTTTCCTATCAAGGAGTTTGATAAATGTCTTAAAGGAGGAGTTTACATTTGAGCCAACTCTGAAAAGAACTGAGGAGACTTTTGGTATTTGGAGAGTAGAATAAGAGACTGAGGGGTGGCTAAATGGTAAAAGTCGGGAGGACATATTTTAGGTTGGAGCATAAAAGCTAAATTGTTTGGTACATAAATTAATTTGTTATTTTGATGGTCCAAAGTGGTCTAATGTTGGCAATTTCATATGATTTAACCTAGTTTGAAAAATATTAAGTGTCTCTGGTCGCCAAGAAGTTGTGTGACAGAAGTTTGGAAGCTTTAAACCTTGAAAGATTCCCTGTGGCTCTTCTGCACATGCATGCTCCAAAGAGGGTAAAAACTACAAAAAACGTGGGCTTTAGAGTCAGATGCACACAGATGTGAATGCTGCTGAGTCTATAACTTACCTTGGCCAAATCACTGAAACCACCTAGACTTGGTTTATTCAGTCACAAAATGGGAATCATAGTATTATCTTCAGTTTGTGTGGAGTAAAATGAGATAATCACATATAAAATTTCTAACATGGAATAGATCTTCAGAAAATGTTATCTGTAGCATTGCAGAATTTTGATCTTAATCAGACAAGGTTTTTTTTTAATTGTTTTAACATTTATTTCTTTTTGAGACAGAGAGACACAGAGCATGAAAGGGGGAGGGTCAGAGAGAGAGGGAGACACAGAATCTGAAACAGGCTCCAGGCTCCGAGCTGTCAGCACAGAGCCCGACGCGGGGCTTGAACTCACAGACCACGAGATCATCACCTGAGCCAAAGTCAGACGCTTAACCCACTGAACCACCCAGCCTCCCCAGACAAGTTTTGAGGGACAAATTGAACAGATCTCCAAGAAAACATCTGTAATGCCTTCTCTTGCCTCTTTCTTTCTTCTTATCCGCGCCCTCTCCCCCCACACCTCCAGCCGTGATGCATCCTCTATAGTAGGCTCTCTCTCTGCCAGCTGTTTAGGGATTTCAATTGCCAGGGAGCCCAGCTGCTCACATATGTTTGAATTGCTTCATTTCTATTTAACCTTATTGCCAGAAAATTAACAAGTTCAACTTCTTTCTTTAAGTTGCCAAGCATTTTGCACTTGGAATTTACTGTTATAAAAGTTGCATGGATAATTATTGATTGTTTCTTTGGCACTGTCATTATTTATGCAATTATTCGTAGCACACACATTAACAATTAATTTTCTGGAGAAATTGTAGAAATAACCCGTGAAGGTAAATAGGAAGCTCCTGAGATTTTCATAACATTTTTCTTTCCAAGTTGTGCAATTATGTATTACAAATGGGATTAGTGTTTGGGGAAGAGACAGATGCCTACACCCTCAGTCCAACATAGTCTGGAAAGTTTAAATTCAGTGTTTATTATATTACTTTACAGTTAATAAGCTCTTACTTATGCATACTGTTTTTTACTATGAAAAAGGTTTTCTTCTGCATTACTTGATCTGAGGTATCAAATTGAAAGTACAAGTGAAACATAAAGAGAACAGATGATAATAGTTCCCTGTTGCATATAGATAAATGGACTCAGCAACATTAAATAGTTTCCTTAATAGTTACCACTGGTAAGCAATTGAATCTTTATCCTAGAAGATTCTTCCTTCAATCCCCCCAACTTTTGGTATACGTATGTATAGATATGTCTATATACATGTAAATATGCAGTGCATAGAATACAGGATTTCAATCTCAAGAGTATTTTATTTTGTTTCATCCTGCCTCAGTTTCAGCAGGGTGTCTCTCACCAAGAAATACATAGCTGCCTTGTTCATTACTCATGTTCATAAACAGTGCTCAACCTTTTCATTTTGGCTACTTTTCTTTGGAATAAGGCAGCCAGAGGATTAGTTGAATTATAATGTTATGGAAGTTCATGTGTGGTCCAGACAAGTATTGTTCAGAGGCAAAAAATATAATGCAAGCTCTGCATTTTTTAGGTAACTTTCTTGGTCCCTTATAATAGCTTTTTTCTTAGGTTGTCTCAGGATACACAATACCTGAATTTGGCCAACATCTTGTTCTTTCTTTCAGTTGGACATGGCTTTGTTTTCAGCAGTCATGCTGAGTTATGCCTGATCAACCCTGTCCTCCTTCCCCAATCAAAACTAAACTGAAAACAGATGTGATCCGCTAACCTTTGAACCTTTGTCACTGACACTAGTAATATTTACTTGCTGATAAAACCTAGGGATAATTTTTTCCCAAATATTTATCTGGAATTCTACAGTAATCACTCTTGTTAAGACTTGTCAGAAATTTTAGTGTCTGAATATCCTACTACTCACCTGTCCTCAGGTTCTAGGACAAAGAATTATCTTCATGAGGACAAAAGCCAGCTGAGAAATGAATGCTAGTGATACTAGTAAAATTTGTTATCACCTAAGCTTGTGTTTAGGAAGCTAATTGGGACTTTTTCTCCTTCTTCCTTGCATCTAAAGGGCCTGAGATAGGGTATAGAATCAAGGTACACTTACCAGCGACAATGATGCTAACAAACACTTACTAAGAGTACTCTGTGGGCCAGGTGCTTTTCAAACCACTTTGTGTGTATTAACTCATTTAATTTTCATGACAATAGTACAAGGCAGTGATAGTCAGCAGCAGGACAAGCATTGGCAGGGTACTGAGCCAACTTACTTGCAAGTGGAATAAATTGGTGAGCAATAGTGTGGTCACACAACAAGGCATTCATTTTCTTAAGTATGTTTCCCTGAGGGAAAGAGAAAATATAGGAAAGCTACATTCCCTGTAAGTAAAGAATGAATGAAGATGAGTATAGGGAAGTCCTTGTAAGGCAACATAACTGGCTCCACTAATAAGAGGTGACCCATAGATGCCTCAGCCTCTGATCAATAAGGATAGCAACACTTTGTCCCGTGGTTGCTACATATGTGAACTAGCTTGGCAAGAGGCAGGAGAGCCCTTTCCAAAGGGCTTTGAGTGTTTAAAGAAGAAAAAAATAGATTCCTCCATTAAAAGTTTATATTTTTTTACAATTAGGCAACTTATTGGGTACCTCCAAGAGAAACCATATCACATTTCAAAGTTTTTCTTGTCCCTTTACAACACTGCTAGCCATTGTTATGGACAGCTAACAGAGAAGATATATAGAGACAGGAACATGCTCCTGGTAGATGTCACCACTTTGGTTTATTTCCAGCATATCATTTGGAGGTGAGCAAGTATCCTTTTATTACAATTAAGGTACATGAAGACCCCAGAAGGTTACACAACTATTAACTCAATCCCTGGCTGTCTTAAGTTTACCATGAAAGAGCATAGAGATAAAATGACACAATTCCTTTCTTCAAGAAAGAAGTAGGTGAAACCAGAATACCCTCCTTGAAAATAAGCCCTACTTAAGTTCAAAGGAAATGAGGCGCAGCGGCTAAGACATTTATGTGATAAACTAAATTACCTCTAAAATATTTTAAATAGCTGATAGTTTATAGTGTTGATTATCTAGTTTTGTTAAGACATAGCCTAAAGTCAAAAGGCGCATTGAATTTTCCAAAGCCTATCCTTTCTCTCAAAATTTGCCATTTTGATACCAGAAGCCCAAAAATATAAGAACTCTTTCTCATATGTATAGACCTCTCTTTACTTCCTTTAAAACATGAGTCATAAACTGTACATCTCTATGACTACCTATGTTTATATTATTTATACTGTTGTAGAAAGCAATGCAGTGCAACTCACTTAGGAAGCAATTAACTTAAAAGTTGTGGCTATCGTTAGTTACATCAGAGGTAAGTGAACCTCAATAAATTTACCCAGAATTTATATTTTTGTTTCTAGAACTGAATCCTTTCTGTTACACACTAAGTACAACTTCTGGGGTTAGAAATAACTATTGCAGTTTTTGTTTTCATGCTGGTTCTCCTTATAACAATTTTAAGAAAAGTCATTTTTCTAACAGTTGCTGAGTCTAAGTACCATAGAAAGCTCAGTGTTCTCCGCAAGTTCTAGTAGATCCTCAGCTTCCCAGAACTGCCTCCAGAAAAAAGATTTAAAGAGTAGAGATTCATCTACAGTCTCCTCAGTGGCCTCTTCCTAAGTCATTTTTCTTCATCAAGGGGTGTTAAACAGTTCTATTTCATTCTCTCTGCTTTTGTCTTCCGTGAAAACTTAAGGCTTATTTAAATAAAACAACAACAAAAATGCAATAGTATTCATGCTAAGATGTATTTTTTTCCAAATTTTATTTCTCCAAATTTCAGTGAAATTTGCTTTAGAAATGAAGGCACGACAATGTAATCACAATTAAGTCAGCAGTGTTTTGCTTTCTTTCTTAAGTTCACATAAAATACTAGTTCTTCCTATCACTCCTGGCACCTGAGACTTGTTGAAATTTTAGATTTACATAAGGACTAACACTTCCAGGTATAGCTAAGTCGAGCATATTCATAGGAGAATACTTTAAGCCAAATGAAGAAATATTACTATTTGTCACTTGCTCGTTCACATATTCATTTCTTCAGCAATCACACATTCACTGCATTCCAAGCCTATTTATTAGGCATTTACTAAATATCAGAAACACCCTGCAGTTCTGCAAAATTCCTTCACATGGGGAATTTACTACTTTGTATGGCACAATACATAATACAGTCACCTGTTCCAGACTCTTTCAAAGGCTATAGGACTAACAGAGATGAAGTTACCCTGTGACGTGACCTGCTAGTCTTGTGTTCTTGGAATCTTGCAGTGTGAATGTTTACCTAAGTCTGACCCAGTGGTTTAGTAAGACCCTTTTTGTATACACCTGGTAGGGGGAATTTTCAGGAAATTACCTGAGTGGATTTATAATCAAACAGAAGCCAAACTTGCTAATATTTCCAGGCTTTGAAGCTACACAAATTGGTAACTGTGCCAACTGTTTTTAAGTTGCTCCTATTCTTCCCTATTAACTTCATAACCAAGGTCACTTCAGATTTACTTCATGTTGCTAAACAATTAAAAGATTTGTGGCAAAAACGGAAAATAAGTGAAAGTATAATCAGGTGTAGCATTTAGGGAATACTCTTGGCTTTTTTAATTCATTAATTAAGGAAAACTCACCTTTGAATTATAGTACTAGTCAGTTTGCCAAGATGGTTCATTAAAGTCCAAATCTTATTATATATTACATGCTTTATGCTTTTCACACAAACTTATTATACTGCTCAGAGAAGGTGATCTCTGAAAGCACATTAGACTAATGTTCCTGAAACACTGGCTAATGTAAGTTTCATTGGATTGCTGTAACCAAAAAAGGTCACCTAATGATTTCTTCCGATAATGATTTACTAAAAGGAAAATATAATTAATTAGTTATTGTTAAATGTTTGACCTTGAAATACCTTGTGACTTGTTGAGATTTATAATGTTGTATTAGTATAAATAGAAAACAGAAACAATCTTCTGATATTGTTCTTTGTCATGTTTTATCTAATGTAATGGCAGCTATCATCTGTTGAGTGCTTACTGTGTGCCAAGCACTGTGCTAAGCGCTTTAACTCGTCAACACATTTTATCTCCACCAACACTTTTGGAGGTTACTATCACCGTTCTGATTTTCAGATGAAGAAGTTGGGACTTGGAAAAGTCATGTAATTCAGCCAAAATCACCCAGCTACTTAGTGGCAAAGTCCGTGCTTGAACCTGGGTGTATGGATACGAAGTTATCATGCCATACTATGCATTTATCTTGATTCTTTAAGGGAAGTAATCACTTATGGGTGGAAATATGATGAGGTTTTGTTTCCCACGTTTTCCAAGTAATTTAAGTAACCTCTAAATCATATTTTGGAGCAGTGACATTGTGAAAGGGGTCAAATAATTACGACTTTGAAGTCAACTATAGTTCAAATCCTGACTCTATCACTTGCTGCCATGTGGCTTTGAACCAGTTGTTTAAGCTCTTCAAGCCTCATTTTCTCCTTTTGTAAATATGGATACTATCTCCGTCTGGTTTGAAGATGAGAAAATAGCTAAAAATGTTGATGAGAAAACTTTGTGTAAGTCTACTCATTGGAAAGTTGAAAGGTTTATTTTGGGCCAGCACTTTCCATATATATTATTATGAAATAAAAATGAGAATTTGTGCTTTGAAATGTTAGAACTTTCCATTTATTTTTATTTCTTGTTGAATGTGTGTGTGTATAATAATAAAGCAATATATAAAGTGTACATACTTGTATTTTTTTCTATCAGACATGATTTGCTGAGCAAATTTAAATTAGATTTTCCTTATTCAAAGAAGGTTAAACTACTCTGGCATACAATGATATTATAGATACCATCTTGCCGTCTATATTCAGGCAGGGATTGAACATCCTACATCATCCATGCCTTGCAATAGCAATTTCATCAGCTGGTCTGGACCTTAAACGAAGGCCAAAATCAAACCAAGGAGACCTGAACATTTTAAACATTTAAATTTTTTTTTTCAACGTTTATTTATTTTTGGGACAGAGAGAGACAGAGCATGAACGGGGGAGGGGCAGAGAGAGAGGGAGACACAGAATCGGAAACAGGCTCCAGGCTCCGAGCCATCAGCCCAGAGCCTGACGCGGGGCTCGAACTCACGGACCGTGAGATCGTGACCTGGATGAAGTCGGACGCCTACCCGACTGCGCCACCCAGGCGCCCCGAGACCTGAACATTTTAACATCTCATCAACTAGTCACTAGATTCAGGCTGCCTCCCCCAGTCACACACACATTGAGAGGGAAATATAACCTTAGCTGAGATACCTCTCTTTGGTCAAGAGCAACTCCCAGAAAGGAGCATAACTTTGAGTCATCAGCAGCTACTGTCACTGGCAGGTTGGGTAATGAGAGACAGCTCTGTTCCCAAAAGAGAATTATAAACAGCAGACCCCAGTGTCCACTACACATGGTTTTTTGTAAATCTTAGGCATATAGACATGTGATGTTTTTGCTGTCCCTACCCTTTCCAATGGATCACTTTTCATTGTCTTTACTGTTTTCCTCCCCTCCATCCTTGTTGTTTGATTTGTTCTTTGTTCTTGAGATTGATTCTCTCTGATGCATTTAATTAATTATAATGTGTAATATTTGTTGTTATTTTTAATCACTTTCAGTTAGAAAAGTCTGAACTTTGTATTTTAATTGTGTTCCCCTTCTTACTAGCACATGCAGTACATTCACTCTTCTACAATCTGAGGGTACAATAAGGTTAATAATGTTCATACAATACCTCAGTCATGACCAGCTCCCTTAGACTTAGACAAAAACCACAACAACACTAATGTAGAGACATATATGAAATACACACACAAAATGATCACTAAGTTGAATACTTTCGCTTTGAATATATATTTGAGTATATATATGTATACGTATATGTATATGTGTATATATGTGTGTGTGTGTATGTGTATATGTATGTGTGTGTGTGTGTGTGTGTATATATATATATATGTATATGGTTGTATATAATCAGTCAATGGACAAATGTCCATTAAGTGGGCAAAATGTTTACCAGATTATCAAAATTAAAATCTCTAGTGAAAGACCAATGGACATCATGTGCCTCCAAATCTAAGAAGTACTCACCACCTATGTTGTGTCCTGGCCAATAAAGCAAAGAGTGAAAGTAATTATTAAGAAACCTCAGACAAATGAAATGAAAAATGTTCTATTAGAAAAAAGGATGGTGAACTGAAATCTTCAAAAATGTCAATATCAAAGTCATTGAAGAACTAGGGTAATATTCTAGATTAAAAGAGGCTTGAGAAGTAATTTTCTACCTGGCCCTAGATGGGAGGAGAAAACATGCTATAGAGGACATTACTTGGTCTATTGAAAATGGTCGAATACAAATAACAAATTAGAAGGATTGTATTCATGTAAAAATTATTGAAGTTGATAGCTATACTGGGGTTATGCAAGAGAATATCATGATTCTTAGGATGGACATATGAAACCATGGCTTCATTTACCCATTTCAGCCATAAGGCACTTCTTTAACCATTAGCTGTCACTGTTATGTTCACACCATTTTTAGCCAGATATGTAAGAAATTGTATGTTTTTCATGACCTTTAAGACACACAACAACTATATAAGGTTGCCTTAGAATTAGTTCCTGGGCATGCCAGGTAGCCATCACCTCCTTAAGAAAACAAAAAGAGTCCTTCATAACAGGATTTTTGAGTAATGCACTATTAAGAACAACAAGAAAGACTTCTGAATATAGTAAGGGAGAATTTTTCCCATTTCATAAAAGATGCTCACCAGAGCAAGGTTATGCAAGATTAATTTCTAGGGAATTGGAAGGAGATTATACACACACATACACACACACACACGCACACACACACACACACACACGCACATATACACGTGTTTCTGTCTACTTGTGTTTTCTACAAAAAACATGTATGTTAATAATGAGATAACTATAACAAAACTGTCTTACCGAGAGTGAGTTCTTAGTTTTTGACAACCACCTGATTTTTAGTGTTAATGTATTTTTTATATAAATAGCTTTTGTCGTCTTTATATTAAATGTTTTATAAACAAATGTTCCCATATTTACAAAATATAGAGCAAATCTAATGTTGAACTCACTTTACATCTTTTTCTTCTTGAATTTTTATTATAAATATAATGGGAAAATCTCATTTTTAAAAAAAATAACACATTTTCTGAGTATATTTACCTATCTGTTATAGATTAATATATTTTTGTCTTCCTCTATATTTATTATCCTTTGGAACATTATATATACATAGACTCAAAATCCTTTAAATTTTGTTTCATTGTGGGTTGTTTTTTGTTGTTTTTTTTTTTGGAATTTATTGCCATAAGGTTTGGTTGAATCAGAGTATTTCCATATACTTTTAGATACTGTTTTAATGTGTAGATCATTTAAAATTGTCATTGAAAATCAAACTGTTTTTTTCAAAGTTCATCTTGTTATGGAACATTTCTATTTAATTTAGCTTGAAGAACTTAAAGACATTGGTACTTTTACTTGCTGAGGAATTTCTGCAATTATGTCACTGTTAATTACACTATACAATTTTGTTTATATTTGCTGAAATCCTTAGATTTCAACATTTGATGTATTTTTTCTGTCTATCTACTAGCTGTCTCAATACTTTAATCTTTGCCATGCTTTCATTTTTCTTCTGTATTCTCAAGAGATTTTTCAGTCTGCTTTTTGCATTAATGACTAGACTCCCTATAGATTTACACTGGCTTTCATGACACTGGTAATATAATTTTATTTTTCATGCACTCTTTCAAATAAGTTTGATGCTGTTGACTAGTTTTTTAGGATATTATTAAAAGTAGAAAAACACTCTCTGTTTATTACAACCTCTATTTTTAATTTTTTTTTAATGTTTATTTATGTTTGAAGGAGAGAGAGAGAGCATGAGCAGGAGAGAGGCAGAGAGAGAGGGAGACACAGAACCCAAAGTGGGCTCCAGGCTCTGAGCTGTTAGCACAGAGCCCAATTCAGGGCTTGAACTCACAAACTGTGAGATCATGACCTGAGCCCAAGTCAGACACTTAATCAGCTGAGCCACCAAGGTGCCCCTATTACAACCTCCTTTTTAGTCTTTATTTGTTTCAAAAAGCAATTTAATTTTTTCTTCTATTGAAAATGCCTATTTTTCTTAAATTTATGTTGATTTAAGAATACACATACTTTTAATTTTTATAATTTATTTTAAAGGTTCTTTTTTTTTCCATCTTATTCTCCCCAAATAAAGCCAATGATAGATATAGACAAAATTGAAGTTTCCTAACATACAGGGCCTAAGTATTCCTCTTAAATCTTCTACCCCAACATTGTAATTCTTATGGAACCTGTCTTAGTGTAATACCTGGAAGGTGATGAGGTATGTGTAACTACTATAGAAATTTAGCGGTTGTGGCTCCGCTCAAGTGGAATCATCTCCCATTTCCTACAGCTTTCTTTCTTGTCACTCAAAACTACCACCACCACAACCACCAACGGTTTCTGATTTAGTAGACCCTGAGTCTCTAAATTAACGAAACACTGTAATGAAATGTCTGTGTTCTTTTCTGCAAGAGAAGTTAATCTCTTTCATGAGGCAAAGCCCATGTTGATCAGCATACTGTCAAACTAATATCACTTGTTTCGTCATTTTGCCAATAGTTTTCTCCATTTGTCTTTTTATGTATCATCGTAAGAAAGTAGAAAAAAACTGAATTTGAAGTTGAAAGATGTGTCAAAGGCTGCTAATTTGTTGACATTTTAAATTGGAAGTAAAACACTTGTTTTTTTTTTCTTTTAATTGTTTTGTTTTATTTTGTTTTTTTTTATAAGAAATTTATTGTCAAATTGGTTTCCATACAACACCCAGTGCTCATCCCAACAGGTGCTCTCCTCAATACCCATTACCCACTTTCCCCTCCCTCCCACCCCCCATCAACCCTCAGTTTATTCTCAGTTTTCAAGAGTCTCTTATGCTTTGGCTCCCTCCCTCTCTTTTTTTTTTCCCTTCCCCTCCACCATGGTCTTCTGTTAAGTTTCTCAGGATCCACATAAGAGTAAAAACATATGGTATCTGTCTTTCTCTGTATGACATATTTCACTTAGCATCACACTCTCCAGTTCCGTCCACGCTGCTACAAAAGGCCATATTTCATTCTTTCTCATCGCCAAGTAGTATTCCATTGTATATATAAACCACAATTTCTTTATCCATTCATCAGTCAATGGACATTTAGGCTCTTTCCACAACTTGGCTATTGTTGAAAGTGCTGCTATAAACATTGGGGTAAAAGTGCCCCTATGCACCAGCACTCCTGTATCCCTTGGATAAATTCCTAGCATGCTATTGCTGGGTCATAGGATAGATCTATTTTTTATTTTTTGAGGAACCTCCACACTGTTTTCCAGAGCAGCTGCACCAGTTTGCATTCCCACCAGCAGTGCTAGAGGGTTCCCGTTTCTCCACATCCTCTCCAGCATCTAGAGTCTCCTGATTTGTTCATTTTGGCCACTCTGACTGGCATGAGGTGGTATCTGAGTGTGGTTTTGATTTGCATTTCCCTGATGAGGAGTGACGTTGAGTATCTTTTCATGTGCCTGTTGGCCATCTGGATGTCTTCTTTAGAGAAGTGTCTATTCAAGTCTGTTGCCCATTTTTTTCGCTGGATTATTTGTTTTTCAGGTGTGGAGTTTGGATTTTGGATGCTAGATAGATTGGATATAGTTTGGATAATAGATTTTGGATACTAGCCCTTTGTCCGATATGTCATTTGCAGTATCTTTTCCCATTCGGTTGGTTGCCTTTTAGTTTTGTTGATTGTTTCCTTTGCAGTACAGAAGCTTTTTATTTATTTTTATATTATGTTTTATTATTTTTTTTAATTTACATCCAAATTAGTTAGCATATAGTGCTACAATGATTTCAGGAGTACATTCCTTAGTGCCCCTTACCTATTTAGCCCATCCCCCCTCCCTCCAGTAACCCTCAGTTTGTTCTCCATATTTATGAATCTCTTCTGTTTTGTCCCCCTCTCTGTTTTTATATTATTTTTGTTTCCCTTCCCTTATGTTCATCTGTTTTGTCTCTTAAAGTCCTCATATGAGTGAAGTCATATGATTTTGGTCTTTCTCTGACTAATGTCACTTAGCATAATACCCTCCAGTTCCATCCATGTAGTTGCAAATGGCAAGATTTCATTCTCTTTGATTGCCAAGTAATACTTCATTGTATATATATATACCACACCTTCTTTATCCATGCATCTCTCAATGGACATTTGGTCTCTTTTCATGCTTTGGCTATTGTTGATAGTGCTGCTATAAACATGGGGGTGCATGTGTCCCTTTGAAACAGCACACCTTTATCCCTTGGATAAATACCTAGTAGTGCAATTGCTGGGTCCTAGGGTAGTTCTATTTTTAGTTTTTTGAGGAACCTCCATACTGTTTTCCAGAGTAGCTGCACCAGCTTGCATTACCACCAACAATGCAAAAGAGATCCTCTTTCTCTGCATCCTCACCAACATCTGTTGTTGCCTGAGTTATCAGTTAGCCATTCTGACAGGTGTGAGGTGGTATCTCATTGTGGTTTTGATTTGTATTTCCCTGATGATGAGTGATGTTGAGCTTTTTTTCATGTGACGGTTGGCCATCTGGATGTCTTCCTCGGAGAAGTGTCTATTCATGTCTTTTGCCCATTTCTTCACTGGGTTATTTGTTTTTTGGGTGTTGAGTTTGGTAAGTTCTTTATACATTTTGGATACTAACCCTTTATCTGATATGTCATTTACAAATGTCTTCTCCCATTCTATCGATTGCCTTTTGGTTTTGCTGATTGTTTCCTTCACTGTGCAGAAGCTTTTTATTTTGATGAGGTCCCAGTAGTTCATTTTTGCTTTTGTTTCCCACACCTCTGGAGACGTGTTGAGTAAGAAGTTGCTGTGGCCAAGATCAAAGAGGTTTTTGCCTGCTTTCTCCTTGAGGATTTTGATGGCTTCCTGTCTTACATTGAGGTCTTTCATCCATTTTGAGTTTATTTTTGTGTATGGTGTAAGAAAGTGGTCCAGGTTCATTCTTCTGCAGGTTGCTGTCCAGTTTTCCCAGCACCACTTGCTGAAGAGACTGTCTTTATTCCATTGGATATTCTTTCCTGCTTTGTCAAAGATTAGTTGGCCATACGTTTGTGGGTCCGTTTCTGGGTTCTCTATTCTGTTCCATTGATCTGAGTGTCTGTTCTTGTGCCAGTACCATACTGTCTTGATGATTACAGCTTTGTAGTATAGCTTGAAGTCTGGAATTGTGATGCCTCCTGCTTAGGTTTTCTTTTTCAAGATTGCTTTGGCTATTTGGGGTCTTTTCTGGTTCCATACAAATTTTAGGATTATTTGTTCTAGCTCTGTGAAGAATGCTGGTGTTATTTTGATAGGGATTGCATTGAATATGGAGATTGCTTTGGGTAGTATTGACATTTTAACAATATTTGTTCATCCTATCCAGGAGCATGGAATCTTTTTCTATTTTTTTGTGTCTTCAATTTCTTTCATAAGCTTTCTATAGTTTTCAGTGTATAGATTTTTCACCTCTTTGGTTAGATTTATTCCTAGGTATTTTATGGTTTCTTGTGCAACTGTAAATGGGATCGATTTCTTGATTTCTCTTTCTGTCGCTTTATTGTTGGTGTATAGGAATGCAACCGATTTCTGTGTGTTGATTTTATATCCTGCAACTTTGCTGAATTCATGAATCAATTCCAGCAGTTTTTTGGTGGAATCTTTTAGGTTTTCCATAGAGTATCACGTCATCTGCGAAGAGTCAAAGTTTGAGCTCCTCCTGGCGAATTTGGATGCCTTTTATTTCTTTGTGTTGTCTGATTGCAGAGGCTAAGACTTCCAATACTATGTTGAACAACAGTGGCGAGGGTGGACATCCCTATCTTCTTCCTGACCTTAGGGGGAAAGCTCTCAGTTTTTTCCCATTGAGGATGATATTAGCGTTGGGTCATTCATATATGGCTTTTATGATGTCGAGGTATGCTCCTTCTATCCCTACTTTCTTGAGGGTTTTTATCAAGAAAGGATGCTGTGTTTTGTCAAAGGCTTTCTCTGCATCTATTGAGAGGATCATGTGGTTCTTGTCCTTTCTTTTATTGATGTGATGAATCACGTTTATTGTTTTGCAGCTATTGAACCAGCCGAGCATCCCAGGTATAAATCCCACTTGGTCGCGGTGAATAATTTTTTTAATGTATTGTTGAAGCCAGTTGACTAATATCTTGTTGAGGATTTTTGCGTCCATGTTCATAAGGGAAATTGGTCTATAGTTTTCCTTTTTAGTGGATTCTCTGTCCAGTTTTGGACTTAAGGTCATGCTGGCTTCATAGAAACAATTTGGAAGTTTTCCTTCCATTTCTATGTTTTGGAACAGTTTCAAGAGAATAGGTGTTAACTCTTCCTCAAATGTTTGGTAGAATTCCCCTGGAAAGCCATCTGGCCCTGGACTCTTGGTTTTTGGCAGATTTTTGATTACTAATTCGATTTCCTTGCTGGTTATGTATCTGTTCAAATTTTCTATCCCTTCCTGTTTCACTTTTTGTAGTATATATGTTTCTAGGAATTTGTCCCTTTCTTCCAGATTGCCCATTTTATTGGCATGTAATTCTTATTATCGTGTTTTTATTTCTGTTTGTTGGTTGTGATCTCTCCTCTTTCATTATTGATTTTATTTATTTGGGTCCTTTCCTTTTTCTTTTTGATCAAACTGGCTAGCGGTTTATCAATTTTGTTAATTCTTTCAAAGAACGAGCTTCTGGTTTCATTAATCTGTTCTCTTTTTTTGGTTTTGATAGCATTAATTTCTGCTCTAATCTTTATTATTTCCTGTCTTCTGCTGGTTTTGGGTTTCATTTGCTATTCCATTTCCAGCTCCTTAAGGCATAAGATTAGGTTGTGTGTCTGAGATCTTTCTTCCTTCTTTAGGAAGGCCTGGATTGCTATATACTTTCCTCTTATGACTGACCACCTTTCCTGCGTCCCAGAGGTTTTGGGTTGTAGTGTTATAATTTTCATTGACTTCCATATACTTTTTAATATCATCTTTAACTTCTTGGTTAGCCCATTCATTCTTTAGTAGGATGTTCTTCAGTCTCCAAGTATTTGTTACCTTTCTAAATTTTTTCCTGTAGTTGATCTCGAGTTTCAGAGCGTTGTGGTCTGAAAATATGCATGGTATTGATCTCGATCTTTTTGTACTTACTTAGGGCTGATTTGTGTCCCAGTATATGGTCTATTCTGGAGAACGTTCCATGTGCATTGGAGAAGAATGTATGTTCTGCTGCTTTAGGATGAAATGTTCTGAATATATCTGTTAAGTCCATCTGGTCCAGTGTGTCATTCAAAGCCATTGTTTCCTTGTTGATTTTTTGATTAGATGATCTGTCCATTGTTGTGTGGTGTTGAAGTCTCCTACTATTATGGTATTACTATCAATGAGTTTCTTTATGTTTGTGATTAATTGATTTATGTAATTGGGTGCTCCACTTTTGGCACATAAATCTTTATAATTGTTAGGTCTTCTTGGTGGATAGACCCCTTCATTATGATATAATGTCCTTCTGCATCTCTTGATACAGTCTTTATTTTAAAGTCTAGATTGTTTGATATAAGTATGGCTACTTCGGCTTTCTTTTGTTGACCATTAGCATGATAGATTGTTCTTCCTCCCCTTATTTTCAATCTCAAGGTGTCTTTAGGTCTAAAGTGGGCCTCTTGTAAACAGCATATAGATGGATCTTGTTTTCTTATCCATCTGTACCCTATGTCTTTTGTTTGGAGCTTTGAGTCCATTGACGTTTAGAGTAAATACTGAAAGATATGAATTTATTGCCATTATGATGCTTGTAGCGTTGGAGTTTCTGGTGGTGTTCTTTGATCCTTTCTGATCTTTGTTTCTTTTGGTATTTATATATAATTTTCATATTTTCTTGCCTCAGAGAGTCCCCCTTAAAATTTCTTGCAGGGCTGGTTTAGTGGTCACAAACTTCTTTAATTTTTGTTTGCCTGGGAAACGTTTTATCTCTCCTTCTATTTTGAATGACAGCCTTGCTGAATAAAGAATTCTTGGCTGTTCTGCTTCTATTTCCTTCAGGTATGCTGTTAGATTTTGTATTTGGGATTTTTCTTGTTTCTTGAAGATAGGCCTGGATTGCAATGTATTTTCCTCTCAGGACTGCCTTCACTGCATCCAGTAGCATGATAGATAGATAGTTCTCCATCCCCTCACTTTCAATCTGAAGGTGTCCTCAGGTCTAAAATGAGTCTCTTGTAGACAGAAAATAGATGGGTCCTGTTTTTTTATCCATTCTGATACCCTGTGTCTTGGTTGGAGCATTTAGTCCATTTACATTCAGTGTTATTATTGAAAGATGTGGGTTTAGAGTCATTGTGATGTCTGTATGTTTTATGCTTGTAGTGATGTCTCTGGTACTTTGTGGTCCTTGCAACATTGCACTCACAGAATCCCCCTTAGGATCTCTTGTAGGGCTGGTTTAGTGGTGATGAATTCCTTCAGTTTTTGTTTGTTTGGGAAAACCTTTATCTCTCCTTCTATTCTGAATGACAGACTTGCTGGATAAAGGATTCTCGGCTGCATATTTTTTCTGTTCATCACATTGATAAAACACTTGTTTTAATGTCAATGGGCCTGAATCCTATAGTTCCAGGCACCTACAATTCTGGCAAGACTCAGGTCAGATAGAGTGAATTAAAAAGTGATTAAATGGGCATAACACTGAAGTAAGGAAGAAGAGGACCATTTCCTTCCTTCCCTGTTTCCTTCCCTTATTCCGTCCTTCCTTCCTTTTTTTCCTTCCTCCCCTCCCTCCTCTCTTTTAGAAAGGGAGAGAGCATGAGTGGGGGAGATGGGTGGAGGGAAATAGAGACAGAGAGACAGAGAGAGAGAGAGAGAGGGAGAGAGAATCTTAAGCAGGCTCCATGCTCATCATGGAGCCTGATGCAGGGCTCAATCCCATGACCCTGAGATCATGACCTGAGCCAAAATCAGGAGTCAGACCCTCAACCAACTAAGCCACCCAGTTGCCCCAAGAGGACCCTTTTCTTATTGTGGTACTCATAGGCTGATTTTTCACATTCCTTGTCTCATTTTCATGGCTCAATTTCTTATTTGCTTCAAAAGTACATTCAGCTCAGGTGCATTCATGTTCCAATGGTCTGAACCTAGGATTTTCTTTTTTTCCTGTTTAAACTTAAGAAAGACTAGGGAAAAAAATGATGTACTTCTTTTAAGTGTTACATCTTTTGCAAAGGCAGGTTGTAAAGAAAACTCACAGAATGCTAATAGCTACTATCTGTTGAAGCAGAGAATTGTAAGTATTCTATAATTCTATTTGGATCTCCTAGATGTAATTATGTAACTAAGCTATGATCATGACAAATACAAATTTTATTGAAAGGAAACATTAAAAAATCTATATTTATTTCTTTAAGGTTTTGTTGTATGAGATGATCTACTTAACTACTTCATTAAAATAGCTGGATCTGTTCTTTTAGGAGAAAAAAATGTTAGTGCATCTTTTTCTATTAACCATGTCTGTAGCTTAAAGTAGTTTCCTGTGACCGTGATACCCACTGGCCCAGCATTCATATATTCTCATTATAGATGTGAAATGGAATAGTACACACTTATTGATCCACTTAATAGTTGAGATATTAAGTTCATACTATGCCCTTGCCTAGTATTAGCCCCCAAAGATACAGAGCTGAAAAGATAAAACCTCTGTTCTCAAGAAAGTCCAAAGGCCAAAGGGATAAATACAAGACAAATACGATACCTATTATGTGGTGTGATGAGTTCAATATAAGTAGATACAGTAAATCTGACTTGAGTTTAGGCAGGCCTTCTATATTTAGTGAAGTTAACTACATCTTAAAGCGTGAGGAGCAATGGTAAAGATCAAGTGAGTTGGTAGGTTGGGTGAAATTCACACAGTGGAAAGGGAATAACGCAAGTGTGATACAGTGTGGCCTCTTCTGAGATCCATGAAATGGACAGAACACACAAAAAGTGGAAAGACATTGTCAAGACCTTGTGAACCATTTTAAGGAGTTACAACTTTCTTTTAACAGAAATGAGAATAACTGAATGTTTTTAATTGAAAAAGTTGCAGGTCTAGTTATTCAAAATGCTTCAAATTAATCTGTGAGATCCAATTTTTATACACATCCAAAATTTTCCCAGCCTCTTAACCATGAATTTCATACCTACTCTAATAGCAGTGCATCTAGAAAATCTGCGGTCAGATGTTCATCTGTGGATACATCAATGAAATGCCAACATTTAGCTAAAAAGATCATATTCCAGCCTCATAAAGTTTGTTTCCTAAAATGGAAATGTATACACTCCCTAATCATCTTTTTATACTGTAAACTTCCTGAAGGTACGAATTGTATTTGACACTTTTTGTGTCCCTAAAATTACCACATTGCTTTGAACATGGTGATTAATATATATTTTAATGTATGAATGACTAAGAAAACATGAAATACAAGAATAATTTAGAAATCTGTATACGAGGCGCTTGGGTAGCTTAGTCAGTTAGGTGTCCAACTTCGGCTCAGGTATGATCTCATGGTTGGGTCAGTGAGCTCAACCCCCACATCAGGCTTTGTGCTCACATCTCAGAGCCTGGAGCCTGCTTCGGATTCTGTGTTTCTTCTCTCCTTGCCCATCCCCCACTCATGCTCTGTCTCTCTCTGTGTCACAAGAGTAAATAAATGTTAAAAAAATTTTTTGTAAAGAAATCCATAGGAAGCTAGTTTCAGAAATTTGATGTTATCCTATATTCTGTTTTATATTCATTGGAAAGCTCTTCCTTCTGTTAGCACAGAATTTGTTTTTGTCACATGGTTTATCAATGTTGCTAATGAGTTGTTAATTAGCTGCCAATTCTTGTGCAATTTAGAAGGAAAAGGCAGAGAAGGACTGTTCAAAGGAATATGCCTCAGTGATCTTGCCTATTTGTTTTATATGTCTCTGGTACTGTAGCACAGGAATGTTATACATGAAGTTATCACAGGATCACTGACTATGGCTGTGAATAGATTATGACTTCATTAAACATTACTAGTGTAGTGTCTTAGAAGTATTCTTTCTCTTTTATAAAGGCAAGATTTTAGTGAAGGAGGTCCTAGGTTAGCATAGCATCACATAATATAATGGGGAAAATATACACATTCCCAGGGAGCCTGGGTGGCTCAGTCTGTTAAGCGTCTGACTGGCTGAGGTCATGATCTCATGGTTGGTGGGTTCAAGCCCCTCATCAGGCTCTGTGCTGACACCTTGGAACCTGGAACCTGCTTTGGATTCTATGTCCCCCTCTCTCTCTGCCCCTCCTCCATTCTCTCTACCTCTCTCTCAAAAGTAAATAAATATTAACAAAATTTAAATTAAAAAATATACACATTCCTGTACACAACATGGGACTCACAGTCATGGTTTTGAATCTTAGTTTTGTTATTTACTAAATGTGTAGTGTTAATCTAGCTGCTTCACATTTTTAAATTTCATCTGTAAAATGGGAATAATACTTGCTTCTGAGGGTTTAGTTGATAAAATGGAGATAACATAGGTAAAGCATCAGCTGAGTCCTTGCATATGGAACATTCTTAAAGATACTTGTTTTATTTTCTTCCTTTCTTTCCTATAATGATGAGTCATATTGTATTTTCCTGAATCATGCACTCAATTCCATGATTTATCCTAAGTTTGATTTGTGTTTTTCTCATGGTGAGTCCCTCAAAGTTTAGGATATATCTGCATATTCTCAGATTCTTTTTGGAAATCTTGTGGTCCTAATTTATCTCATTTCTTTCATGAAGCTCTGCCTTCTAAAGGTGTTCATTTTTTGAGATTAAACCATGTGTCACACAAGTCATCTCTTTAATGCATAATCTTTGTAATTTGATGATTTACTACAGTCTTAGGTAAATTTTATTTTATTATTATTATTTTTAATGTTTGTATTTATTTTTGAGACAGAGAGAGACAGAGCGTGATCAGGGGAGGGGCAGAGAGAGAGGGGGACACAGAATCTGAGGCAGTCCCCAGGCTCTGAGCTGTCAGCAGAGAGCCCGACGCCGGGCTCAAACTCACGGACTGTGAGATCATGACCTGAGCTGAAGTTGGACCCTTAACCGACTGAGCCACCCAGGCGTCCTCTCTTAGGTCAATTTTAAATTCTTGGGGTGAGAAACCAATTTGATTAGCACTTTCTCTTTTTCCCAGATTGCTGGGTAGCTTTACATTGCTTAAAGATTGGTGATTATTTATTTAGAGTACTCACTGAATTTAAAGTAGACCGAAGCAGAGATAGTAAAGCTTGCAAAATACTCCACTTGTCACTCCATATTTCTAAGCCCCTTTTATTGTGATGGGCATGTTTGGCTGTTTTGGCCAATGAACTAAGGATTGAGTTGTGTGCCACTTCTGGCTTGAGGCAGTGACATACCCAAATTTGAGTTTTCAGTTTCTCCTTCCCCTACCTTGGTAATTGAAAGGCTGCAAGTTCCAGATGACATAGTTGCAAGGTGCTAGAAGCTCAGTCTGGTTCCCTTAGTCACCCATGGAGTAGAGCCTCCATTCTCATTCCCCCATCTGTCCTGACCCTCAGTGGGCATTCCCTGTGAACCAAACTGAGGTATTTATTACGTTAAAACACTGGGATTTGTGTCTACGTTGTTACTTTCTCATAACTTTGTCTATCTAAATAAATACTTTATTAACATACCTTCCTCCCAGGAAAAAAAAAATGCCATTTCTGACAAATGTTTTGGAGTAAAACAAACAAAATAACTAAAAGCAAAGAAACAAACAAACAAAAAACTATGTCCAAAACTATGTCCAAAAATAATCTTGATGCTAATAGAAAGTGAGAGGATTTTTTTCTGCTTTAAATCTTTAGAAGAGTTTTAGTATTTACTCTAATATTTCTGCCACTCAACTCATTATGACAATCATTTGGGATATTTCTTTATTTTTTTATGCTTATTTATTTTTGAGAGAGAGAGAAAGAGAACACAAGAGGGAGCGGGCCAGAGAGAGATGGAAACACAATCTGAAGCAGGGTCCAGGCTCTAAGCTGTCAACACAGAGCCTGATGTGGGGCTTGAACTCACGAGCCATGAGATCCTGACCTGAGCTGAAGTTAGACACTTAACCAACTGAGCCACCCAGGCGCCCCTGGGATATTTCTTAAACTATGTATCTGGATCTCATGCCAGATCTAAATAATAAAAATTCCAGGGAGACACTAGAAACTATCATTTTCAAAAGCACCTTTGGTTAATTTTATAGTAAGGAAAGTTTGAAAACTCCACTGAGAGGTGGAGATTGAGGGTTGAGATTTGATGAATGAGTTAGTAAAAAAAAAAAAAAAAAAAAAAAAAAAAAAAAAGTGGGGCGCCAGGATGGCTCGGTCGGTTGAGCTTCTGACTTTGGCTCAGGTCATGATCTCATGGTCTGTGAGTTTGAGCCCCGCCTTGAGCTCTGTGCTGACAGCTCAGAGCCTGGAGCCTGCTTCAGATTCTGTGTCTCCGTCTCTCTCTGACCCTCCCCCATCCATGCTCTGTCTCTCTCTGTCTCAAAAATAAAATAAAACATTAAAAAAAAATTTTTTTTAAACGTACTTTGTGCAATCAGTCTATACAGACAGTGCTAATTGTGGTATAAAAGGTCAGTAAAAGGAGACACTTTGCAAACAAATTCTGAAAACTTTGGTATGAAAAATACTGTGACACCACATTACAAGCAAATAATTATTGTTTGAAAGTTTAAAATGCACTTTCACGTATATTCCCCCATTTCATACTGTTTCTCTATGGTTAAATATTGTTATCTTCAGTCTATACATAGGGAAGCCTAGGCTTTGATACACTGTGTTTTGCTTCATGTTCACACAGGTGAAAGGCTTTTCTAATAAAGTCTGTTTTATTAGAAACCTAAAGATAAGCAGGCTTTGAGATGATTTTAAAAAAGGTAGGATATTGGGAACAAATTTAGTGTAAAAATATTGTATCTTACGATCTTAAAAGTCCTATTCTTTTCTCAGGTTTGGGCGTTGTCTTTGTCCTGATTAGGGCTAAGGATTCTTCAGGTGGTGTTTGAGAATTGCTGACAAACTGATAGCAGTTTATAGAGTGGAGAAGAATGTGAACTCTAGAGACAGACTCAGTTCAATTTCTGGTTCCATCTCTTAGCTGCTCTATGGCTTTTGGTGGTTTTTATTTTTAATTTTTTTAATGTTTTTTTTTTTTTTTAAATTTTTGAGACAGAGTGCAAATGGGGGAGGGGCAGAGAGAGAGGGAGACACAGAATCAGAAGCAGGCTCCAGGCTCTGAGCGGTTAGTACAGAGCCCGACGCAGGGCTTGAACTTAACGAATCTCAAGATCATGACCTGAGTGGAAGTCAGATACTTAACCAACTGAGCCACTCAGGCTCCTCTAGGGTGATAATAAATGCCAAGCACTCAGAAGAGTAACTAATGTGTGCTAAATATTCAGTAAGTGTTGGTTCTTTCATACTTGGAGACAATAGCATGTTCTATCAAAAACTTTTTTTTTCCATGCAATTTTCTCTTTTTTTCTACTTTTGAGATATAATTAACATACACCATTGTGTAAGTTTAAGGTGTACTAGGTAATGATTTCATACATGTTTATGTTGTGAAATGTTTACAATAAGTTTAGTTAACACATCCTTTATCTCAGATAACTACCATTTTGTTTTTGTTATGGTGAGAACATTAAAGCTCTCGTGTCATAGCAACTTTTAACTATACAATACATTATTGTTAATTATAGTCACCATGCTGTATATTAGATACCTAGAACTTATTCATTTTACAACTGAAAATTTGTGCCCTTTGTCTAGCAATGGAAACAAGAGACCCAGTTATTTTACTACATTAATATCATCCCTAATGCCTTGTGCATAACAAGTGACTGAAGTCTGATGAATCACAACAAATCGTGAAGGGTACATAATGTTCAAATTCTAGTCTGCATTGAAATCACCTGGAGGCTTTGCTACAACACACATTGCTGGGGTTCCACCCTCAGAATTTCTGATTCTGTAAATATGAGTGATGCTGATTCTGCTGGTTTGGGACTGAACTTTGGAGTGGAATGGACAATCAAATCACGTTATAGAAGGCCTTGGAAAAAGTTTAGGGAATCTGGGCTTTCTAGTGAGGTGTTAGGTAATGACAGAAGACAAGGAAATTGAACACTATAATTGTTCGATATTTTCTGAAAGAGTAAAGATTCGTTTAATGATATTTTTCAAGCTTCAGTGTTATATTTTACCTTCTCAGATAACTATTATACTAATCTGTCATCTTTTTAGGATTATATATCACTACTGTGTGATTTGGTATCTCCCCATCCTTAGGACAATGATTCCTAAGTTTTAGTGAGAATAAAAATCACCTGAGTTGTTAAATGCAGATTCCTAGACCTTGCTGTCACATCTGACTCAATTGGTCCGGTAGAGAGCCCAGAACTCTATACTTTTTCTAGTGCATGCACTTTGATTTGATTCAGGTGATTTGTGAACAACACATGAGAAGTACCACAGGTTTTTGTTCAAATTCCAGTTGCTATTGAAGCAAAGCTGTTGCATTTTTTCATTTTTAAGATACAATTTTTATTTTTAGGTGACCTTTCAGTCCAATTTGTTACATTTCATTAAAATCTGCTTGGTCTACTTCTTTTTCCAATTTCAGCATTTGGTATAAGGCATTTATAGAAAAGTGACTTGAAAGCAATTTAACCACAAGCTCAGCCAAATTAATTTAGGGAGAGTTTAGTAAACAGCCTTTGCTTTCTGTACTTAAGTGATCAATTTCAACACCTGCTTTTCCTTCCAGATGGAGTTAATTAACATTAAAATTATTGCCTATAGCAGAGACTTTTTTTTTGATAATTCACAGCCCTCCAGCTGCAATCCAGATTCCTACATTTCTGAAAATTAAAACAACAAGGATCATGTTTACGAGAAGCTAATTTATCATTGAACTATTTCAAGATATGGACATAAATAAGGCTTTGGAAGAAAAGAACTAGCATATATAAAGTGGATACGATATGCACGCATATCCACATGTTAGATCTGGCATGATCCACACAGCTATTTCATGAGCAGTTTTATTCTACCACCCATTTGACATATAAAGAACTTGAAGATTAGAAAAGTTTTGTAACTTTTTTGGATGTTCCACAATGAGTACAGTTTATAGAGTGGAGAAGAATGTGAACTCTAGAGACAGACTCGGTTCAATTTCTGGTTCCATCCCTTAGCTGCTCTGTGGCTTTTGGTGTTGTTTTTTATTTTTAATTTTTTTAATGTTTTTTTTTATTTTTGATACAGTGCAAGCAGGGGAGGGGCAGAGAGAGAGAGAGGGAGACACAGAATCAGAAGCTGTTTCAGCTGTGGCAGAATATAAACCCCTATTTAATAAAGACCATGTTCTTTCCACTATGCTGGTGTTGGTTTGCAAACCAGGCCCAGACACGAACAGCAAGAAAAGACCAAAGAAAGAGGCAGGCCACTGCAGACTGTTAGGAGGCTGTGTTTTTTTTTTTTTTTGTTTGTTTGTTTGTTTTAATTTATTTTTGAGAGAGATAGAGACAGAGTGTGAACAGGGAGGGGCAGAGAGAGAGAGAGAGAGAGACAGAGACAGAGACAGAGACACGAATCTCAAGCAGGCTCCAGCCTCTGAAGCGTCAGCACAGAGCCCAACATGGGGCTCGAACTCACAAACCGGGATATCATGACCTGAGCTGAAGTTGGATGCTTAACCGACTGAGCCACCCATGTGCCCCAGGAGACAGGTTTAATAACCAAGAGAACTTATATATGAGGCTTGTCTTGGGTGGCCACAAGACAAGTAGATATCTCCATCCACCTGACAGAATCTTAAAATGTTTATTTAGAGACATTAATGAGGTTAAGTCATGTATACCTTCCAGATGGTCTCAGCATTACTTCCTCAGGGCTGAGTCTTTAAAACTACTCCAGCTTTGGGAACAGTGGGTGCAACATACATTCCAAGGACAGGCGAGAAGGTGAGGAGCCTCCTATTTCTGGTTCCAGCTCGCAGATTGATCGGTGGTCATATCTTCTCTATGACTTCCTCCAGCAACTGGTTTTGACTTAGACTGAAGTAAATTTAAAAAGAAATTCCTGGGAAGTGTGAGTAAAGTATTTGCTTTGGGGTAGTTTATACTGAGATTAATGTTACCTTTTAAATATCACAAATTATGCACACATACATATGCATATAAAATGCATGTGAAGCTCCAGTGTAGTGTGGTAACACTTAAATAGTCTGTCATTATAGTTCATGATGTGCACTGAGAACTCATTGTGTGGCAGACAGTGGGCTAGGGATTGAGAGATCAAAGACAAGAGAAAAGCAGTAAGATTATTGCAATAGAATTCACGTGCAATAATGAGATATGTAGAAGATACTTTAAGGTCAAAAAGAAAGGAGAATCCAGTGAGAAAATGGTTATTTTAGGGATAAGTGGCTGCCCTTGATACTTCTTGTTAAGTCTTTTCATAATCCTTATTTTAATAATATCTTTAACTCTTTCTGGAAGGTTGTTTTCCAAGTTTGAGAAAGTCAGTCATTCAGGTTTTTTTCTTCCACTGAATCTCATGGTAATAATCTTACTCATTTAAGTGTTACAACCCAAGAAGTATAAAAAGATAAAGACCTGAGTGACTGATACTGATAGGAAGTTGTCTATCATCGTCTTCTCATGACAGGTCCCAGGCTTGCCTTACAGAAGGTAGTAGCTTCTTTCGGTAAAGAATTGTTTCGTGATTGAAACTATTGGAGGATATAATTAAAATGCTATTCTAAGGGAGACGTATGATCGATATAGGGAGATATGCAGATATATGAATACACACAAATACACATATACACACAGTCACTTCTCACGATTTGCTGTAGTTTTGTGCTATAGTTACCACAAATATTAAACTAGCAAACAGTAAATGAATGCTCCTAGGAAAAATACAGGGTTCTGTTCTGTGAGCCTCCCGTCACACATCTTTGTCAACTGATTAATATATAATCTTGTAGTATGCATGAAGACACGGTATATATTGTTGATTTGTTAACACTGAACTCACAGTCAACACCACTGTAACTCATGCCTGAACAAAGCTTATATAACTTATCTATTTTCTCCATTAGGCACATCACAGCCTTGACAGCACTTTTGCACTACACTCGGGGGCCATTTTAAACAGTGAAATCACCAGTAAAAAGCACAAAAATGAGAAAAACATGGCACTAAATAGACCATGAAAAGGGCACACTTGTTTCCAGAGTGAGTGCTGAAGCAAAGCAGAAACTGCCTTGTTGGACCTCCACTGGGAACAGACTCACCAGGTAACTCAAAATTCTCACCACACTGAGCATGTCTACAAATGATTGAAAGTCCCATATATGTTTAATTGGGGATTACACGTATATTTTAGTACACACATTTGTAAACACAGAATCCACGAGGAATGAGGATAGACACATTTTTCTATACATATCACTTAAAATTATTTAAAATATAGTGATAGCCTCAGTAAGAGCAATATATACCCCCAACACACACACTAGAGAATATTTTATTTTCTCTTTTAGGCATATTTCATTCAGAAAGAATTGGCTTATAGGAGCTCAATCCCCAATTGTATTTACAGTGAGTAAGAGAGTGCTCTGATATAGTCAAGGATATTGCTCAAACTCACTGGCTCTGGCTGACAATCCCGTTTGAGCTTTTTAACACTTACCAACTCTCTAAGGTATTCTATAACTTAAAGAGAGAAGAGTTAAGTAACTCTTGGCTGGTATAATGTAGAGTTTGTTTTTTTTTAATTTTTTTATTTTTATTGTTAGGTTATTTTTAGAGAGAGAGCATGGAAGGAGGGCAGAGGGCCAGAGGGGGAGCAAGATAATCATTTTTATTTTTTTAATGTTTATTTTTGACAGAGAGACAGAACATGAGCGGGGGACGGGCAGAGAGAGAGGGAGACACATAATCCGAAGCAGGCTGCAGGCTCTGAGCTGTCAGCACAGAGCCCCACGCGGGGCTCAAAACTCACAGACCGCAAGATCATGACCTGAGCCAAAGTCAGGCGCTCAACTGACTGAGCCACCCAGGCACCCTGGGGAGCAAGATAATCTTAAACAGGCTCCACACTCAGTTCAGAGATGGATGCAGGCTCAATCCCATGACCTTGGGATCATGACCTGAGCCCAAATCAAGAGTTAGATGTTCAACCAACTCAGCCACCCAGGAACCCCTGGAATTTTGTTTTGTGGAATTTGACTTGTGTCTTAACTCCCAATCTGCTCTCAGTATCAAAGTATTAAAAACTATAAAGCAAAGGAAGACAGTTCAATCAACGTAGAGGGTATTTGGGTTTTTGTTGTTGTTTTAATCAAAACTTTAAGGAAATAGACTAGGATTATTCAGTGCCAACTCTATCACTTACTGAGCTATTACTGTGTAACAAAGCATCCCCAACCTCAGTGACTGAAAGCACTAACTGCTTATTCTTACGCACATGTCTTCCCATTGGTCGGGGGTTCCTCCGGGCTCTGGGCACCTCTGCTTCAGGGTGAGGTAGCTGAAGCTGCTCTGCCTCCAGATGCAGGTTAAGGGTCAGAAGAAGTGGCTCTGCCCCACAACACTCTCATGTTCGGGGAATCCAGGGACAGGAGAGAGGTACAAAAGGAAAAGCAGAAATACCCAAAGCCTCTTAAGGACTAGGCTTGGTTGGATTTGTCACACTATCACTTCTATTCTCATTCTACAGGCCAAAGTAAGTCACAGGGCACAACCCAAAGTTAAACAGTAAGGAACTATACTCTTCCTCTTGAGTAGGGGCTATTAGGAAATTACATGGCAAAGGGTGTGGCTACAGGGAGGGAGAAGGCATTGGAGCCATTAATTCAATCTACTACACCTGCTGTATGTTTGGCACTAAGCTCATACTGCTTAATAGGCCTTAACAGATGTGATACATTTTTCCTCCCTCCCCCACCTCTTTGTCTCTCCCTCTCTGGTAATTATGTTTATTACCCAATAATATAATGAGGATACTGAGGATTAGAGGGTCAAATTTAAATCCCTCAAAGTTTCTCAGTAAGTGAAAGAGCCAGCTTTCATAGAAAGGATCACAGGGCTTTAGACTTGAGCTCTTTTTGTTTTTCAGTTTTTTTTTTAATGTTTTATTTTTGAGAGAAAGGAACAGAGCATGAGTGGGGAAGGGGCAGGGAGAGAGAGGGAGGGATACCCGAAATAAGAAGCAGGCTCCAGGCTGTCAGCACAACGGCAGATGTGGGTCTCGAACCCATGAACCATGAGATCATGACCTAAACTGACTTCCCACGCTTAACTGACTGAGCCACCCATGTGTCCCCAGGTTTGAGCTCTTAAGCACAGCACTATTTTGTTGAAAGAGATGCCTAGTACCCACTAGGACCAGAAATCAATGCCACATTTGCCTTTCTTCCAAGCTCATGCTTATCACACCATAACACATGGATTATATAAAAGAGAAACCTTCATGGAAAAAGCTTACATGCTAACACAACAGATTTCTTCCCCTCTTTCTCTCATAACCTATACCTAATGTGCCAGAATATCTTCATATTTCTAATATACTTAAAATACATCAACAATAAGTTGCTTCTCATCATTTCCATGCTACTACCATGGTCCAAGCCACCACCATCTTTCTTGAGTATGACTGCAGTAACTTCCTAACACCTCTCCCTGCTTACACCTTGCCTAAAACCCAGATATATGGTCAAGATAGCAGCCAGAGTATTACTTTTAATAAGAATTAATTTTTGCTCCGAGCACCTAGGTGGCTCAGTTGGTTGAGTGTCTGACTTCAGCTCAGGTCATGATATCACCAGTTATGAGTTCCAGCCCTACATCAGGCTCTGTGCTGACAGCTCAGAGCCGGAAGCCTGCTTCGAATTCTCTCTCCCTGTCTCTGCCCTCCCCCTCATGCTTGCGCTATCTTGCTCTCTCTGAATCTCAAAAATAAATAAACATTAATAAAACACTAATTTTTGCTCAACACCCTGTAATGGGTACTTAGAGTGCTTAGAGTAAAATCCAGTTTCCTTTCAATAGCTTGCAAGGCCCTCTTAACCAGATATATTCACCTCTCCATCCCTCATTTGCCTCCATTCCTCTCCTACTACTTTCTCCATCATTCCCTCTACTGCAGCCACACTGGTTGCCCTGTTGTTTCTCCAAAAAGTCAGGCAGGGGCCAATCTGAAAACTTAAGGTTGCACTAGAATTCTCTGGATCAATCTTCACAGAAATAGGTTTCTAGTTAGCTCCCTTATCTCTTTAAATTGTTTGCTTAAATGTCAATGAACCTACCTTGAACACCCAATTTGAAATCGCAAACTGCCTCCTGCCCTGCTCTGCATCAGCTTCCATCCTGCTATCCCCAATCCCTTTATCCTGCTATACTTTTTTCTTTTCTGGCTAACACTTTTAATCTTATATTATGTAATACAACTGCCTATTATGATTATTGTTTACTGTCTTATCACCCAATGTTAGAATATAAACTCAAGAAGCCAGCTTTAGTCTATGTTGTTCACTGTTGTATCCTAATACCAAGAAGTGTCTCTGGAACGTAGCAGGCAATCAATAAACATTTGTTGAAACAATGAATGAACTGCCCACTGAGGCAGAGTTTCCATAGTGTACAAACTTTGGAAAAAGACCAACGTGATTGTGTAATGAATGCAAGATCTACATTCGTTACCTTTGTGACTTTGAGCAAATTAATGTTTAAGAGCCTCAGTTTTCTCTGAAATGATGAGCAGACTGTTAAGGTCTCATGATACAACCCTTATTTTTGACAGTTTCATGGTTAATTGGAATTCCAACCTGTGGCCTCTGGAGTGCAGCCAATAACTGAGAATTTACAAAAAGAGGGACAATGTATAGTTTCTGACCACATGGATTTCAACTACATTTTCTGCATTCATTTTTCTTAAAATGGAGAAGTGCCGTTTATAATGAGCCTTCCTCCTCCTTCCTCCACCTGTAGCCAGTTATTCTTTCTCAGTGCAAGTGTGTGACACACTTACTTCGGTAATTGCTAGTAGTCACTGGAGGTGGTAGAGAAAGAGGGGTGGGTAAGTTGACTTTTAGTCTGTTTCACTGCTGCCATTCCTCGATTGGCCTCATAGGCGGGGAGGGGAGAGCAAGAGCATCATACACTCTCTGTACCACAAAGTGGCTTCAAAACAGAATTTTACTTTTTCACAGTTCTAGGGCCAAGACATGTGAGATCAAGGTGTTGGCAGGGTTGTGCTTTTGTTTTATTTTTATTTCTGTTTTTATTTGAGGCCTGTCTGCTTGTAGATGGCTTTCTTCTCCCTGTGTCTTCAGATGATCTTCTGTGTGTGCTCATGTTTGTCTCTGAGTTTATTCTTCCTATAAGAACACCAGTCATAAAGGATCAGGGCCAAGTGTAATGATCTCATTTCATTTTAATTACCTTTGTAAAGGCTCTTTCTACAGGTACAGTCACATTCTGAAGTACTGGGGTTAGGATTTTATATGGATTTTGGGAAGACACATGGGGCCCATAACTGGGAGTCATGAATGAAGAGCACAAGAAATCTATTATTTATGTTTGTCAGAGATGCCTTCTTAACATTTTTTTTTCTTTTGCTCTGACAAGTAGAACCATATTTCGACTATAAAGGTAAAGTTACTAGGATGATCTAGCCATTCAAAATGAAAAATAGCCACATGGAGTAAAAGTAGGTGTATAGGTATGTGGTCTGGGGTCAGTGTTCAGTGTTCACTAAAAACTAAAATGCACAACTGCAAGGTCTATCACACACAACCATTTTCAAAAATTCAAAAATGAATAAATAGTAATTCTAACTGTGAAGTAATAGCAAGAATTCTTATTGCTAGCCTCTTCTGTCACAAATCTGTCACAAATATAATAGTTTCTGGGCACCTTCGTGGCTCAGTTGGTTAAACCTCTAATTCCTGATATTAGCTCAGGTTGTGATCTCAAGGTCGTGGGATCAAGCCCCGAGTTGGGCTCTGTGCTAAGCATCAGGCTTGCTTGAGATTCTCTCTCTCCTTCTCTCTCTGCCCCCCTTCCTTCCACTCGTGCACTTTCTCTCCCTCAAAATAAATAAAAATTTTAGAAAAGCAAATATAATTAGTTGTCTTCTGCATAATCTGTTTCCCAGTTTGAGTTTTATCTCATATTGCCAAAATCAGTAAAATTAGTATTTCTTTGAATACCTAAGTGTGTTTGCAATTGAGTCTGTTCTCTTGTTTTTACCAGTATTACATATTGGTTAGCTAATGATCAAATAGTGAAACTATTGCAGGAAGCCCGTAAACTCCCTTCCAGACTGACACCAGATCTTTATCTGGAACAATACTTTCTGGATTCATCTTTTCAACTCATTTTCCAAGGATTGGAAAGCTTGGCCTTATTATTCTATCTGGGTAATTCCAATCTATTATTCTTCCTAATTTAGTAGAATTCCCTAATCTACAAGCAAAAGTTAGGTCCCAGGAATCTTGCTGTTACTTAGCATTTTTTAAAATGCATAATTAAAAGTCAAATAATTGTCTTTATTCTTTTAAAATTATGAGATTTCCTATTTACTATCACTTTTAGATATCTACTTTATATTTACAATATATTTTTAATATTTACTGTAAATATTAAAAACAATTACTCTGAGTCTCCTTTTTCATCATTTGGGGCTGAGAGCTCTGCAGGTGTTTGTACGGTGATTTTAAATTTTTTTTAACTTTTTTTAAAATTTATTTTTGAGACGGAGAAACAGAGCATTAACAGGGAAGGGTCAGAGAGAGGGAAACACAGAATCTGAAGCAGGGTCCAGGCTCTGAGCTGTCAGCACAGAGCCCGACGCAGGGCTCGAACTCACGGACTGCGAGATCATGACCTGAGCCAAAGTCAGCCGTTTAACTGACTGAGCCACCCAGGCGCCCCTGTAGGGTGATTTTAAATCACATAGTTTATTCTGAAGCATTGGGCTCTAATTATTCAGTCCCAGTAATTCTCTATATTTCATTTGTCTGTCGTGTGTTAAGATTGATATTCCTGAGTTGGAATATTCAGTGTGTTTTTCTGGGACTCAGAAAATTGTGGCCTGGGGCCAAATTCTTGCCAGCTGGCTGATTTTGTCAATAAAGTTTAATTGCACAGACATACCTATTCCTTTACATACAGAGTCGAGTAGTTGAGAAAGAGACTGCATGCCCCTGAAGCCTAAAATATTTATTGTCTCTTTAGATAAGAAGGTTGCCAATCGCCATGTTATGTATATTTTATTTTTTAACGCTGCAATGAATATGACCATCTCTATTTATTTTAATTCCAGTCTGGTAAACATTAGGTGTTCGTTTCGGGTGTACAATATACTAATTCAGCAATTCTATACATTACTCAGTACTCATGAAAACAAGTGTACTCTTAATTCCCTTTACCTGTTTCACCCATCTCCCCAGGAACCTCCCCTCTGGTACCCATCAGTTTGTTTGAGTCTGTTTCTTGGTTTTTGACTTTTTTCCTTTGTTCATTTGCTTGAGTGAAATCATCTGGTATTTGTCCTTCTCTGATTTCTTTCATTTAGCATTATACTCTTTACATCCACCCATGTTGATGCAAATGGCAAGATTTCATTTTTTTAATGGCTGAGTAATATTTTGTTTTGTTGCATATGCACACACACACACACACACACACACACACACACACACACACACCACATCTTCTTTATCCATTCATCTAGTAAAGAACACTTAGGCTGCATATCTTGAATGTTGTAAATAATGCTACTATAAACATAGGGGTGCATATACCTTCTTTAGTTAGTCTTTTTTTTGTTCTTTGGATAATACCCAGTAGTGGAATTATTGGATCATAAGGTAATTCTATTTTTCATTTTTCGAGGTACCTACATACTGTCTTCTACAGTGACTGTACCAGTTTGCATTCCCACCAACAGTGCATGAGGATTCCTTTTTCTCCACATCCTCACAACACTTGTTTCTTCCATTTCTTATTTTAACCATTCTGACAGGTGTGAGGTGATATCTCATTGTAGTTTCAGTTTGCATTTCTCTCATGATAAGTGATATTGAACATATTTTCATGTGTCTGTTGGCCATCTGAATGTCTTATTTGATAAATGTCCTTTCAAGTCTTCTGCCCATTTGTTTTTAATTGGTTTATTTGGGGTTTTTTTTGGTGTTGAGCTGGATAAGTTCTTTATAAATTTTGTATGCTAACCTTTTATCAGATATGTCCTTTGCAGACATTTTCTCCAGTTAAGTAGGCTATCTTTTAGTTTTATTGATTGTTTCCTTTGCTGTGCAGAAGCTTTTTATTTTGATGTAGACCCAAAAGTTTATTTTTGCTTTTGTTTTCCTTTCTTCAGGAGATATACCTAGATAAATGTTGCCACTGCCCATGTCAGAGAAATTACTGACTGCTGTCTTCTAGGATGATTTCAGGTCTAACATTTTGGTCTCTACTCCATTTTGAGTTTATTTTTGGATATGATGTAAGAAAGTGGTCCATTTTCTTTCTTTCTTTCTTTCTTTTTGGCATGTAGCTGTCCCATTTCCCCAAAGCCATTATCAAAGGGACTATCTGGACTGTCTTTTTCTCGTTGTGTCTTCTTGCCTTCTTTGTCAGATTAATTGACCATATAGGTGTGGGTTTATTTGGGGGCTTTCTATTCTGTTCTGTTGATCTCTGCATCTATTTTTGTGCAAGTACTATACTGGTTTAATTACTACAGTTTTGCAGTATATCTTGAAATCTGGGATTGTGATACCTTCACTTTTGTTCTTCTTTCTCAAGATTGCTTACACTATTTTTGATCTTTTGTGGTTGCATATAAATTTTAACATTTGTTGTTGTAGTTCTTTGAAAAATGTTAGTATTTTGATATGGATTGCATTAAATGTGTAGATTTTTTTGGGTATAGACATTTTAACAGTATTGTTTTACAACACATGCACATGGAATGTCTTTCCATTTGTTTGTGTTATCTTCAGTTTCTTTCATCCGTGTTTTATAGTCTCCACAGAACAAATCTTTCACCAATTTGGTTAAGTTTATTCCTATATATTTTATTATTTTTTGACCAGCACTATTTTTATCCTAACTGCTTGGGCAATAATTCAGCATAGATGCTAACTGAAATTGTTTTTATCCTTAATGCATTCTAACCTAGCTGATACCTTAAAAAAATTTATACTGAATTTACTTCCTTGCCATAAATGAAGATTAGTTTGTACAAATTTGCCTATCTATGGAAAGTCTATTGTCATTATATTATTAAAATGCATTCTGTCTAAATACTGTATTTTTTTCAGTAGCTGTGTTAATGTATACTTAATAATATGATTTATAATTTTACTATGAAATAATCAGACTTTGTATTTTTTGCTTTTATATTTTATTTAATATTTTTTAATTCTTTCAGTGTCAATTTTGTTTGGAGATGGGTGCTGAGATGTAAACTGACTGGTAAGTGATACCACGTTTCTTAATGTGATGCATTTTTAAAAAGTATATATTCTGACACCCTGATCCTTAAAGCTAGAAACCAAACCTATGATTTAGGGGTATTGTAATATTCTATTCTCCACCTGCAGATAAAGTTCCTAGAGAAATATTTTTTGTTTATCCCTCACTAAATGATATGATGGGTGAAACAGTTCCATCTGCAAAGTGGCAAAAGATAATGGAATTAAATGATTTGGAGAACACTTAGTGTTTGTGTTGTCATGAAAACACAGGGTTCATATGAATAAAGAAAAACCAGGGTCCAGATGAATAAAGAAAAAAAAAGGAAAAATAGAAAAACTAACCTGAGACGAACTATACAGTGCTAACTTCTATGAACAATGTAATTTGCTTAGATTTTCTATTTTTTAAAGGTTTTAGCACCCCATGAAAAATATGGAATGTCTATGAAATTCTTTCATCTCATAAAATGCTTAGAAATATGGAAATGAATGATTCATTCTTGTTCCAGAATTTGAATGGATGAAGTATTTAGTTTCTTTGATGTATCAAAGTAATAAAATCCTGTCAGAAAATGTTAGGTTTCCTAATATTGAAGCATGCACATTTAATAATCAAGTTTACAAGAACTTATTAATTTTATCTGAGAGCTAATTTCAAACTAAGTATTTTTGGGGAGTTTATTTAATAATTTTAATGGCAGTTGATATTTTCTGTTGCTATTCACAATGCATCGAAGTTGAAAAAACCATCACTGTGAAGTCACAGGTTTTATCTTAAACCAAGGGAAATCTCGTTTCTTTCCTAATAAATAATTTAGATGTTCTGTGGCTCTGTGTCCTTATGAATCTATGTAACTTAGCTGAGAAGCAATACAGCAGGAAGAATTTATTCTTGACTTAAATGTATTATAAATCAGATGGGTTATTCAAGAGGAATTGTTGGTGTTTTCATGTCTCATTACTTCATTGAATAATGCAAGATATCTTCTTGGGAGAGCCAGTGAAAATACGATTACACATAATTTTTAATTATTATTTAGGAATTGGGATTTATATTAATGTCTATGTAATATTTTTATTTTACACAGACATCTTAACAAAACACTTTTAACCATCTCCTTTGAGAATACAGGAGGAAATATTATTAGAGGAGTTGAAATAGGCTTACTCTATACTACCTTACCAGCCTATTAACATTTTATAATAAAGTTGATTTGTTCCCATAGCATTTCTCTTTTAAGTACTCATTTTGCAAATGAGACAATGCTATTTGATATCACCACAAGCAAATATTATAATGTTGAGCAATTATAGCCTACATTCTAAGAATCAGTTGAGAATATTCTCAAAAAGTTATATTTTTTTAAATGGCCCATGAAAACCTGGAAAAAATAGAATGAATAAAAGTAGAAAAGAAATTAAATCAGTGAATAGAAAATATAGAAGTTGCAAAGTGAGAGACCAAGTCATTATGTATAAACAAGAGTATTTTTATGTAAACATGCTGTCTACAAAGTGGAAAGTTAGGTCATCTGAAGAGATGTTTGGTTATTTCACATATTTTTAAATTAATTTGATTTTTAAAATGAAGTATATGAGACTTGTTGAGACATTTTTCTTGAAAATATTTGACATGTGTTACCTTAACTAAGCAGGATCTGATCGACAGTCATATTAGAGAGAACTATGATGTAGAAGATTGCAGAAAAATGCTATAAAGGACCTCTTGAAATTTAATCTGGAAATAACTAGTCATTAAGTAGCCTTGTTGGTGAAATTGAACAGCCATTTAGTGGGTCCAAAGAAGCAGCCTTGAGTTTTGATTGTTTAACCTCTCAACTTTCAAAAAAAAAAAAAAAGCTATTTTCAGTACCAGTATTTCTGTACTTCATTTAACACCAAATTATGGAATTTATAAAAACTATGTAAGTGTATATGTTAAATCAAGAGAAAAATAATGGCTTGTGGTACTGAGCTGGAAACATGAGAAACTGACTAACATATGATTGAATACTTCGTATGGATGAGAGAGTACGTTTAACTTTTATAGGTAAGCAGCTATTTCTCAAGCAGTTATACCATGATGAATTCAAATGTCAAGAATTGTTGTATCAAAGGCTTGTTTCTGGGTCTAAAATTAGTCCTTCTTGCAATTGAAGAATTTCTATCTAGTTTGGATATACTTTCTGATACATAAATCCTGATAAGCAAGAAAACAGTCTCTCTAAAGTAATTTGTTAAAACTTCTCAACCACATAAATGACTAAAATTTGTTTTCTTGATAAGGTCATGTAACAATAAAATGCCCAAAGGATATATGAATTCACTAAAATAATCAGCACTAATCCAGGTTTATATTTATCATTAGAAATTATGACTGAAGACATAATTTGGCTGTTGATACCATTTTAAATGACTAAAAATTTATCTGTAGGTGACATTTTGTAGGTATATAATCTCTTGTGACTATGAGGTCTACAAGAGCAGAAGCGGCTTTACTTTTGAATCCTGAGAAAACAAAAAGTGCTTGAAATATAACCTACTTTAATAAATTTTTTAAAAATAAATCAATTATATGTTTTGAGGGTAAATAGTGTTTTTATTATTACAATTATTATTTGATTATAGAATATATAAAAAACATCATCCTTGGTTTTGGTAAAGAAATAGTATTACATATATTTAAGGGCAAGAACTCTGGATCCAGAATTTGGGGATGATGATCCGGCTCATCCAAAGTATATGATCTCATGCCTCTCTATGTCATACTTTCATTGTCTCAGAATATTGAATGAGCTGGTAATGTGCTTAGAGATGTTCCTATCATACAGCAAACATTACATGGTTATTAATCATTATTATTGTTTTCATAGTTGCTGCTGTTGGAAATCAGACATGCCTTAAAGCTTAAGGTGTTCATATTATAGTAGGAGAGACAGGTATAAACAAAACTAATTATAATATAAAGTATGATACATTCCAGAAGCTATAAATAGAAAGAATATAATAGGGGCACTTAATGAGTGAGAATTTGGAATGGTTTCACAAATGAGGTAGGTCTTTAGCCTGGGCCTAGATGATTTTCTTGTGTATATTTTATCATCAGAAACCAGCAAGGACAGTGTTCTGGGAAGATGAACAGTGGAAAATATTTATTCAAGAGTCCTGATAAATCAACAAAACAGCATTAGCATTATATGGCTTTTAAATAGCTATTAATTACTAAAAATCCTATTTTACAAAATCCTTTTCATGCCATTTTGTTTTCCTAGCATTTACTCTTTAATTTGGTTTTCAAAGACATTCAATGTCAAGGTCCAATCCATGTCTCCAACCTTACCTTCAATATTGGAAGGAGAATACTTCCAATATCCTCCACCTATAAGTCCAATTTCATTTTATGCTGCAGCCATTTTTTCCTCTTTTCCTGAATATTCTATAGATTTGTACATTTTCTCTCTACCTTGAAGGCTGTTATTCTTACTCCTGCACGGGACAAACTCTAAACTTCTATAAAACTCCTTGTTCAAATGTTAGTTCTTTTATAAAGCTTTCCCTGATATTTTATGTCATTTTCAAGTTTGGCAGATAGAAACCAGATGCAGATGTGCACACCCCACAACACAATCTGATAGATTACATTATCAATTTATTTCATCAAGAAAAGAGAATATTTTTAGAAGCAAGTTTGACCACCCAGAACTGGAACAGATGCAGCCTAGTTCAGTGTGTAGTTCCTTGGCCTCCAAATCCCTCAAAGGTGAGGGCCGCCATGCATCTGGTGGTGATACTGGCTGATGTGAGAAGCTAAATTTCTTCCTGGGCCATGATTCTTGCATTATTGGTGTTTTCATTACTATCCATAAAGAGTTACACATATAATTTACATGCTTCCATTTAAGGGAAATATTGATTCCACATTCTGAACTAATTTCAGAACTAAAAGTGAAGGGGTTTCATCAACTAGGGGAAAGTAGGATTATGGTTCTGAGTAGTACTTTTATTGAGAGTTCCAGTTTTACAGAAATCTTATGTATCTCTACACAATATTAGACCTTTCATTTTCCAGATCCCATTGCATTTTCTTTATTTTAAGCCAGAATCCATGCTGGGGACTGCATGGATTAAAGTAGATAAAATGCAGCTTTGTCTTCATGGATATCATAATACAGTAGGTAATACAGATTGATAGCTCAGCTAACTTGAATGATAATCTCTGTCATCATAGAGGCAAGTACTGAGTGCTGTGAAAGTGCGTAAATGGGAATGAGAAGTACCTTGGAGAAGGTGACACTTGAGGTGTCAATATGGCTTAACTAGGTGAAGAGATTGAAGAGAGCATTTCAGTCAGTGGAACTGCATGTTAAAGTTTCCTTCACCAGAGTATATAATACATCCAGAGAGCTGCGTGTAACTCGGCATTCTCATCTCTAAGAAGCCTCAATGGTGGAGTGCATATGTATGCTTTAGGGTCCAATTCATAGTACCTCCTAGTTCAGCAAACATTTTATGATTAATTATTTACTGTGCTTATATCCATGTGCTCAGCGTTACATCTAAAAAAATGAATAGCCTGATTCACTGAAAATATTTGACTTAAACATGTAGGTGTCTTATGTGTGTGTGTATGTGTGAGGGGCGTGGTTAGGTAGGTAGCTAGACAGACATACAGACATTTAAACATCTTCTAAACCTTCAGGTCATTAAGTATAATTTAGCCATGCAGTAATATTTTTTCTGTGTTTTCACAATCTCAGTGTTTTAAAACTTTCATTTGAAGAATGCCATTTATATTGGTGACATTTGAGTGATTATCTTATTGACTTATAGCACATTGATTTATGTGAAATGCTTTTTTAGGCACTCGATAAATGCTTGTTGACTGACTGACTTTCACAAACATTTAAGATAAGAATGATGTATATAGTGAAGTCATTTTGCCAACAGGAAACTAACTGGGTGCCAAGGTTTATATACAGTGTAAATCATAAGGACATGAAAGTCTCATGACTGCCTGGAGAAAGCACACAGATGTACTTTTCCAAGTAACAGATTCACTTTTCTGCAGCTTATGGCTGAGAAAAAAAGCTTCAGGCAGAACCAAACAAACTATTCTGGAGACTGACAGTGAATAAATCTATACTGTGTTTTCTATATTTTTATAGTATTATAGAGTGTGCCATGAAGCCCTGTCTACATATCATAGACATGATAGATAAGAGCACACGCTTCGGAATTAGACTGTCTTGACTGGAGTTGAAACCTAGCCTTCAGAGCAACCATCTGTGTAGCTTTGGGCCTGTCTCTAATTTCTGTAAGATTAGTTTATATTGTAGGCTGGATAATGCTCATCCTACCCTAACAATATGTCCACATACTAATCCTTGAAACTTGTGAATATGTCGCCTGAAATGCTAAAGAGGAATTTGCAGATATGATTAAATTAAGGAATTGAGATGGGGAGGTTATACTGCATTGTTTAGATGGGCCCAGCGTAACCAAGAGTCCTTATTAGAGGGAGACAGGAAGGTCAAAGTCAGAGACAGAGACAGTGTGACAGAAGCAGAGGTCAGAGTTAGCCCAAGGAATGCAGGTAGCCTCTAGAAAGTGGGAAAACACAAGGAAACTAATATGGTTTATATATCTAAGAATAGGCATAATAAAGACCTCCCTAATAGGATTGTTGTGAGGATTAACTGTTATAGTAAACACAAAAAAGTAGTCAGCAATATAAACTATGAGGTCGAAGAATGTGGAGCCCAAGCATGCCTCAATGCTTGAAACTTGTCCTTGTTCACATAAATTAGCTTTTCAGTCCACACACTAACAAAGCATTTGCCTTGTGAATTTATTTATTTCATAATATAGACAGTAATTTGACCTTCCATGGGAAGGATAATAGAACTACCAAGACTATATATATATATATATATATATATATATATATCTACCAAGACTACCAAGACTATATATATATATATATATTCAGGTAAGAAAAGAAAGAAGGTAGTATGTGTTGAAAGCCCATACAAGTCAACACAATAGGCTATTCAATTTTTCATACGTTATTTTAACAACAACCTTAAAAGAAGTGGCATTTTTCTCATTATTAAACATAGATGTTGAGATTCACCTTAAATATAATATATTAAGACTATTGAATGATAGTAAACCAATTCATAATAACTGAAAGCTGCAAGGTAGTGCTAACATTTGACTGAACCTGAGGACTCAAAAATATTGGAACCAGGAACAGGTCTTAATCCTCACTGTACCTGTTTGCCTTGCCTTCCTTTGTGCCATCTTTCTTACAGCTTGGCTCTTGCCACATTCACATGAGGCTGATATCCTACCAGCCTGGCAATAGCAGTGGCAAGAACACTTTTCTAGTCCTTCTAGCCAAAATGTCGAGCTGATGGGTCATGGACACATCCAAGTATGAGTAGGTAAATTATTCATTCTATTGATCGAACATGGGTCCATTCCCCAGCTGGGGCATCAAGGAGTATAGGGCAGTGATTGGAAGATAGAAATTATTGGTGATATGATTATGTTCTTATGTCAGAAATAAAAGTTTTGGTAGTATAGAGGATATATCAGAGCAGAAGATGATACACATTTAGGGAGACTTTGCAGTAGTAGGTAATAGAGGTGAGGGTTATCTTCTAGACTCATTAAACAGAAATCGGCCATCAAGGATCCTGAAGAAAATTCAACCTGTTTCTCTATTTTGTGGTTGAAATGGGATGAAAAAGGGGAATTTACTTGCCCAAGGTCACCAGCTATTTCGGATATGTAATCTTTGTTTCTGCCTTGTAGATTTGTCTTCTCTCCTTTCCTATGAAGAAAACTAAAACCTACCTGCTCAGCTTTTCTGGGGAACAATATGTTTTCATTCTAAAATTACTAGCGCTTTTAAAACCAGATTTGGTATCTGAAGGTCTACTTCATGATGAGTATCTCTTTTTCTGTGGTTAAAATCCTCTTCTCCCAGCCTAAGGCTCAGAATGAGCCTCATTTAGAATAAGTTTCTCACTTAGAATCCTTAAACCATCTTGAGAATTATTTTTCCTAAGATCTCACATTGCTCTTGAGATTTTGGCTGAGTCTAAGGTCTGAATAGGAGTTTGCATTCATCCATTTAACAAATATTTACTTAGTATTTATTATGTGCTAGGGACTGTGCAAGGTTCTAGAGACACTATGATAATAAGATTGTTCAAGAACTCAAAGATTCTGAAGTTTAGTGAGGTGTTTAAACAAGTAAACAGGAAGTAAAAATAAACCCTGGTAAGTGCTGTGATAGCGGCAGGCACATGGTACAGTGGAAGATAGAGGAACAACAGCTACCTAGTGTTGTTGGAGGGGAGAGTGTAGAGTTTGTCAGGAAAGACATTGGACTAGTTGACATTTAAATTAAGTAGTAACCCTAAAGAACACCAAGGAATTGAAGGGAAAATGATAGGAGAAGGATGTATAAACAGAAGCATAGAGAAGCAGCATTCACAGAGGTGCATGATGAAAGGGAAACTAAAACAAGTTTGACATGCCTGGAGCATAGAATCGGATTTAGAGCTTTGGGGTAGATAGAGTTGAAAGTGGGGGGAGACAAGACAGAAGAGACGAGGAGGGACCAGAAAGGAGGGATCTGGCAAACCATGGAAAGGAGTTTGGACTTCATCTAGGATGTGAAAGGGTTTGCAGTTCAAGAGAGAAACATAATCAAACTTCTTATTATGGAAATAGCTCTCTGACTATAAAATGGACATTGAACTGAAGAAGGGTAAGCCTAAGGTGGAAGACCAAATAGTAGGCTGTTTACCCTAATTAAGTATGGTTGTGAATCAAGACTTGTTAAGGTATGTATAGTAATAAATAATAATATATTTCCTTTCAAAATTTATAAGCAAAACTTGAAACTAAGATGATATTTGAAAGCATAAAATTTGCATACTTTATGTTTGAATTTAAATTTAAATAATATGGACAAATATAAAATCAATATGACATTGTGTCAACTATACTCAAAGAAAGAAAATGAGATAAAGAAAGAAAGAAAAGAAAGAAGGAAAGAAAGGACAGAAAGGAAGGAAAGAAGGAAGGAAGAAAGAAAATAAAGTCAGAAAGACAAAGACAAAAAAAAAAAAGAAAGATGATGTATCAAATGTTTACAGGCCTACTATACAGCAGAATATATTCTAAGGTTTCTTGATACTTTAGATTTTTAAAGTTTCTGGTTTTAGGTCATTCTGTCAAAGGGGAAAATTATGATGTGTAACTTATTACCACTTTATAAGTACTATAGAAGTACTGGTAGAATGATTAACTTACTTTGCATAAAGGGAATCAGAAAGGCTCCAAAGAAAGAGCAATTAGGCTTGGTCTTGAAATATTTTGTCTAGGAGATAAAGAATAAAAAAGACATTAGAGCCAAAACATGAATAAAACATAAGCTAAAACATGAAGTCATGAAGATTTTTTAATATAACTAATGAATGACAAATTAGGTAGTAATTAAGGTACAGAGGGTACAAGAATGAGGGTATGGTACAACAGAGATCCCAAACAACAAACTAAGGAGTTATGATATTTCTCCCTAAACAATAGGAAGACATTAATGTCAGCATATTAGTGAAATGATCAGATCTATTTACTTGAGAAGGAACAGTGTTGGGAGTGAAGAAAATGTATGATATGTGTAAGTGGTCAAGAGGTTTGTCACTGGTTCCTAACTTTTCAATTTGGAAGTTGTTAGAAAATTGAGGAGGTTTAGTAAAATATCCTCCAGATTGGGAAAGCACTTCAAGACTGAGAAATGAAGCAAACTACTCCATACTATTTATAAAGAATTTTATTCAGGATAACTTATGGGGGAGATTGGAAGAAGGGAAAATCCAGGGGGTACTTGGCCATTCTCTGCCCCCAGTCTCTACAGCGCTTCTCCACCCAGTCCAGACCTTAATCCTCAGCTTTCATGGAGCAATGGGACATGCTGATGAGGTCACAGGATACATATCTAAAGTGGACGTTTCTGTGTGTCAGTCATCTCTACTACTTGTCTAAAGTGGAGGCTTCTGTGTGCCATTTTGGGGAAGAGCAGAACAAACCTTCCCACATTCCAGTCAGGGCACACATTAATACCATGGGGCCTGGAACACGTAGAAAGGGAGGGAGGTTTTGCATGGGCATGAACAAGATGGAGGGCCAAAAATGAGAGTCAGTGTTGTCAGCACTCCCACAGAAGTCTATTTTAAATGTAACTTTTTTCCTTATTCCCAATTAGTGGTAGTTTTTCTTGCCCTTATGGAAGCTACAGAAAGTTTTATGTGCACACATGTCTTCAGAGACCTCTTACAACTCTGGGGCTCCTCAGTGTTCCACAGTCCCTGACTTGGCACTAATAGAGTCAAAGATGTGGATCTAAATTATGAAAATAACAACAAATTGAAGAGTTAGAATGATTCAAGAGGTAGAATTAGCAGAACTTACTGTCCCACTAGACAGGGAATGTTGGAGAGAAAGGGGGGAGGGGAAGCATGAAGACTAGGGGGAGGTTAGAGCAGTAATCCTGGTAAGAGATGATGTGGCCTGGCTTAGGATCATATTATAGAAGCACAAAGTCAGATTAGAAATATACTTTGAAGGTATATCTGATAGAAGTTTTGGTTGGATTTGAATCAAATTATTTCAACATTTGAGCAATGAACAACTTGGTGAATGGTGGCGCTTTGTGTTGTCTTGGGGATCACGGAGGTGTAGAAAGAACATGTGTGGAAAAGGACTACAGAGTTATCACAATTACTATACATTTGCTTTTTCTTTGTATATTATTAGTTTTATTATCTATTTTTCTACTCTACTGCACGTTTCATATGAACAAGAACAAATTCATTGGCTACTTCTAATGATTAAGATGTAGCAGGACTCATTGTAGGTACTAAATATTTGTTGAATGAATGAATTTACCAGAGCCTCTCTGCTTCATTGTTTTCTAAATTTAACACATGTTGGATAAGTTAGGAGTAAGGTTTCTGGAAAAAGACTGGGTTCAAAAATTAGTTTCATCACTCACGAGCTATTTAACGCCGAGTCACTTCACTTCTCTCAGCCTCAGTTTCTTCATCTCTACTAATAATTTTAAAAGACTAATAATAGTCCAACCTTGTAAAATTCTGATGGTGAAATAAATTAGTAAATGGAAAGCAAACAGAATAATACCTAGTAACTGGTTAAGTGTTCAGGGAATGTTGCCTATTAAAATTATTATTTGGAGGGGCACCTAGGTGACTCAGTCAGTTAAGTGTCTGACTCTTGATCTAGGCTCAGGTTCATCATGTTCATGAGTTCATGAGTTCATGATCTCAGAGTTCATGAGTTCAAGCCCTGCATCAGGGTTTCAGGCATGGAGCCTGCTTGGGATTCTGTCTCTCCTTCTCTCTGCCCCTTACCTGCTTTTGTGTGTGTGTGTGTGTGTGTGTCTCTCTCTCTCAAAATAAATCAATAAAACTTTAAAAGAAAAATAGAATTGTTATTTAGAGAAAATTCACAGGTAAAATATGTTTGAAGACCATTACTCTGCCTATGGGAAAGGAGATTTTCTCTGTTAAATAGTAATCACAAAGCACTTTGTGCTTGAGACACTTTTACATACATTAATTATTCTTTTTAGATGTTCAGTACCGGCTGGTTGAATAGCAAAAACAAATAAACTATAACAGTGGCGGTATGCTAAATCTTGTTTCTGGTTTTATGAATGTGTAGATGTGCATGCATCAGACGTGGGGTGGAGGCACAGAGGATGGAGAGAGAAATATGTCTCAGAGGCCATCATTGAAGTGTTCTCAGTAGTGTGATTTAAGGATATTTTATATTGAGTTTATATCAGTTTTTAATACTGTCTCCTGTAAGAGTTTATAAGAGTTTTCTCTTTTAGTCATAACAATTTGACTATTTCTGAGACTCTTAGTCTTGTGAGAATGTACTGCCTGGACCTGGTGTCTCTGAGTGAAGTATTTATCTGTGGCTTTCCATCCCATGCCCTCCATCTCTATGAGTACCAGAAGAGACCTTAGAGGAGTCTTTGCCCCTCCGAGAAATCGTATGACACACCTGCTCTTCCTTAGAAAATGAAACTAGAGATAAATGTTTGATGTACTTTCAACTCTTTTACGGTTCTCACTCCTCTAAATGTGCAATGGTAAAGAAATCTCTCAAGCAGAAAGGTGAGTCACCTTACAAAACCAGTGACTGCAAGGATAATTATTCTTCTTTGCCCTGCAGGTCATTTGTTATGGATGAGAGATAGATCAGACTCCCCCCATAACCAGACGCTATGCTATTAATGCATAGGGCTTTGAAGTTGGTTTTTCTGTAGCTGCCAACAATTCCTATGACCAATATGAAATTTTGTGACTCTGAGCAATTTTAATTCCCCATGCAAATATTTAAGTAATTCTGGCAACCTAGGATGACCTCCCAGAACATTAGATCTTAGAACCATAATGACAATTCAAAATCATTTTTAACCGACTGAGAAAATAATAACCATGACATTTAGTATCTGCCAATGACTATCCCTGCCATGTAAATATTATAATTCCAGTATTCAAGGTAAAATAACTGGGGCCCAAAATGGTCCTGTATCTTGCCCAAAGTCATAAAGCCAATTTATCTTTATCTCAAACCCAGGAACATCTTCGTGCAACTCGGACTTTTTCTGCTACATCTAGCCCCCTGTTAAATGACTTTAGATGGGGCATGTGAGGGACTTTTGGCAGTCACAGAAGCTTTACAGATCCTGAAAATGGTCTGTGGAATGTCTACTGGAATGCTTGATTAAAATGTCAATGCAGGTATAGGGAAACATCAGATTGTCTCTTTCAAATTCAAGTTCTCTCTCTATCTTCTCTCTGCTGTATATTCCACACTGGGCGCTTAATAAATATTAATTATGATAATGCTACACAGAGTTAAAATTAATGTATTTTTTGCAAGTGTTTGGACTGCTTGAGAAGAGACTATCAATTCAACATGAGATTTTACTTTATTGTAATTTAGACTGAGCAAAAAGAAGAGGCAATAAATACTTTCCAACTGTTTTAATTATGACCGAGAACAGTGTCTCTGTAGATTAGTGGTTCAATCAATGAAGCCTATTTCTGAATACTTTCTACATGCCAAATGTTTATCTAAGTATTTTGCAAATGCTAAAGTGTTATAACAACACTTTAGGTAGATGTTATTATAATCTTTCTTTTCCAAATAAGGAAACTGAGATACTGAGATGTTATGTAAATGGCCAAACTGGTATAAGCCCTCAGGTATTCTGACTCCAGAGTCTGACATCTAGATCACTATGCTATTCTTTCTTGAATATAAATTTGAAATTGGGAAAATAAGTAATTGATTAATTTATGCCTTCATTCTTTCTGTCCAATAACATTAATTGAGCACTTTCTGTGTCTAAAGCTCTGTGCAAAAGTCCTGGTAGGATATAGATCTGAATAAGCTCTTTACCTAAAGAAAGCATACAACCTTAAGTATTGTGAGGCCAAGCAAAATTATTGTTGTGTTTACATCAAAAGACTCATGGGAACATGAAGGAAGGCAGGGGTTCATATTAATTGAAGAACATAGGAAAACCTTTCACAGACAGATGATTTAATGCCCTCGTAAGACGAAAACAGAATGGCAACTGAGACTAAGGGAACATCAAGAAAAAAACACGGAGAAATTAAAATCCATATGTGTTTGAAAAGTACTGAATAAACTAATAGGGAAATAATTCCCCCTCAACTTGCTGCTTTCTGGTATATACTTGTGGGTTCTTAAATGTGGATGCTCATTAAAACCAATGTGAAACTTCTTCAAAGCTGACACATCCAGCTCCATATCCTAGAGAGTCCATTGCAAGTAGTAAAGTTTAGGGTTTGGGCATGTGTTTTTGGTATGCTCCCTTAATTAAAAACTGTAGCTCTTCCTTAATTGTCAAATTATTTTGTTGTTATGTTTCCTCTCTACTCTGGTATATCTTTGGTGCTTTCCAGATTTTTCTCCATTTCTACTTCCATAATATACTTGTAAGACATACCAGAAATAATCTCTCAGAAATAGAGGGTGGAAAGAAGTGCCTAGGGCCGGGCACACACATATTTATCACAAAGAGTTGTGGTTCTTACACTCAGAACTTTAAAAAGATATATCATAGATCCTAGCCTTTCATATCTTTTCTAAATGATTTATAAAAAATATAATTTAAACCAATTCTTTATTATACAATATAGTAGGCAAGGAAAACTAGAAATGTAAATCATGCATAATGTAGTACTTTTGTCTAAAAATATCTATGCACAAGTAAGGAATCATGAGAAAATAGATGAGGATGCCCCTCACTCAGATCTCTAACTTTGTGGTTCAAACAAGAATAGCATGTTTCCTTATCACCTACCGATGGTTGGGGAGAGTCTCTTACCTCTTCATGTCCCTCCCCAGGGTATTCTTCTTGCCACAGTCTTCAGTGTCCTTCCTTGCAGGGGAGCCCTCTGGTGTTTCTTAGCAAACCCATTTTGTAGTGTTGGTGTCTTTTAAAGCCTTCATGCTTACTAAAAGTATTCACACACAGAGGCGCACACACACAAATGTCTTTCTGGTTACCTGTGTGTGTGTATATATGTATAGAATGATAATTCACCTGCTGGGACGCCTGGTTGGCTCAGTCGGTTAAGCATCCAACTTCAGCTCAGGTCATGATCTCACAGTTTATGAGTTCAAGCCCCACATCAGGCTCTGTGCTGACAGCTCAGAGCCTGGAGCCTGCTTCAGATTCTGTTTCTCCCTCTCTCTCTCTCTCTGCCCCTCCCCCACTCATGCTCGCTCGCTCTCTCTCTCTCTCTCTCAAAAATAAACATTAAAAATGATAATTCACCTGCTTATTCTACATTTTACTACTCTGGGAAAATTGCTGGTAACCACCTTGTTTGTCCACTACCTTCTTGCATCTTTTCCATTTCCTAATATGGAATTGATGTGTGATATAGTTTTACAGGTAAGCTCACCTAGAGCCCTGCTTACAACCTTCTACATAATCACAAAGCCATTGAGAGTGACACATATTCTTCTATAATTTGATGCATTTTCTTTAAATATGGATGATAATAATCACAATAGCTACCGTTTATTAGGCAACTAACTTTGTGGTAAGGGCTTTGCATTCATTAATTTATTTAATTTTATCCTTACAACAGCCTTTACCCATTTGCAGATGAGAAGACAGAGGTTCATAGAAATAATGTATCAAGTTTCATAGAACAATATAACAACAGTGTCAGGATTTAAACACAAGTGTTTTGGAGTACAACACCCATTTTATTAATTACCCTTACATATATAGAGAGAGAGTCATTCTTTTAACTGATATTTAACAAGCAACTGCAGTGGGTATGCCAGATTTTGGTCTAGGTGCTAGAGATACAATGATTAGCCAAAGCATACACATTTCTGTTCATTAAGAAGTTAACAGTCTAGGAGGGGAGGCAGATATTAACCAAATGGAAGTAATATGAAATTACCATTATATTGAGGTACATTTTTATATTTTAAGGGTGTTATATTTAACCTGCTTAAATATATGGACAGGTTAATATGGACAGGAAGGCCGTTTTTTACAAAATAATTTGTAACCTGATATACAAAAATGATACAGGCTTTTCTAAGGTAGGAAGAAGGCTCCTTTGATGGATTGAGATTCAAAGTAAGACTCAGTAAGACCATGCATGGTTAAACATTTTTGTCTGTTTAGTAGAGTAATGGGAAGCCAGTAGAGGATTTTAAGCATGGAGATGACAAGATTTGATGTGGAAAAGATCACTCTGGCTGCATTGCGGAGAAAAATGCTGGGAGAATACAAGTACATATGAGGAGATTAGTTAATCTGGTTGGTAATTCTGTTGAGAAATAATTGGAACTGACATTAAGGATATGATAAATGGGAAGACTTCAAGACATTTGGAATCTATTCAGGAAAAAAATCAATAGGAATTGGTGATGAATCGGTTTTAAGGAAGGAGAGGAATCAAGGGTATTTCCTATGTACTTGATTTGTGTAACTGTTGAAGGGGTACCCATTTATTGAGAATAGAAGTAGTGAAAGAATGCATTGCTTCATTAGTCTATTAATGATTAATTTATTAAAAGTGCACAATATATCAATAGTCAGCAGGCATTTGATTGTCATGTATATCTGAATAATTGCTGAATGCCCAGAAATATACCTGATATGCTAAGGGTATCAGGTATGCAGAACTGTGAAAACATGGTTGAAAATCTTGAGATATTTGCTGGGACACTAGGAAATCCAGAAGTCGCTATTGAAATGGCATATTGATTTTCCACTGATAAAATCAGAGTGATCAATCCTATTTATAGGTAAATTTTTGTAAATAATGTGGTTCATAATAGATGCTCAATAAAATATTGAGTAGATTAATGATAAAGAAGCAAAGTACCCATAGTATTTGATGATTACTAGGCAGTCAGTAAATAATTTAGTCCAAAATAATGTATAAAGGCAAACCATTTTGACCATGAAAAAGAATCATAAAGTGAGATTATACTTTAATCCCAAATTTAGGCATTTTTATAGTCTTTTTAAATTTAGTTGTGCTATCCTTCCATTCTCTTGCACATCACACATGTACACTTGGCTTTAGAATCCAAGAAAGGGTTAACTCATTCTTAATGGTGATCACATAAGGACTTATATCCAATAAGGAGTCTTAAAAGATGTATAATGAAGATGCAAGTTTTCTCCAACTACTTGAGTGATTTGGGCCACCAGATGTCACTACAGATTAAGCAATGGTGAAAGCTTCCCATAGTATAAATTCTACAGAGAATTTTGACAAGTTAAGCAAATACTAGAAGATGTTGATTTTAAAAGAGAAATAATTGGACAGTTGTTTGACTTTTTTTAGTTCTTTTTGCCTTTCCTTCAGTGCATCCAGAAGAATGAAATAGAGAATTCCTGTATTGCATATATCATCTAATTTTGCATAACTTTTGCTTGCATCCTAATAAAAAAGAATAGATGTTATGGTCCAGCAGAGCATAGTTTTTGTTTCAGCAATTTGTTTGATTGTGAGCAATATTTTTCAAGCTCCATTTTTCTCTGACTTCATAAAAGAAGACTGTCCCAGCTCACTTATATTAATGACCCTTTACACAACTACCTTGCTTGTAAGGGGTGCAGCACAGGCTGAATATATTTCCATTATAATGGCCACCTATAACGAGTAGTTAATCATGAAGAAAATTCATTAGCTGAATGTCACCAGAAACCTATGTCGTGTGGCAAATGAACAGAGGACAGCCAGTTTGAGTTTTAATTTCTGCAATGAGCTCCTGTTGTAAAACTCCTTTCCTCTGTATGAAATTGGGTAGAGAATTAGCGACATGACAAATGGCTGGTGGAACCTGATGAGAGACCTTGATTACAAGAGTTTGTTCTTCCTTTTGGAGTTTCCGCAAATTTCCCATTGGAAGAAGTTATATTTTTTCATGCCATGAATTTTACTTTTAAAACCTTGAATAACTAAGGAAACTGAAGCATATATAGTCTTTGAGTAAGACTCAAATTTAGGTCTGTATCAATCAGAATTCTTTTGTGATTCAACTTCAGTTCAAATTTATTGACAGAAAAAGTGGATATCTTACATATTAATTCAATATTTATTCAACAAATTGTTCTTGACACGCTTCTCTTCACCAGGTAATTTTCCTGGTGCTAGGAATGCAATACCAAATAAGACTGAAACAACCAGACCTCATGAAGCTTATTGTCTCTTACAGAGGGAGGTTGGGATATTGAGGAATGAGAGAGAAAATAAGCAATCTAGCAATGAGTAATTTTATACATTATTTATTAAAAAAAAATAATATAGACAAACTAGAAAGTGATGGGGGATGATGGGAATGAACCAACCATATTAAGTTCAAAGCCCTGGGGACAGAAAAGCAAAGTCTATATCTTTACAACCTTTACTTCCTAGCCTGAGAAAGAGATTGGCTCCTTATTTAATTATAGACTTGAAAATTCTCTGTGAGGTCCAGGTACTTATTATTAGAGCAATTAACCCTGCCTAATAAGACAGGGTTAAAGTAAGCAAATAACATCCAGTCAGACCACATGGTTGAAATGGGAATAGGAGAAGCTGTCATAGGAATGGAAGAAGTGGGGCGCTTGGGTGGCTCAGTCGGTTGAGCATCCCACCTTGGCTCAGGTCACGATCTCACGGTCTGTGAGTTCGAGCCCCGCATCAGGCTCTGTGCTGACAGCTCAGAGCCTGGAGCCTGCTTCAGATTCTGTGTCTCCCTCTCTCTGCCCCTCCCCCGTTCATGCTTTGTCTCTCTCTGCCTCAAAAATAAATAAACATTAAAAAAAAAAGAAAGAAATGGAAGAAGTGAAGAGCAGGTGAAACAGTTATCTGCAGAAAGATTAAATGCAATTTCTGTAGATTTTGGTACAACTGGCTTATACATGCCTCAGTGGTGATAGAATGAAGCTGTGGAAATCATTTTGGAAGTAATTTGGCAAATTATTTCTAGAGCCAAAGGTGTGTCCACCCCTTCTTAGACATATCAGTGCATTCTAATAATGCAAACTACGAATTGTATTTTGAAGAAAAAGCATGTGTGCATAAAGATACTTATTCAAGTATCATTATAATGGTAAAAAATAAGAAACACCTTAGGTACTCAACAACATTTGAGAGATTATAAATTTTCGGCATATCACCGTAATGAAATAGTAAGTACTCATCACAAGCAGCAATTAAGAGGAATCTGAAACAAATTGGACAAAATATTAAGTTAAAATTAAAGCACAATTTGAAGATATCTTTTTCATTATTTTATGTCAAATCTGTATATTCACATGAGGGAAAAAAGGAAACATAGGAAAAGGAGGCTAGTTTATTTGATATATTTATTAAACATCCTTGAAGACCAACAATAATTTGCCATGATTGAGAGTACAAAGATAAATCATGACTGTCCCATCAAGCTGTTGATGGTAAGGAGATCAGTAGGCATGTATATGGAAATAAGATGAGTTACTTTGGTTTTATGAAAAGCCCATAAGAGTCTGGGGAAAGGAATGGAGGATAAAGGACAGTACTTCTTGGATATCTACCCTGTGTTAGGACCTTTTTGAGGACTTTTACTTGCATATTTCCTTAAGTCTTCATGAAAAAAACCCATAATTTTGATTTTATCATGCTTGATTTATGTCTGAATAAGCTGAAACTCTGAATAGTTAAATTATTCTATTTATGGTCACTGTTGTAATAAGTAGTTCATCTGTAATTTAAATATCTTATCTTAGATCCCCAAGCACACATTTTACTTTCTCCCGGGGAATCTGGAATCAAAATGAAGAGGAGAAAATTAGGGAAACAAGGAGGATTTCTTCACAAAGAATTCACAGAGAAAATGACATTTTCATTGGGTCTTAAATGCAGAGTGGGATCATGTTTGGGCATTGTTCTAAGTATTAGAAAGTTCATGTGCAAAGGCACTGAGGCCTGAGGTAGCAGCACTATGTGCTCTGTGCATTACACATGTAAAGTGACTAGAGACAAGAACCATTTGTGAGAAGAGGGTGGCACATGAGACTAAGATGTTTTAGGGAAATCAAAGGGGGCAAAATGTGAATGCTCTGTGGGTCATAGTAAGGAGATTGAACCTGATATTTTAGGTAGTGGAAAGGCAAACAATCTTCAGATTTGTAAAGGGAGTTTACTTCTTTTGTTTACGTGTATCATGTGCAGTTACAGAGGCTGGAGACAGACACCACAGTGTAAGAGCATTGTTTGGCATAGTTCTGCCAAATAATACCATGACTACTGCTGACAGAATCAAAGAAATTAACATCAGGGAAATTTGGAATCAGTTCTCCTGTGTCTCTCAGTCCAGCATTTCTCTGTTCAATCCTGCCTCTAGGCTCAATGGGATTTGCTTATCAATGTTGCTGCTGCTTGTTATTGTAGGTGTTTCTCCTGCTGTTTTTAATTCTCTATCATCAAAGGCAATGGTGTGAAAATAGAATCTTTGTTTAACATTTTATTAGCAATTTTGGTAAACAAAATATTCTTTGATTTCTAGGATTTTAAATACAAGCCTATGAGTTTTTGCATTTCCAAATAGACTAATTTTCTGAGGAGTCCTTTTTATGTAGCATATAATTTCAACACCATTTTATTCATGCCATGACACTCAGCCAGAGGTGTGTGTGTGTGTTTAAGATACACCCACATATATGCATATGTACATATGTATAGACACAAACTTATGTACATATATAAACATTATATCGTACATATACTCATAGTAAGAGGGATATATATATATATATATACACATATATATATGTATCATGTGTATATTATATGTATAATATTTTCAAGACTGTGCTGAAAAACATATTTGGAATTTCAAACATATAGTTATGGAGCAACACAGCCAAGATCTGTATAGCTTAACTCTATATCCAACAGTAATTAAAATTATGATGTAATCCAAAATAGGCTTATCAATCTCTAATATTGCTCCCTACAGGTTTTGTTCATCTTTTGAAAGCAGTATTTTGAATTCTGTAGGTTTCACTGTTTGATTTCTCATGAAGGATAAACTGCATTCTCAAAAAGACATACATATCATGCAAATGTCCTTGGATATAAAGAAAGGATACAAGAAAAACAAACAAAAATTGTAACATGAATAGAATAGTGCTTTAAAGCAACATTTTTCTGGGTTGTCCATGAGTTGTCACTTTTTCTCTAAGGCTTATCTTGATATTTATCACAGTAACAAATAACTACGTTTCCAGCCTCACCACATTTTCAAATTGAAATAAAATAGAAAAAAGCCTGATATATTAAAAACAATCTTTAGTGTGCCTGGGGGCCTCAGTTGGTTGAGTGTCTGATTCTTGGTTTTGGCTCAGGTCATGATTCTGGGGGTCATGGGATCAAGCCCTGCTTTAGGCTCCATGCTGAGCATAAAGCCTGCTTGGGATATTTTCTCTCTCTCTCTCTCTCTCTCTCTCTCTCTCTCTCTCTGCCCCTCTCTTCTGCTCACTCTGTCTCTATCAAAATAAATAGATAGATAAATAAGTAAGTAAGTAAGTAAGTAAATAAATAAATAAATAAATAAATAAATACTGATAAGTAAAGACTGATAATACTGAGTTATTTTTGTTGAGAAAGTTGTAACTAATATAGTATGGACCAGGATACATTATGCCTCTCCTTGTTTTTAAAGTTATCTGAAGATACCGAATGTTTCAACAAACAGAAAATTGATAGACCAATGATAGATGCATAAATAGATATATATAACAGTAACACTTGTTAAAAGGATTTTTCTGAAAATGTAAATTGGAAAAAAATGAATTCAATTAAAGCAATAGTAAGCTTTGTTCCTCTATTATATGTACATACCTACATGAATAGAATAAAAAGCTAAGTATATGAAATAGAGTTTTCATACCAAAGTGAATAATTTACTACATGGTTTTAAGGTTATGATTACTTTATTATTTTTTTAGGTTACTCTTGCTTTAATTAAGAAAATGAAGTAGGTATAACTTTGTAGAGTTTTCTTTTGTGCCAGGAATTTTTCTTGTGTCAATATCTCAACATAGGAGAACATATTAACTTTTTAGAGTTAAAGGTATAAACTATGGAAATAGGGAAAACCAGATAGATCAGTATGCATTTATATAGACAAGATTGGGTTTTTGGACTTACTGTTTTGTATCCTTAGTAGATAATTATATGCAGTAGACTACAGTCCTTGAGGCATTCTTTATAGTTATAGTTAGATAAATCAGTGTTCAAATTCACTATCTTCTACTTATGAGCTATGTAACCTTGGGCATGTTGTTTAACATCTCTGAACCCCAAAATTCTCATCTTCAAAACATAAACACTAGTAGCATTATGTGTATGAGTGACTCATGGGGTTTCTCTACCTCTTCAGCATCCTTTTTTAAACTCTAAAATTAAAGCAAAGTTTAAATTTCATGCTTTGGAATTTTGGCAGATGTAATCTAGAATCTACCAGCTTGGCTATCCTGGCAATATCATTTAGTGTCTTTGAGATACTTATGACTAGGAAATTTTTCTTATTCATTTCAGTTTCTCTAACCTCTACAAAATGCCAAAAGTTTAATAGACACTGGCAAAGAGAAATTTTTCAACTGCATTTCCGTGGTGTACACATATTAGTCAGGACATTACAGGCTCTGCTGCAATAACGAAGTCTTAAATCTCAATGGCTTAAATGTATAAAGATTTTTATCTTGCTCGTGCAAAATTTAGTGCAGATTGAGTGGCTTTCCCTTTGAGGATCTCCTCCTGTGACTCAGCTTTTAGCTCTTTGAACCTGTGACAATACCATTTGAGGCTATTGTAGGGGAAGGAGGATGGAGAAACGTGATAATTTTAAAAAGCCAAGTCTTAAAGTGGATTAAAACCCTTCTGCTCACATTTTATTGGCCAGACTGTCATGTGTTTACAAAATAAGTCTAAAAGAGGTTGACGGTCACCTGGATGGTTCAATTGGTTAAGCATCTGACTCTTGGTTTCGACTCGGGTGATCTCACAGTTCATGAGTTCGAGCCCTGCAATGGGCTCAGCACTGACAGGACAGAGCCTGCTTTGGATTCTCTCTCTCCCTCTCTCTCTGCCCCTCTCCCACTCACTCTCTGTCTCTCTCAAAATAAATAAACATTTTTTTAAAAACAGGTTGAGAAATGTAGTTTTTCTATTTACCATGGAAAAAGTGATGTAGCAAACATATGGCATAATTTCTGCCACAGTGTACATGAAATCACAAACTTTTCTGTAAAGTGTTCCCTGACCAGTTCATCAAAATGATAATTTGATGCTCTCTGCTAAGAGTAGCACGATACTTTTTAGATCTCCCACTATATGACTATTGCCTCTCTCCAAGATTCATACAGTGGGTATATCCACACTATGAAAGGATCTAATTACTGGACAGCCAAAAGTCGGCTATAAGATAAAATAATTGCAACATCCCTGCTAGCGATGTATTTTACATGGTGTAGTCTAATAGAATATTTCACAAGTGGTGTGTTGACCCAGATTTGAAGTCACGGCTAAAAATTCTCAATTCCCCTTCATGGGCATTTTTCTAAGCCTTGACCCCCAACTACTTTTCTTATCAGGCCCTAACACTCCTGGATTTTACAACACACATACCCATACTAGAGGCTCTCAGTTACCTAACACTCATGAAAGGCCCCTTCTTCCTTGGGCTGTAAGAATTATTTAAAATATGCAGTCCACATAAAGACCGTGAAATCTAGCTATGCATAAACTACCTTCTACAGTGCCACCTTGCTGTTACTCTGTCGCAGGTGCAACCATGTGTGTGACCCTGCATGGTAGCTTTCCCTTATTTGGAGAGGTCAGTAATAAAGAGAACTTTCTGACTTTTACCTGAGTCCTTGTGTTGTGTCTGCCACTATAAAATAATACCATGCCTAATATCATATAATTATGAAACAGATGGTCAGTATTGTACCCAGAACATACCTCTCAATGTGTTTTTTGGATAAATGGCTACTGGGAATATTTTAGAGATCATTTCCTATTGGATAAGTTTTATATTTTTTTATTCAGTGCTATTATTCTCTGAAGAGTTAGAAAAGGCACAAATATAAATATTAAAGAAGGTATATATTATTGTTTTATTTTTCGTAGCAACTTTGACCTACAAAGTTGACCTAAAACTGCTGTCATAAAAATCTGGCTGTGCGTCAGCCCCACCTGTTAAGATTTTAAAACATTGGAGGCCTGGGCTGTGCCTGAGAACTACTACATAAGTGTCTCCAAAAGTCATATTATGGCAAGTACATTTCTCAAGATCTCCAAGGGTGATTCGGATACACTAATAGGGTTGAGAACCATTAGCCTACAGGATAAATTTTAAATCCTGTTGCATTGCAAGCATGATCTTCACAGTCTGGATTAATCTATCTTTCTGATCTGCTTTCCTGCATCTGCTTTCCTACCCTTTGTAGCAGTTTTATAGGACTTACTACTCTCCAGATACCAAATCTTTTTTTCTCCTCCTGGATGTTCCATATGTTTTTGTTTGTTTGTTGTTTTGTTTGATTTTTTTTTTTTCAGCAGAGCCTGACTTGTATCTCTTTTGGGACATGGTTCAAAAGCCTTGCCTAATGGTCTTCCTCTGATTCTTTTCAGAAAGTCCACACAGGAGATCCGTTATATTGATTTTTTTTATTTTTATTTTTTTATCCCACATGTTTCATGTTTTCCTCATTTTCTCCTTTTCCAATGTTAATCCTTTAGAAGAAGTCTTATTTGTTTGAGAGCCTGTGATTTTAAAAACAAATCCTGTACATTTAACTTGCATTTCAAATTTATCTACTTTAGAACTCAGAGTAATTTTATTGATTAATTTAAAGGTATGAAGTGAGGTACCTAGGTGGCTCAGTCGGTAAGCATCTGACTTCAGCTCAGTTCATGACCTCACAATTTGTGAGTTTGAGCAAAGGGTTGAGCTCTGTGCTGACAGCTCAGAGCCTGGAGCCTGCTTTGGATTCTGTGTCTCCCTCTTTCTCTACCCCTCCCCCACTCACACTCTGTCTTAGAAATGAATAAACGTTAAAAAAATGAAGGTATGGAGCATATATTATGTCCTTATTAAGAATTAGGTATTCTGTAGAATCCTGAAGAAATACTTTATTACCTTGAGTTTCTGTTTGTGGTACAAAGAAAGGGAACTCAGGCAGAACCTAGTGATAGGGTAACAAATGTGGTCAGATTTACCTGGACTCTTAGTTCTATGTCAATTACTACGCTTGGCTCTTACAGTTGAGAAAGTGGACCTGACAGTCTGGAGAGACCAAAAGGATGCGAATTCACAAAACTGATAGCACAGAGGACAAAGCTGCACAGAAAGAAAACTTTAGAGATTACCAAGTGTCCTTTTGACTATTCAACTGAGTACTGATCAGTGCATGCATATGAGAAAACTGCATGAGACTAGAGGAAGAACTACCTAGAAGGGATGGGAGGGAACAGTGCCTACCATTACTACAGGACGAGAAGTAATGTCTGCTTCCATCAGCAGATGGGAAAAATTCATGACTCATGGGAGACTGGGTAGAATACATTTCAGGATTTTATTTCATTAGTGGAGGATAGAGATCTCGACTGAGCACTACCCTGATCCTGCATAGCATATCTTCAAAGCTAGACCTAAAAAGATCAAATTATTTCTTTAATCTCTACACCCAATGGGGGTTCAAACTTAAAACCCTGAGATCAAGAGTCACATGCTCTACTGACTAAGGCAGCCAGAAACCCCAGCATCAAAGTGTTTCTAAATAATTTAAATGCATTCTAGAAGAAAGCTCAAGAATACTTCTTATAAATATATCCACCTCAAATAAGATAAAATTCATATTATTTAGCATCCAATAAAAAATCACCAAGCTTTAAAAAAAATCAGGAATACATAATCCATACTGAAAAGAAAATTGATCACTTGAGGTGAAGTCAGAACCAACACAGATGTAAAAACTAGCAGACATTGGCATATTCTCAAAGTTAGGATATTTGGAAGAGATAAGAAAACACCCAAATCAAGTTTATAATGGTGAAAGGTACAATGTTTTAGGTGAAAACTACATTAGATAGGATTCCAAATAAATTAATCATTGCAGAAGAAAAGAAAATTTGAAAGTACAGCAAAAAAAAAAAAAAACAAACAAACAAAGAAAAAAACAACAAACCTATCCAAGATGGAATAAAGAAAGAAAAAGAAAAAAGAGGGGGCAGGATGAAACAGCACCAGTGAACTTGGAGACATCTTTGATTGACCTAAGAGAGGGCAGCAAAGTTTTTTGAAGAGAGGATGGCTGAAAATTGTCAAATTTGAGGAAAACTATAAAATTGCCTATTTAGGAAGCTCAACAATTACAAGGAACATGAAGAAAACTAAACCAAGCACCTCATTATAAAGTTGTTTTAAAGTGGTGATAAAAATACAAATTATATTTTGCTTCTTTATAGATCTCAAGAAACCTGCAGAAATTTAAAACAGGATGATGTCATTCAGAGTGATTAGACTGTTCTTTTAGGTCAGGAATGGGGAGAGTCCCTGAGGAGGTAACCTCTAAACTGAGATGTTTACAAGAGAAGCCAAGCCTTGAAGACCTGATGACCTATGTTTTCAGGTTCTAAAGGCAAAAATAAGCTTGACATACTAGAAAAACAGAAAGAATGCCAATATTACTGTAATTTGTAGATAAAATGGAAAGTAAAGGAAAGAGCTAGGAAGGTTCTCTGGAGGACAAGAGTGGAAGAAGGGAGATAAGCTGCTATTAGAGGTCAAGGAACCAGGAGGAAATCCACTAAAATTATGAATAATGGTCTTAGGAATAGAGATGGGAAAAGAAGACCATGAAAAAAGAATCCAGGGGAAAAGGCACTATGTACAGAGCAACAAAGATAAGACTGGAATCTTGTTACTGGACTTCTCCTAGTTTCCAATCCACTTGAGAAAACAGTGGGGCCCATCTATAAATTACTAAAGGATAAAACACTGTCAATCTAGAATTTATACCTGGAAAAACTATCTTTCTAAAACAAAAGCAAAATAAAACCTTTTTCAGACATAAAGAAATATAGCATTTGACAAAACCAAACAAATTTTTGATAAAAGCTCACACCTAACTATGGATAGATAAGAATGTCCCTAACCTGCTAAAGGACATCTTAAGAACCTATGGCTGGAAGGAAAGGAAGATAGCAGCAGAGTAAGGAGGACACTAGGTTCATCTTGTTCTGCAAATACAACTAGATAGCTATCATCATCCTAAATACCTCAGAAATAAACCCAGTACTGACAGAGCAAACACCACAACTGAAGGGTAAGGAGAAGCCACACTGAAGAAGGTAGGAAGTGTGGAGATGTGGTTTAGGGGAGAAATGGCTCACCATGCTGCAGAGGGGAGGGAGCCATGGTCACAAAAGGGTGAGAGAGAGAGAGAGGAACACATAGGGAAATGCACAAGGAGAACATTTCCCCCAAGCCATTTGCTTGGAAAAGGAGATGGGCTGAATTTCATGAGTTCTTGCAACCAGTGGGGCTTAAAGCCTGGAGTTTTAAAGATCAATGAGCTTGGCCGGGATCGAGCCTGAAAGGCCCTGCACTGCTCCTGGAGAGAAGGCAGGCAAAAACCCTGGAGGAAAATGGCATGGAAACCACAATCTGAAAAACACCTAGGGCACACAGAGGGAAGATTATTTGCTATTCTAGGAGCACTTTCCTGAGAAGCAGCATTCATGGACATACTTTTCCAGGAACAAAAGACCTGGATGGCACCATTTTCCTCTCCCACCCCTGAACATAAACACAGAGCTACCTATGGGAAACAGCTCAGCAAGGATACTTGCATACACCAAGCCCCTCCACCCTGCAATCTGGAAGGATTGCCCCTTCTCATTCATGCTTGCCTCAGTCCCAGCACAGTAGACCCCTCCCCCAGAATATGGGCACAATACCCTGTCTATACCACATCTCCCTACCAGAGAGTTCTGCTGGTCTTCCATTCTGGTGGAGTTGGTGTCAGGTCTCATTTCACAGGCAGACCAGAGCACACCTGTTAAAACTCACCACATTCAGGCCAGAGACCAAACATTTCCCACAGTAGGCAAGGAGAGCCTCAGCAGATGACTGGCCTAAAGGATAGAGCAGCCAAAACACAACAGCAAAGCACATGCAGCTCACACTAGAGACACTCCTTGAAGTGCCATGGCCCTGGACACTACATGACTTCTTCTTTGTAAGGCCTTTACTTTCAGGATCAAGAGACATACTGGCTTTTCTAACACGGAGAAGAGACAGAAACTTACAAAAATGCCAAGATGGAAGAATTTATCTCAAATGAAAAGACAAGGTAAGACCACAGCCAGAGATCTAAGTGAAATAGACAAAAATAACATGCCTGATGGAGAATTTAAAGAAACAATCATAAAGATACTCACTGGGCTTGAGAAAAGAATAGAATACTTCAATAAGACCCTTACCAAAGAGATAATAGAATTAAAAAAGAGATGAAGAGATGAAGAATGCAATAAATAAGATTGGAAACAAGCTTGATGCAATGGATAGTAGACTGGAAAAGCAGAGGCATGAATTAGTGACATAGAAGACAAAATAATGGAAGATAATGAAGCTGAACAAAACAGAGAAAGAAGAATTATGCAGTACGAGAATAGACTTAGGGAACTCAGTGATTCCATGAAACATAATAACATAGGAGTCTCAAAAGAAGGAGAGAGAGAAAAGGTGGGCTGAAAATTTTTATTCAAGAAATAATAGCAGAAAGCTTCCCAGATCTGGGAAAGGAAACAGACATCCAGATCCAGGAGGCACACAGAACTTCCATCAAAATCAACAAAATCCAACATCAAGATATATTGTAATTGAAGTTGCAAAATATAGTGATGAAAAAAATTTTAAAGCAGCATGTCTAAAATAGTCCTTACTTTACTAGGGAAAACCCATAAGGCTAACTGGAGATTTCTCAACAGACATGTGAAAATCGAGAAGGAAATGACATGATAGAGTCAAAGTGCTGATGAGAGAAATCTGCAGCCAAGAATACTCTCTCCAGCAAGTCGAACATTTGGAATAGAAGGAGAGATAGAGTTTCCCAAACAAAACTAAAGGAGTTGTGATCACTAAACCAGCCCTGCAAGAAATGTTAAAGGAGAAATATTAAAGGAGAAGAAACCAAAAGTGACAAAGACAAGAAAGGAAAAGAGAAAATCTACAGAAACAATGGCAAAAGAAGTATTAAGATGGCAATACATGCATATCAATAATTGCTTTAAATGAAAATGAACTAAACTCTACAATTACAAGACATAGGATGTCAGAGTGGGTTAAAATAAAAAGACACACCTATATGTGTGTGTCAAAGGAGACTCCTTTTGACCTAAAGACACCTGCTTAATGAAAGTTGAGTGGCTGGAGAAACGTTTATCATGTAAATGGTGTGAAAACAAAGCTGGAATAATAATGCTTGTAATAGACAAGCTATACTTTAAAATAAAGACTGGGAGTGCCTGGGTGGCTCAATTGGTTAAGCATACAACTTCATCTCAGGTCATGACCTCACAGTTTGTGAATTCGAGCCCTCCATCAGGCTCTCTGCTGTCAGCACATAGCCTGCTTTGAATCCTCTGTCTCCCTCTCTCTGCCCCTCCCCCCTCTCAAAAATAAACAAAACATTTTTAAAAGACTGTGAGACACCTGGTTGGCTCAGTTGGTTAAGCATCTGACTTTGGCTCAGGTCATGATCCCAAGTTTCATGGGTCCAAGCCCCACGTCAGGCTATGTGCTGATAGCTCAGAGCCTGGAGCCTGCTCAGATTCTGTATCTCCCTCTCTCTCTGCCCCTCCTCTGCTCACACTCTGTCTCTCTATATCAAAAATAAATAAACATAATAAAAATGAAATAACATAAATAAAAATTTTTAAAAGACTGTAAAAATATACAAAGAAGAATATAGTATAATCAGGAGAACAACCCAATAAGATCTAACAATTGTAAATATTTGTGTGCCCAACCTGATAGCACAAAAATATGTAGAACAATTAATAACAAAAATAAAGGAACTAATGGATAATACCACGATAATAGTAGAGGACTTTAACAATTCACTTACTTCAGTAGATCATCTAAACAGAAAATCAACAAGGAAACAATGGCTTTGAATGACACACTGGACCAGGTGGAATGAATAGATATATTCACAACATCCCATCCTAAAATAGCAGGGTACACATTCTTTTCAAATTCACATGGAACTGTCTCCAGAATAGATCACAAACTAGGTCACAAAACAGACCTCAACAAATACACAAAAAATGAAGTTGTACCATGCACCTTTGCTGTCCACGACACTTTGAAACTAGAAGTCAACCATGAGAAAAAATTTGTATAGATGACAACTAGATGGAGGTTAAACAAAATGCTGCTAAACAACGAATGGGTCAACCAGGACATTAAAGAATAAATTATAAATTACTTGGAAAAAATTAGAATGAAAACTCAACAGTGCAAAATCTTTGGAAAGCAGCAAAAGTGGTACTAAGAGGGAAGTTTATAGAAATACAGGGCTATAACAGGGAGCAAGAAAATCTCAAATAAGCGACCTACATTTATGCCTAAAGGAGCTGGAAAATGAAGAACAAACAAAATCTAAAACCAGCAGAAGGAAGGAAAAAAATAAAGATTAGAGCAGAAATAAGTGACATAGAAACTAAAAAAAAAAAAACCAAAAAACAATACAACAGATCAATGAAGCCAGAAGCTGGTTTTGAAAAATAAAATAAAATTGATAAACCTCTAGCCAGACTTACCAAAAAGCAAAGAGAAAACACCAAAATAAATAAAATCGCAAATGATAGAGAAATGTCAGCCAATACAACAGAAATACAAATAATTATAAGAGAATGTTATGAAACACGGTATGCCAACAAATTGGACAACTTGGAAGAAATGGATAAATTCCTAGAAACATATAAACTATCAAAACAGAAACAGGAGAAAACAGAAAACTTGAACAGACCAATAACCACCAAAAATTTTGAATCGGTAATCAAAAAAGTCTCAGCAAAAGACCAGGACCAGATAGCTTCACATGTTTTGTGAATTCTACCAAACATTTAAAGAAGAGTAAATACCCATTCTTCTAAAACTCTTACAGGATAATATAAAAGGAAGGAAAACTTCCAAATTAATTCTATGAGGCCAGCATTACCCTGATACTAAAACCAGATAAAGACTCCACTAAAAAAAAGAGAACTACAGGCTAGTATCCCTGATCAACATAAAATAGGGCTAGAGAAACATACCTCAAAATAATAAAGGTGATATATATAAAACAATCCACAGCTAATATCATCCTCAATAGGGAAAATTTGAGAGGTTTTTTTTTCCTTTTTTTTTTTTTTTGCTTTTTTGTTTTTGTTCGTTTTGTTTTGAGAATGAAAGAGAGAGCTAGAGCACTGGAGCAGGAGCAGGGGAGTAGAAGATGGAGAGGGAGGGAGAAAATGTTAAGCAGACTCCATCCCAAGTGCAAAGCCTGACTCAAGACTTCATCTCATGACCTTGAGATCATCACTTGAACTGAAATCAAGAGTCAGATGCCTAACTGACTGAGCCACCCAGGCCCCCTGAGAGCTTTTCCTCTGTGGTCAGGAACAAGGTAGAGATGTCCACTTACACCACTGTTATTTAACATAGGATTGGGAGTCCTAGCCATAGCAATAAAACAACAAAAACAAATAAAAAAAAATCTATATTGGTTGGAAAGAAATAAAACTTTCACTATTTTCAGATGACATGATACTTTATATGGAGAACCCAAGGGACTCCACCAAAACACTGCCCAAATTGATATTTACAATATTGATATTTACAAATTCATTAAAGTGCAGGATACAAAATCAACATACAGAAATCTGTTGAATTTCTATATACTGATAATAAAGCAGCTGAAAGAGAAATTAAGGAATGGATCCCATTTACAGTTGCACCAAAAATTGTAGGATACCTAGGAATAAATCTAACCAAAGAGGTAAAATACATATTCTCTGAAAACTATAGAACACCTGTGAAATAAACTGAAGATGACACAAAGAAATGGAAAAAACATTCCATGCTCATGGATTGGAAGAATAAATATCATTAAAATCTCTATACTACCCAAAACAATCTGTGCATTTAATGCAATCCCTGCCAAAATACCAACATTTTTCACAGAGCTAGAACAATTTTAACAGAGCTAAAATTTGTATTGAACCACAAAAGACCCCAAATAGCCAAAGCAACTTTGAAAAATAAAATCAAAGTTGGAAACGTCAAAATTCCAGACTTCAAGTTATTTTACAAAGCTATGGTGATCAAAATAGTATGGTGGCAGCACAGAAATGAACATATTGATCAATATATCAGAATAGAAAATCCACAATTAATGAACCTACAGAAGTGAACCCACAAATATATGGCCAACTAACCTTCAGCAAAGCAGGAAAGAATATCCAATGGAAAAAAGACAGTCTCTTCAACAAGTGTTGGGAAAAATGGACAGCAACATGCAAAAGAATGAAACATGATGACTTTTTACACAACAATAAATTCAAAACAGGTTAAAGACCCAAATGAAAGACTTGAAACCATTAAAATCTAGTGGAGAACGCAGGCAGTAACATCTTTGACATTGGCCATAGCAACTTCTTACTAAATATGTCTCCTAAGGCAAGGAAAACAAAAGAAAAATAAACTACTGGACTTCATAAAAACAAAACCAAACCAAAACAAAAATAAAAGACAAAAAAACAAAAACAAAAAACTTCTGTATAGAAAAGGAAACAATCAACAAAACTAAAAGGTAACCTATAGAATGGGAGAAGTATTTGCAAATGACAGATTTGATAAAGGGTTAGTATCCAAAATGTATAAAGAACTTATAAAACTCAACACCCAAAAATGAGTAATCCAATTAAAAATGGGCAGAAGACATGAATAGGCATTTTTCCAATAGGCATTTAATACACAGATGATCAACAGACATATGAAAAGATGCTCAACATCAAAGATTATCAGGGAAATACAAATCAAAACTACAATGAGATATTACCTCACACCTGTCAGAATGGCTAACATTAAAAAAAAAAGAAAGAAAGAAACAATACGTGTTGGAGAAAATGTGGAGGGAGGCAAACTGTCTTGCACTGTTGGAAATGCAAACTGTTGCAGCCACTCTAGAAAACACTATGGAGTTTCCTCAAAAAAATTAAAAATAAAATTACCCTACATTCCAGTAAGTGCACCATTAGGTATTTACCCAAAGAATAGAACAGTAGTAATTCAAAGGGATACACATACCCTGATGTTTATACCATCATTTTCTACAATAGCAGAATTGTGGAAACAGCCCAAGTGCCCACTGACTGATGAATGACTAAGGAAGATGTGTCATTTGTGTGTGTGCATGCACACACATGCACACGCACAGGAATATTACTTGGCTATAAAAAGAATGAAATCTTATAATTTTCAATGACATTCATAGAGCTAGAGAATATCATACTAAGTTAAATAAGTCAATCAGAGAAAGAAAAATATTGTATGATTTCACTCATGTGTGAAATTTAAGAAACAAAACAAGCAAAGGAAAAATAAAACAGAGAGAGGCAAACCAAGAAAGAGACTCTTAACTATAGAAAACAAAAGATAATTACAAGAGAGGTAGTAGGTGGGGGGATGAATGAAATTCCTTGGGAATTAAGGAATGCACTTGCTGTGATGAGCACTGGCTGTTGTGTGGAAGTGTTGGATCACCATACTGTATACCTGAAACTAATATTACAATATATGTTAGCTAAGTGGACTTTAAATTAAAACTTTTAAGGCAAAAAACAAGACATGTTGGTGAGGGTGTGGTAAAAAGGGAATCCTACGCTGTTGGTGTAGACTATGTAAAATAATCTAACCACTATGGAAAACAATAAGGAGTTTCCTCCAAAAAATTAAAAATACATCTTTATATGATTCAATTTTTCCTCCAAAAAATTAAAAATACATCTTCTGGGTATATACCCAAAGGAAATGAAAACAGGATTTTGATGACATATGTGTACACCCATGTTTATTGCAGGAGTATTTACAATAGCCAAGATATGGGAACACCCCAAATGTTTATCAGCAGATGAATGGACAAAGAAAAAGACATGATATACATATACATTATATTTATATTTATATTTATATTTATATTTATATTTATATTTATATTTATATTTATATTTATATATTTATATTTATTCACACACATAATGGGATATTATTCACCCATTACATAGAAGGATATCCTTCCATTTGTGACAACATGGATGGACCTTGAGCACATTACGCTGAGTGAGATAAGTCAGAGAAAGACATGTACCATATGATACCACTCTTATGTAGAATCTAAAAAAGTCAAATCTGTAAAAATAAATAAATAGGTGCGACTGGGTGGCTCAGTCAGTTAAGCGTGAGACTCTTGTCATGATCTCACTCTTGTCATGATCATTTTGACTCAGGTCATGATCTCACAGTTCATGAGTTTTAGCCCCACATTGGGCTCTGTGCTATTAGTGTAGAGCCTGCTTGAGATTCTCTCTCTCCTGCTCTCTCTGCCCCTCCCTTGCTCATGCTCTCTCGCTCTCTCTCTCTCTCTCTCTCTCTCTCTCTCAAGATAAATTCTAAACAAAGAAACCAGAGACTAAAGTAGTGGCTACCAGGGGATGGAGGGTAGGGGGATAAGATTGATGGTGTTTAAGATACAAACTTTCAACAAGTAGTAAATAAACCACAAATATGTAGTGCATAGTATAATAAATAGATACATAGATGGGGTGCCTGGGTGGCTCAGTCAAGTGTCTGGTTTTGGCTCAGGGCATCACCTCATGGTTTGTGAGCTTGATCCCTGCATCAGGCTCTGTGATGACAGCACAGAGCCTGCTTGGGATTCTATGTCTCCCTCTTTCTATGCCTCTCTCTCCCTCTCTGTCTCTCAAAAATAAGTAAATAAACATTAAAAAATAAAAGATAGACAGGGGCACCTGAGTGGCTCAATCGGTTAAGCGTCTGGGCCTTTGTTTCAGCTCAGGTCATGATCTCACAGTTTCATGCTTTTGAGTTCCACATCAGGCTGTATGCTGATGGTGCAGAGTCTGCTTGGGATTTTGGGATTCTCTCTCTCCCTCCATCTCTGCCCCTCCCACACTTGTGTTGTTTCTGTCTCTCTCAAATAAATAAACTTAAAAAAGTTAAAAAGATAAATAAATAAATGGAACAGAATAAAGTCGAGTCCAGATATATATGAGCAATTGATTTTTTGAACTATTGCATATTCATTTGCAAAACAATACAAAAACAAAGAACACACACAAAAGACCTTCCAATTCGTAACTTATACCATATACATGTTATTTATGTTATTAAAATCATAGATCTAAATGTGAAACATTAAGTTATTACATGTTTAGAATAAAAAAAATAGTTCTTTGTGATCTTGAGTTAGGCAAAATTTTCTTAAACACAAAGCAGAAATCCATAGAACAATAAATTATACTTAATCAAAATTAATATCTTCAAAAGATATTAAGTGAATGAGGAAGGCCAGACTTAGGAACAAAATATTTGCAAATCATATAGCTGATGAGTGACTTATGCCAGAAAAATAAGAACCCTTAACACAATAAGAAAACAAAACACACAGTAAATAAATAAATAAATAATTGGTCACTTTACTAAAGAAAATATGTGGAATATAAATAAGCACATAAAAAGATGCCCAAGATAATTCTTCTTTACAGAAATGCAGTTTTATTCTCTGTTCCTATTAGAACAGTCTAAAAGGTTGACGAATATAAATGGGTATTATACATTGATAAACTAACTGTAAAGAAAAATTTTTTTAAGTTAAACATATACCTACCTTATTATCCAGCCATTTTATGAATTTGTGTTTTTCCAAGAGAAATTAAAATATATATCCACATAAATAATTTATATGAGTGTTCATAGCATCTCTACTTGTAATAACCAAAAATCAAAAATAATCCTAGCATCTCTAAACAAGTTCGTGAGTTAAAAGAACACAAAAAGCACACAAAAAACAAAAACAAAAACAAAAAACTGTAGTACATGCATATAATTGAATACTACTTGGCAATGCTACATACATGGGTGAATCTCAAAATAACTAATGCTGATTGAAAAAAACAAGACAAAAAAAGTGCTCTTTGATTCAATTAGAGTATTCGAAAATAGAAGACAAATAAATGAACAAACAAAAAAACTAATGGCAGAAAGCAGACCAGTCATTGACTGGGAATAAAGGGGGACTGACAAAGGTGAAAAGAAGGTATTACAAACTGGTGTGAGGATATTAAGAATATAATCTTCATATTTTGACTGTGGAGGTTTGTTCATGGGTGCATATATATGTCAAAACTTATCAAACTGTATACAATTTCATATATGATATGTATACATTTAAGAAATGTATGGTTTCAGAAATATATGGTTTATTATATGTCTGAAATGTATGGTTTATTATATGTTAATTGTACTTTCAGAGATGTGTGTTTTATTCTGAAATGTGTGGTTTGTTATATGCCAATTATACCTCAATAAGGCTGTTAGAAATTTGAAAGAAAGAAAATAAGAGGAAAGAGGAGAAAAGATAACAAAGAAAGAAGGAAGGAAGGAAGGAAGGAAAGAAAGAAAGAAAGAAAGAAAGAAAGAAAGAAAGAAAGAAAGAAAGAAAGAAAGAAAAGAAAGAAAAGGAAAGAAAGCAAGCTTCCTAATAATGAGCAAGTCAGTTCATATCCATAGAAGATCAAGAAAAATTATATACTTGGTTCAGCATGTGGCTCAGAGAATTAGCACTTAGTTCAGCAAGAAGCTTAAAGGATGGACAAAGAAGATCAAGGAAGGCTTTACTGAACTGCATCTTAAAGGACAAGAAGCTGGTGGATTCATGAGGGATACATTCCAATAACAGAGTCTTCATGTGCAAAGGCATGAGACATAAGCAAGTGTGGTATAACTTGCAAAACTACAAATTAGGTCTGTCTTCAGTCACTGAATGTTGTCTTTGATCCCTAGCCCAGCTTTCCTGTTTTCTATTAACACTGCATTGGTTTTAAAACTATGCATTGTGAAGTCCTAGATTTCCTTAGTGGGATTGTGAGGTAGGGGGTCTTCTCACACCTATTTTCAACAAGAGTGGGTCCCTTAGCTGTTGCACGTATTAGGTGTCTAAAAAAATTCATTGAGGAAATAATTCTACAACTAAAACAAACAAAACCTCATTATTTCAGCCAACATGCAATGTTCTCTACTTTCATTAAAAAATTATGTGTTCTTGTTTCCATTGTTTTGCTTATTTTTCCCCTAATACCAGAATGGTCTTTTCCTCCATATGTGTTATCCAGTTCTATTAATTTTATTTAATGCCATCCCAGTGAAGTCTTCCCTGGTTCCTGCAGCTTAAAATATTTCTCCCTCTTATGAAAAACCCAGGACACTTTATTTAGAAACGTTGTGATGCCAGTTATGTGTCAGAGAATGTTGTTGGCACTTCCACATATGTCATTCTTTTGATCCTCGCCACATTGCTTTGAAACAGGTGGTATCATCTCTGTGACATGAATGAAGAATTGGAGGCTCATATTGCTTACATGACTTTACAAAAGTCACACAGTTGGTAAGAGACAGAACTAGGAATATGATCCAGGGCGTTTGACCCCAAGCCATATTTTAATTCCATTATAACATTATTGCTACCCTCCACAATTGTACTTGTTTGGTCCTATCTGGCACTGCTTTTTTTCAATATAATACACTTTCTTCTGTTGTACCTTTCTAACTAGATCATAAATTTCATTAGAGGCAGAAATATCTTTTATCAATTTACAGGAAGGCTGTACATAGGAGGTGATCAATAAATGTTTGAGAAAGAAAATAATATTGGGAGAGAAAAGAGACAACAAAGGAAGGAGGGGATAAAGGGCAGAAAGAGTAAGTGAATGATTAGTCATACAGTAAGAACTGCTTAGTATTAATAACTTGTCTAACCTGCAATGCTGGCCAGCCTTTCCTACATGCTAAAGATGAATTTTTGTAAGAATTATTGTTATTCAGCAAAACAGAAGTATGTTCCATTAGGGTTCTGAATCTCATAACATATCTCCACAGTCCTTATTTCATCTGCATTAGATTGTTTTAGGTCATGGGAGTAGAAATCCATTGTGTTTGTTCACTGAAATATTTATTTATCCTGTTCCTGAGAATAACACCCTGGTTTGACAGAGGTAAGGAAGCATAGTGTATTTGTGACACCATCCTTCTTCAGCTCTTAGTTCATGAAGCTCCAATGGAGAAATGTGGGTTTAGATGAGCCAATTAGAATCTCCCATGCCACAGGCCACGGTGACAGGTTCAGGAATGGCTAGGTAATTGACCCTAGATAGCCAATCAGAAACCAAAATCTCTGACTTTAAGTTGCTGAGTTTTGGAGAAGTAGGTTGAAACCGTAATTCCTCTTGAGGCCAGATTTTTAGCTTCTAATTAAGCTATGTCTAAAGTTAAAACTGCCTCTGAAATTTAACTGTGTGAATTAATAATAGTTAATTTATCTTTGGTTTTAAACTTGTTTGGCTTGTGTCATTTTTTCTTGTTATTTTCAACTACAGTCTTACTAAAAAATAAATTTAGTGTCTTCAAAATATGCAGCTTCCCAAACAAATGTTGGCATGTGACTTGGCCTCTCTTTGTAACCAGGGAGTAATCTGAACCACCAGAAATGAGTGTGGTTCATCCCTCACCTCATGAATAGACTCCATCATCTTTTAGTATTACGTGACTGCCAGTTACGGAGTGCTTATCATGGGGCAGGTAGCATACTAAGCACCGAGTGCACATTTTTTTATTTAATCCTCATAATTATCTCATAAAAGAAGTTATATTATTTTTAGTTCTAGAAATGAGGCATCTGGGGCCTGGAAAAATAAATAACTTGCTTTGATTATCAAACCAGAATTTGAACATTTGTCTCACTTAAGAGATCACTCTTTCTATACCACCAAATTTTTCTGCTGTGTAAACAGTAACTAAAAATAATTTTCCTTTAACTTCTAAAAATACTTTCCCAGTAAATAAGAAATATTGACATTGGGTGATATTTTTATTTGTTCATAATTTCAGAGAGACTAGAGTAGATTTCTAAGAGCTCATATAATCTTTGCCTCTGATAATTTTTGTGGGTGATTTTATTGGTATCTTTACACTGCACCCTGAACACAAAAAGATATTTTAGTTGAAATAGTATGACACTGTCAACCTTGAAATAGGCATTTAAAACCTTTTCATTTCATAAAGCTTTCAGTGTAGCATGCAGATTTATGGTTATATTTTTCTACAACAATTAAAATCCCTATAAATAACATTCTCCATGTTTAGCATTTTAACCCTCCTTTGTTGGTAGCATGATGCATTCAGCATATTCTCCTGAATGCAGCATAAATAAACCATAAATTCAATAAAATGCACATAATACTATTTATACCTAATATAAAAGCAGTCTTCAAAATGTTTCTTTGTGAATACATCCACTACATGAAGAGAAATATGCTTAGAAATTTGTGTATATATTATATGCTAATTAGCTCATAATTTTATGTAAATCTGTATGAACAAAAAAGACCAGAAATAAAGTCGCTGAAAAGCTCAGCATTTGAGTAATGAGAATGTGGAGGATTTTCCTTTTCTATTTTTCTAAGCATTATTTTTATGAGAGTTTTAGAAATAGTAAGTTTTACTTTGAAATTTTATTCATATTTTAAATTATAAAAAATTCTAAATACTGATGCCAAATAATACCCTGAAGTGTGAAGAAATAACTTATTGTTTATCCAAAGCTATCCATTTATTTGTTCATGTAATTATTACTTTAATTTTCATACATGTTTATGAATGCCTAATATATATCTGGAAATGTTACAGTGATTGACTATATAATAGTGAGAAAACAGACAATGTCCTTGTCATCATAAGCAAGCATAGTAGTCAGAGAAGAGACAGTACGCATGAACACAAATAAGTGCACATGGACGCACACACACACATACATATACACACGCATGCAGGCAGGAACAGAAACTTTACATGGGATAAATGCTATAAAGTAAGACAAAATAATGTGATAGATATAAAATTTTGAGAGGTGTCTTTAAAAGAATATTGACCTGAATGCATCCATTCTAAAAATAAGGAAGAAATATGTGAGCATAAAGATGATCATTGAGTTGGTCTTTACTGTCAATAAATACAAATTAATAGGAAAAAAACTCCAAGAGGATGATTAAATTATTAAATGTATCAGTTGAAAAATATAACATTAGTTACATAATTAATGCTTATAAGTAAATTCTTATTTGAAATGAAGAAGACATAAAACAATGTAAAGAGTTTGACTATAGCATTTTAAGTTTATGTATACAAAATAAATAACTTTCAGTACACAAAACGGATTCATTTGAACAGTTGTGTTAGGATCAAAATATTGCATTATGAGCGATGATTTTTTTAAGTTTATTTGCTTATTTTGAGAGAGAGAGAGAGAGAGAACGCAAGGAAGGAAGAGGCAGAGAGAGAGGGAGACAGAATCTCAAGCTGGCTCCACACGGTCAGTGCAGAGCCCAAGGTGGAGATTAAGCCCACGAACCATGAGACCATGACCTGACCTGAAATTAAGAGTTAGAAGCTCAACCAATTGAGCCACCCAGGTGCCATGAGTGATGCTTTAAAGATGCTTTAATTATTTGTGCAGTGATTCTAAATGGAATTTAATTCTTAAAAAATTAAAAATTAAAAAGAATTTTTCATCTCCATAATTTTGACCACTCTAGGTTCCTTATATAAGTAGAATCATGTAACATTTGTCTTTTTTTTTAATTTTAATTTTTAAGCTTTTATTTATTTATTTTGAGAGAGAGAGCATGAATGGGGGAGAGGCAGAGTGAGAGAGAGGGAGAGAGAGAAAATCCCAAGCAGGCTCTGCACTGTCAGCACAGAGCCTGATGTGGGGCTCAAACTCATGAACCATGATTTCATGATCTGAGCTGAAGTTGGATACTTAACCCACTGAGCCACCTGGGCATCCCTAACATTTGTCTTTTTGTGACTGGTTATTTCACTTAGCATAATGTCTTCAAAGTTCATGTTGTAGCATATGTCAGAACTAACTTTCTTTCTCTTTCTTTCTTTCTTTCTTTCTTTCTTTCTTTCTTTCTTTCTTTCTTTCTTTCTTTCTTTCTTTCTTTCTTTCTTTCTTTCTTTCTTTCTTTCTTTCTTTCTCTTCCTTGAACAAGGATGGAGGGGCAGAGGGAAGAGGAGAGAGAGAATCTTCAAGAGGCTTCATTCATGCCCAGCACAGAGCCCAATGTGGGACTCAATCCCATGACTGTGATCATGACCTGAGCTGAAAGTGTCCTAGAGTTGGACACTTAAAGTGACTGAGCCACCAGGCACCCTTCCTTTCTTTTTTTTTAAATAGACTTTTTTTTTTAAGAACAGTTTTAGGTTCATAGCAACATTGAGCAGAAGATACAGACATTTCTCATATCACCCCTGCCCTCACATAAACATAGCCTTCTCTATTACAAACATCCCCACTGGAGTGGTACATTAATCAACTAGAGTCAGTAGTTGATTAGGGTTCACTCTTGGTATTGTACCTTCTGTGAGTTTGAATGATATAGAATGACATATATCCAATTGCAGTATCCTGTGTAGTAGTTTCAATGCCCTAAAAATCCTTTGTGCTCTGTGATATAGTCAGGAAAGAAAAAAATCTTTGTAATAACTAATGTACAGGTTGGGAGACTCTGTGGAGGACGCTGGTTACGCGTGTGTCCTAGCAAAGGATATCCCTAATCCTGCCTATGACCAGAGCAGCCTGCAAGAAGGAGCAGGAAGCAGAACCTTTTCTTACCCTTTCTAGGTAGGCAGGCATAGCCAAGGGACCCCTTCCAGATCCTTCAGCAAAAGAAAGGAAACCACTGATTTTTTTACTGCCTCCATATTTTTGCCTTTTCCAGTAATCAAATGAATGGAAACAGAATAGAAGTTAGGGGCTATAGGGAAAAGCAAATGAGGAGTTACTGTTTAATGGATATAAAGTTTTGTTTGGGAAGATGAAAAAAGTTCTGGGGATAAAATGTGGTGACAGTTGCACAACAGTGTGAATGAACTTAAGTTTGGTGAATTGTACACTCAAAAGTGGTTAAATTTTGTTATGTATATTTTATCATGATAACCAAAGATGTGACAAAAATTCAAAAGAACTATTTATGTCTAAATACAAAATTTTTGATTGTAATTTCAAAATATGGGTGTAGGATTATAGGGATCTAAGTGAAATGAAGACTGTTTTATATTGCAAGAGAATTCTTGCTTTATTAGAGGGAAATTTTTATTTTTATTTTTATTTTTTTTAACGTTTATTTATTTTTGAGACAGAGAGAGACAGAGCATGAACGGGGGAGGGTCAGAGAGAGAGGGAGACACAGAATCTGAAGCAGGCTCCAGGCTCTGAGCTGTCAGCACAGAGCCCGACGCGGGGCTCGGACCCACAGACCACGAGATCATGACCCGAGCTGAAGTCAGACGCTCAACCGACTGAGCCACCCAGGCGCCCCTAGAGGGAAATTTTTAAAAAGACATTTTCTCATATACAGTTGTACAATGAATTTGCATCTTGTTTTCAATATTTACAGGCTTGATTTGCATTCATTTCCCTCACAAGGACATTTGTTTACCCTGAGTCTAGGTGTGCTGTGGTCTGGGAGTTCACTATACCCTTATAGTTTAGCACATGCCTACCTGTGAAGATTACATACTATGGAAGGATGAAACTCTAGAAAAGGGAATTTCCAAGTTGATTTTCTCTGCCTTTTAGTTCATGAGATAGAGGAGGAGAGTAACAGTGGGAGCTGCCACGCTTTCAGGAACCATTTCTATCACTGCTCTACCCCTGGTGGTAAGATTGCGGGTATCTGTGATATGACTCATTGGCCATTCATTCATTCATTCATTCACTTTACGAACACACTGAGTGCTGTCTCTCTCCCGGATGAGATAGAGAGATGCGCATGCTCAGTGAGCTTAAGTCACAGTGATTATTATTCTGAGAGATTTTTATCAAGGGATCCCATAGGAGGAAAGGTTCTTAACTGTTCCTAGAAGGGTTAAAAGGCTTCACTTGAAAGTCCCATTGTTACTTAAGACTAGGTTTCTGAGTAAGTGTCAGGATGGGAAAGGATATGCAATTCTGTATTACTGGGGAGTCCAGTATTGGGGGAGAAAAATCAAAATAAGTCTTATTTTGTGTGTCTGTGAATCCATGCTTTCGCATCTATTTATCTCTGGGCACCAGTGTTATTTAAGCACTGGCTTATAGTTTGTACCATTGAAGGCGACCATGTGCCTTTAATAAGACAGACTGAGCATCTATATGGAAATTTATTGTTAAGATGATTTGTTCTGGGATTTATATTAGAAGTAGTATTTAAATGGTTTAAACTCAATTTAAGTTTTGAAAAATAATATAGCATAACAAAATATTTAATCTATAGAAAACCTGTAACACCAGCAATAATTTCTATTATAGGCAGCTCCTTGGGTGGCACGATTTAAGAGATAATAGAAAATTCTAACCTATATGTGAAATTCTGCTATTCCTCTGGCACCCTTTAGTTCTAGGTAAGAAATACTATTAATAAAGTATCCAACAATATTTTCATACCTTGTCATTCATATAATCATAAAACAAATCTATGAAATAGATACCATAAATTATTCCCACTTAAAGGTAGAGAAACTAAAGTTCAAAAAGGCAAGAACTAATAATTGGTATATACAGGGTTTGACCCCAGAGCTGTGACTCTGAGGTGTACCTGTCCCACAAAGCTGTTGGCTTCAAAAAAGTCATAGTCCTACACAGTAGAAGGCCATGTAACACAAAGTCCACATGCTAAGCTAGAGGTATAAACAAAGTGGTTAGGAACATAGACAACAATGATGTTGAAGCTAACCAAAAGTGTCAGGAAAAGCCCCATTTCAACTAAGTCTTGAATGATAAGCAGCTTCTGGAGAAGTTCCTACAGCATTTTCTATGCAAGTGAGTCTTAAGAGTTATAAGGCTTTGCCGTGGGGGTGCCAGGGTGGCTCGGTCAGTTAAGCATCTGACTTTGGCTCAAGTCATGATCTCATGTTCATGAGTTCAAGTCCCGCATCGGACTCTGTACTGACAGCTCAAAGTTTGTATCCTGCCTCGGATCCTGCCTTGGATTCTGTGTCTCCCTCTCTCTCTGCCCCTCCTCTCCACCCCCTCCTCTCAAAATTAAAAAAAAAAAAAATTGAAATTAAAAATTAAAAAAAGTCTTTGCTGTGACATCTTGGAAGATGTCAGTGCTGTTTTGCTGTGAAAGCACTTACAGGTGTTTCCCCTTCATCCAGGGCCATGTACTGCACAACCCCTAGGCACCATTCACATGGTGTTGCTCCACTGCATGCTTTTTACTTAGAGTATGGTGTGAGAGAGGTCTTCTGGAATTGTGCTGCATGGAGATACTTTCCCCTTTGATCTCTTTTGTGGCCCTGTTTTGAAGGTCCCTTCACTCTGCTCCCCTTGTTACTCATTAAGCATGGCCCATCAAGTGGCAGGCACAACTGGGGATCTTTTACTCCTTTGCAAGTACTCTTAGTATCAAGACAAAAAAAATAGAAGAAAGTTACATATATTTATGTGGCAAGCATGGTGCTTATTATGAATTAGAAAAATTATATAAAAGCAAAATTAAAGACATAGAGTAAAAATTATTTAAACTCTCATCACTATTTAATTTGTTAGATATTACCATAATCAATGAGAAGCAACTTGTCTCCATAATTTTACTCCATGGGTCACAGTAACTTTAAAAGTCATATATATTTATGATAGGAATTAGAGGGAGAGCAATAGTATAGCAAGTTACGATTGCTTAAAATATATTAACTTTGTTAAGTAACTGTCTCAACATTAGAGATCTACTTTGAAACCTAGTTCTGAATCAATAGGATATTTGAAGTCTTTTGGAGCCTTTTTTAAAAATATTTTTTATTTTTAAGTAATCTCTACACCCAGTGTGGGGTTTGAACTTACAACCCAGAGATCAAGAGCCACATGCAGTACCCACAGAGCCAGCCAGGTGCACATAGTTTTCATGTTTTTAAAATGAGTGTGATCATAATACAAATTCTGGATTGTGTGGATTATGAGATACACATGTAAAGTGCATACATAGCACAACAGGCACTCAGTATAGGATTAAAAAAAGGTTTTATACTATTATCAATAACAACACAAAACAATTATGTCTCCCTACTCTGCTCAGGGAGTCATTTGCTTGCCAGATCATCTTAAGCACCGGGCATTTCCGGTTCCAGTTTGGGCTCCTCCCTCTCCTCCTCTTCCTGGTTTGCGCATCTGTACCGACTGTTTTATGGACAGAGGATTAATAAGCTTGTGGGCCTTTCACATATTTACCTTTCCTGGATGCTGCATCATATTTGCTCACCTCCTAATCATCTCCATCACACGTTCTGCTTGCCGCCGTCCCATGCGCCTCTCTTCCTGAGACCACGCTTCACATATACCTCACAGTAGGTAGGGGGAAGCAAGTGCCCTCAGCGTGGACCTCTATAACTGCCTGCTACTGCTGTTGATTTATTCTGACTTTTTCATTTTGAAATGTGAGTTATCCCAGGGAAATTGAGATAAGCCACGATGAACTTTATTTGATCCTTTAGAAAACTGTGGTGTTTGGAGAAGAAAGCCACCACAGAGATTCAAAGCCATCTGGCAGGCGAAAAGAAAATGAAAGTGATTTGTAAATGCTAAAACATCCATTTGAGGGAAAGGTATCAAGGGATTCAACAAAGGTCATTTGGGGGGCCATATCTATTTGTCTTCATGAACATTTCAGAAAAGGACATAAATTGGGTATTAATTACACATCCTGTACAAACTAAAATGGCGTGGACAGCAGAAGGGGTGGGAATGGGAGGTGGAGCCATGTGCAATGTGCTCTGGGATGAGAAAAAACATATGAAGCTTAATTTAACCAAAAGCTCAGGGATGTTGAATATCATTGCCCAGAAACGCAAGGTACAAAATATTATTTTCCCTACTGTTTTCCACTCCTTAGTAACTTTATCTTCATTTCCTTTTAATTATTTTCACCAAGAATTTGTCCAAGTTAGGTCAGAGGATCCTGATGATGAATCCATTTCTGTTGACATCTTTGTTATGTGACTGTACCCACTCAGCTTCTCAGCTTCTTTTACCCAAATCTGGGCATAAAAGGGTAATAATAAACAGGTAGGTAGACTCCTTGTGCAAAATATCTTTTATTAATGTTGTAGTCTTCTCTCAAGATGATATTTCTTTACCTACATAGATCCAGGTCAAATAAATCTATCAAAAATATATTTCATCAAAAACAAATGACCCTGTTTCAAAGACTTCACAGCCTTGTTTTAAAGATTAAAATAAATACATAGCTGTCAGCATGATAGTCTGAACAACAGACATTCATGGTAACCAGGCATTAATAGAAGAAAGGAGTGTAGAAGACAGTAACAAAAGACTTTCTTTAGTCTCTATAGGTATATATTTTTATCTCTCTATAGGTATCAGATTTTATATATCTGATTTCGGCTGTTTATTGCATAAAGCCTTTCTCGAGATCACTTAGATCTTTATTACCCTCTTCTTCTAAACGTTTTTTTTTCCTTTTTAAATTATTTTTACCTTCCATATGGTAAATTCTCCTTTTTTCTTTCCTGACAAATAATGAACTCCTTATAATTGATTAAAATATTTCTTACATAAATATCAATCACTAGCAAATACCCTGGTGGTTAGAATTCTCAAAGGGCAATATATGAAGTCTCACATTTAGTTATCCCCTTTTCTCTGACAGGTAGAGAATGATGGTAACAATTTGAGTTTGTATATCAGGAAACTGTTTTTGTAGAAGTTATGGCTTGCATGTGAAGCCCAGACAGAAAAATGGATCTCCTATTATCTCTACCTTTGCCCAGCCTCTCCTGCTGGACCATGCCATTCATGCACTAATGAACTTTGCTCTTGATAGAACACATGTAAAGGGTTAAAGTGTCATTCAGGTTGACTAAGCCTTTCCCAAAGTCTCTTGTGCTTGGCCTGTGTGTTTTTCTCAGTCATAGCATAGCTTCTGAAGCCTATGAAAGTGGTATTTACTCAAAGATACTTTGTCAGCTCCCAATCCACAGTTTCTAGTTTTTTCAGCCTTTATAGTGCATAATGTTTGCGTACAGAGTTTACAAATATAATTTCTAGGGCCCCGTGCCCAAACCTTCTGATTCAGTAGATTAAGGTAGAACTCCAAAATTTGCATTTCTAATATGCTCCCAGATGATGCCAATGCTGCTTTTCTGAGAACTGCATAATGAATCCTATGAGAGCTTTTGAGAAACATTATGAAGCTGTTCTAGTTGTCCCCACTGAGCATCATATACAAGGAAGGAATAACCACAAGAGACACACAATCTGCTCTAGAACCTTGCTCCACAAAGTGTGGTAGTAAACAAGCACTTGAAAGTAGCACTTGAAAGCATTTCAGAAATGCAGAGTCTCAGGTCCCAGTCCAGACCTGTATCCACATCTTCATTTTAATAATATCTCTAGGTAATTCATAGATACATTAGAATTTGAGACACACTACTTAAATATAGAATAGCCGAATCATTTGGTGACTTGTGGTTGTTTCCTCCACTCCTTCTTCCTATTCCCTGGCAGATGGACTTGTCATATGTCTGAGAAATGACAGCCGAGAATAGAGAGTAGTGCTTTATGGTTCAAGTTTGCTCATGCAGTGAGGATGGGAAAGCCCTGTATAAATGGTTTTGATGAATCCCACATAATTCTATTTGCTAAAATACAGTGATATTCAGTCTCAATATTATACATGAATTCTTGGGTTTAAGTAACAGAGAACTGACAAGAAGAATAATGGGGTATCTCTGAAAACTGTGGAAAAGCAAGCTTTTAGCCGGACCTCTGGGACACACAAAGCCAGCGCCTCAGATGCTTACAGGATGTTCATCTCTGTCTTACTCTGCCATCTGCTTTAGTCTCTCAGGAAGTCTACTTGCACATACTCTAATCTCACCATTATGGAGGGCCTCAAACTCTCCCCTAGATTCTGTTAAAAAATCCAAAGGAGGGTTGCACTTGCCCTGACCTCAGCCTTATTTCTACACTTGTACAAATCAACCCTGAGATAGAATACCTTGGTCACTAATTAGCATAGAAGCATATAGATAAAACTTCAAAGAGGAGGAGGACAGGAGCATGTTGGGAAATAAAATCAAGACATGTCAGCATATATGATTACAACATTGCAGTGGCTTGGCAGAGTTTATTTCTCCTTCACTTCAGAGTCCAATTAGGTGTTTGGTAGGTTTCTATTCAGTGGCACCTCAGAACCATCCACTGAATTCACTGCATCAGAGAAATTGGGGGAGATCTCTTGAGAGTTTTAGGGGCCATGCCTGGAAATGGTAAACTCTTCTGTCCACATTCTGTTGTCTATTGTCTAGACCATAGGACTGTACCTAAATGTAGACTGTGAGAGTAAAGAGTAAAGGAAGCAGGATTGGTGGACTGATAGCATTTTCTCTGCCATTTATAAAAATACAAATCCATATGAACACTGTATTTCCTATTTAAGATTCAAATTGACCTTGTTAAAAGATAAACTGAGGCATATTACACATTTAGGAGTTTATTGAGCAAAAATTGATTCAAATTGGTCAGCAGGAAACCAGAAGTGGTTAGAAGCACTCCACTGATAGGAGCTAGGAGAAGGACGTTTTAGAGAAAAGGCAGAAGCAAAGTTAGGAAATTATTTGATTGGCTGTAACTTACACAGTTGCTTTATTTGGTGAAGCTACTGGGCTGATTGTGATTTGTTGTCCTTAGACTTTGATTTCTTAATCTTGAGGTGTTATAGGCTTAGGTTTTGGTTTGGTTATGTAGGCTACTAAGGCATTAAAACCACGTCAGTTTAATGGCTTCCTTGTTTAACAACCTTGATGTTCATCTGGTTTTGCGAAAAGAATCTCTTCACATATGTATGACTGTATTCAATCAGCTATTAAGGAAGCTATTTAATTTATCATTTATTTCCTCCTAGGTTTTCATTGACTGTCCCTCTAATGCATTACCATTAACTACCCTAAAGATCCTTTTGAATCCAATACTTTTGTCCCTTCCTTTCTCACTGGGGTGATGATGGAAGACCAATATGTTCTGTTCTCTGTGACTTCCTACATTTCCTATTCTTACCTGAGACTTTTGAAATATATATTTTAGGGAATATTTAAATGTTAGGTATTTTTTAAAGTAATTTACTTTTAGTGAAAAATATCAAATTTTGCAATTGATTTGCTTTTTTTTAATGTTTACTTATTTTTGACAGAGAGACAGAGCATGAGCAGGGGAGGGGCAGAGAGAGAAGGAGACACAGAATCCAAAGCAGGCTCCAGGCTCTGAGCTGTCAGCACAGAGCCCAATGAGGGGCTCGAACTCACAGACCATGAGATCATGACCTGAGCCGAAGTCGGACGCTCAGCCGACTGAGCCACCCAGCCACCCCAATTGATTTGCTTTTTAAATCAACTCATCATTCATATATTTACTCATCATATATTTACTAAGCACTTACTATGAGCCAAGTAGTATTTAGACATAAAAGTAGTGACTAGCAGCTTTGTTTCATGGATCCTACATTTTAGTAGATAGGCAGTAAATAAATGCATACATAAAAAGAATAAATAAATAAAAACAATCATCAGACAATGACTAAAATTATGCAGAGAATTAAAATAAGATGACATGATAAAGTGATTACTTTAGATTGGGCACTTAAGGGAGAGACCTCTCTTAAGATATAAACAGAGATCTAAATGACAAAATGTATTCATATATGCCAAAATCAGGGGAAAAATATTCCAGACACCAGGACTCTCTAGCCCAAAGTTCCTAAGGTTAACTCTACTCTTTACTCCTTTCTCCATAGATGCTCCTTTCATGGTTCCCTTTCTTTTTCTATTAATTAGACTTACAGACTTTGTCTAGAAAAATGATTCACCTTATTCCTTACATTTATTGAACTGAGGAATCAGGATTAATATAAGCAGATATTTCACATAAAATACTCAATAAGACATATTTATTGAAGTTTGACTAGTAACAGAGGCTAATTGTTTAGAATTTACTAAAGACTAGGGGTTATGCTTGGTCCTGGAGATACAAAGATATATAAAACAAAATTCCTTTCTTCCAGAAGTTCAGTCTATTGGAAGTGACAAACATGCCAGAAATACATTAAATTCTTGTGTGGTAAGTGCAAAAGTGGAAGTATGTACCAGGTACAGAGGTAGCCAGATAAAGAAGTGATTTATTCTTCAGGGATGGTTGCAGTGGTCAAGGTGCTCATGCACTGGACTTTGGGCAAGAGAGATTAGGGGAATGGACTTTCCCCATCTAGAAATAGTGCCTTAGTCTCCTACTTCTAACCAGATTAAAGGTTAGAGTACATTTTATATGTAGCATAGACATTGAAGCTATGCAAACCTTTTTGTTAACCATCAGACTCAGGAGATACTGTTCACGTTGCCTAGAAGATCTCAAGACTATGAAGAGAGTGAGATATACAGCAATGCAGAATTCTCAATCAACCCTACAAGGCACTATTGAAGACTTTTTTTTTTTTTTTTATGTTGGCAGATGATAAAATTATATAAGCATTTTTTCCTTAATGAAACCAAACTTGTTTTTATTTTATTTGTACCCCAACTCTGTAATTTTAAGATGCCATTCAATGGAATGAAGAACACTTACCCTGAAAGAAAAAAAAAAAGAACTTCTCTTCCTTTTTATAGACTCATTTAATCAGTAATATATGGCCAAATTGTTTTCTTAAAAAAAAAAAAAAAAAAGGTAAAGAGCAAGTCCTAAAGATTCTATGAAAATTTGAGGCATTCCCTTGAAATGTCAGAAATGCCAACATTCACCCTTATACCTAAGAACTCAGAAAGCTCTTATTTACTCAAAGTAATTACCTGAAAACTTGGTAAAGTTCACATTTTAGCCAAAAGCTACTATGACTCAGAACCACACTATATGATGCTTATCGAAAGAATGATATTTGGTCAAAAAAGCCATCTTTGACGGTATTCAGCTGCTGTTCTTTGTGACATTATATATCATATTTAAATATAATGCAAACATTGGATTTAGTTTGAGATTTAGGATACTGTCACCTGATAGTATTATCTTTTTGACCTCCATTTCATAACTGAGAGCTTGAATGTTATAAGTAATTTTGGTGCATATTAATTTGTCTCTGTATTCAGTGCATTTTCAGAACCTATGGGATATTCAAAAAGAACTTAAGAGACAGGCTCTATTCTCAAGTTGTTAACTAGCTATGAAGAAAGAATATGCAAAAGCAAATAATATATGTACCGTTGAAAATGAAGAACGTAAGAGTCTTTTGTAGTTTAAAAAATAAACAAGCATTTGCCAATTACTTACTTACTGTATATACACCATGATTCTCAGGGTCACTGGTATTTAAATGCATCTCTAGGTTTTCTGCATGTCTCAGAAGAACAGTATATGTAGTGAATTTTCTAGCAAAAACAAAATCATTCCTTGTAGAGATAGATAATTGGGGCCAAAGAGTTCATGAGCTATTAGCAGTTTTTATTGTTTAACCACATCTCTACGTTACAGAGAATTAACAGAAAATGTATGTTGGTAATTAAAATGACAAATGGTACATATTCACCATTGTTTTTGTACCTGTTTAAACTTGTTTAAACTAGTATGGGATACCTTTTTCTTTTCTTTTCTTTTTTTTTTTTTTTGTTCTTCCTTGACCTTGTGCCTTTGAAGGAATCTAATGGATTTTAATAAAACATAGGGTTATAAAATTACTGAATTTATGGGTTCAGCTGCTGTGCATTTCTTCCCTTGGTAGGGTATATTAACCTGTAAGTGTATGTTCTGCCCATTTGTTACAAGAGATACTAAATGAGTCAATATTGCATCAATAATTCAAGGAATGATTTAGCTACATAATTGTATTTTATTGCATTAATGCTTTCAGCTACTTAGGTCTCAAGTATATCTGTTGCAATGTAACAATGTGATAGGGTTTTCTTTATACAAATCTTTGTAATTATTATTAAGTAACATGTATAGAGAAAAATATCACTGCAGAAAAAAATGTTCAGATCACTGATAGATTAAAAAAAAGAGAGCTTTCCCCCTTTTTCTATGTAGACACCATTCTGCTTGAAATACTTGTATTTCCCTTTGCCAGGCCTATATTTAATTCTGAGCCCTTGCCATCAAACTTGTGAGCTCACCAGCCTAGAGAAAATTTGAAATCACTGCCATAACAATGATTATAAATATAGGTTGAAGATACACAGCCTTTGAAGTGCTTTTGCATCCATTATCTCCTTGAGTCTTTGAGATGATCCTAGGCTTCTGCTGGTGTGGTTCATTCCCTTTCAGGGATTAGGAGCTTGAGACACATGCTCTTCTTCTTGTACCAAATTACAGGGTAACAGATAGGTGCTCACAGTTTAATGTCTTCTGGCTTCATATCTCTGGATTCTTGTGTTTGTATCTTGTCCAAGTTGGTACTCTGTGTTCAAGCTGGCTCTATTTACAGAGCACATTTTGGCTTTGGCTTTCTATAACTATTGGATACAGGCACTGTGAAAATCCTACAGGAATATTCCCATTTTGTAAAGGGCAAGTGAGTTCCTGGAGCTTTTCCCTAAACTATTTAGATACAGTACTTTATCATTTCATCACAAGCCTAGTTACTTTTTTTCTTGTTAGTTAAAAATATAGCCACATTTAGGGCAGAATATCTTACCCAAAACTTTTTCCTTAGATTGGGGTATCTATTTGACAAGAGTATTGTACTTACAGAACTTGATATTGATTTCATCTTCATTAGCTTTTGCCTTTTAATTCTGTGCACTTGTCTTAATTTTTATTTCCTCTTCAACTAGAGAAATCATTCCAAATATAAAGTATTAATTTGACAGGACACACATACCAAAAGCTTAACATTTTGATCAGTCTGATAAGTCATGTGCCTCAATTGACTTGTTTAGCATTTTGGAAAAAATACTAAGCATTCATGAAAATTTTGTTCACGCTTAAGACATGAATATCATATTTTATTCATATTTCTATGAGGTTGCAATAATGTTAATATTCACTCCAGAAGGTAGCACTGGGCTTGCTACATATGAGACATGTGGGGACACATAAAAGACAGGCTTTAGGGTTAACAAAGATAGAATTTATATTGGAACTTAAGGCTCATAATTCTCTTTGATATTGCCATACCATAAATCCTTTATTCATTAAGTATATAGTGGATGCCTATTACGTGAGAGGTACTATGTTGAGAGTGAACAGGACAGATGTGAGCTCTGCCTTAATGAATTTAAAATCTAGCATTGAATGATTGACTGAGCATGTCACTAATCAAATAGAGATCTTAAACATAAAATACAATTACTTTACTACATATTCTAATACCTTAAGGATTTGATAGTCAAAGAGTGTTTGGGCATACTGTTGTTCACTTTTCAGGACCTCTTCTCTGCCTTATCTTTCTGATCTTAGCAACAAACCTAGGACTTATAAGAAATAACTTGTTTATTTCTTGTCCTGTTGTTTTGTTTAATATTTCAAAGTTTAAAAAGACAGTAATTTCCTTGTTTTAAGCTTATTTATTATTGAGAGAGAGAGAGAGGGAGAGAGAGAGAGAGAGAGAGAGAGAGAGAGAGAGAGAATGAGCAGGGGAGGGGAAGAGAGAAAGAGAGAATCCTAAGCAGGCTCCATGCTACTGAGCCAGAAGTGGTACTCAGTCTCACAAACTGTGTGTGACACCATGACCTGAGCTGAAATCAAGAGTCAGATGCTTAACTGACTGAGCCACCCAGGCAGCCTGACACTAATTTTCTCTTTTTTCCCTCTTTCTTCTCACTTCAGCCAGGAGTGCTGGTGCTAATATCTCACATCTAAGTCCTCTCAAGGAATTGATTTCAGTTGAAGTGAGTTGTCTCAACTAAGGTTGTGCTTCCTTCCTGGGAAATAACCATATCCAAAACTGGTTAATACGGGAAATACAAGGGTCTGAACGCCTTGCCTTTATTCAAGAAACTTGGAAGGACTATTCTGGCTCAAGGGTTTCCCAGAGGATATGGTGAGGACTGTATAACAACTACATCTCACAGTTCTCCCTCTGCCCAAACCTGTTTCTGCACTCCCATTCGGGTATATTTTCCTAAACACTCTCCAGTAAAACCCCTGCACATAAATATCTGCCTAATAGTCTGTTTCCTGAGAAATGTAATTTTGGGATGATTGGTATTTGAAACGATTGTAGGAATCAGACTCTAAAATGGGATTTTGAGTTGGTCACCCTCCAGGCAGTTGGCAGTGCAGTGATAGATGGAGTACTTATAGCCCCTGGCAGTGTTAAAACTCTCTGGTGATGAACTGGGATGAGATACCACAGAAGGTAATGCACTGACTGGTACAATAACTCAGACCTTGGAAAATTTGAGGGAGTAGCAATTATAAGGAGTATGCATTTGAATGGCTCTTGCTGGGTACGATTGATGGATTGGAAAAGATAATGAAAGACTAGATTTTTAATCACCAATTAAAGGCAAACTGTCAAAGCCAGAGGACCTCTTTGGCAGCACATAAAGAGACTCTCATCTGCACCTGGGGGGCAAAGTGGAGGATCAGATCCAGGACTCAATTATATGTGCCACAGAGCTCCAAAAATGATTAAATTCTCAAACACTGCAAGTCTATATGCCAAGGTCAGGACCGTGAATAGGGATAAGTAAGAATCTGACACTTGGGATGAGAATACCTGGGTCGGTGCACTTTAAAACTCTGAATCCATAAATTCCACTGAAACTTCTGGCCTACAGAAATGGCTCAACCCTTTCTGTTGAAGCCTACTGTTCTCTCATAGCTTGAAGATGATAGAGAGATTTTTATCTCTATCTAAGATAATATGGCTATGAAACCAGCAACTAAGGTCAAATTATAATCTGACTGGAGAGGTGATGTTTCTATAGGAAGACAGTGTTTATACCTAAAAAACCCAGTGTCTAGCCAACATGTACTAGCAGAAGTCAGGAGAATGTATGGATTTTAAAGATGCCATCACTTGGAGGGAGGATGAAATGTTAATTTAGATAAGGAAAAGCTTATCTACAAATATTTATTGATACAGCAGTATTATCCCATAAAAGAAGATTTAACACTTTGGCAAGGACGCTGGGAGTTAGTCATAGGTCTAGGAAGCTAAGGATGTTCTTGGAAACTTCACAAGAAAAGATAAATGAAGTAGGAATATCAGAAATGACACAGAAGATGGTGGGGAAAAAAGTCATCAAATGGCTCAGAGCTATGGGAACAATAGAGCGAATAGGTTTCATAAGTCCAGAACATGAGAAAGCAGGGCCTGGGGCAATCCATTTACCAAAGGAATTACCATGAGGAATGTCTTAATGAGGAAACAGCATTACTGAGAAGCTCATTGGTGGCTCTTCTCTGAGTGCTTTCTGAGAGTAATGGGGATAAAGGGATCCTTGAAGAATAGAAGCCAGGTGGTGGCACTTGGTTGAAACTAGGTGTAATCAACTTAGGTTACATGTATGGCTGCTTGAGGGTAAGTGGAGACTCTTACAGAGGAGAAAAAAGGACCCACTTTTTCAAAGATGGGACATCTCATTATGTGCCCACAAGCTAAAACTAACCTGATCCTGCATAGATCCTATCAAGAGTGACCCCAAAAGTTAGTCATGAACATCCGTGTAAGAAGAACTGCTAGTGATGTACCTGGTCATTTGCTTTGTTTGGAAGGGTTAGTAACCCAAAATAAGATCTATGGAATCTCAAGCAGTGGAAAATGGTTTTATTGGTAATCCTGGTACTGGGAAGAAGAAATGTAAGATTAAGAAACAATTCTGGGGGTGCCTGCATGGCTCAGCTGGTTAAGCGTCTGACTCTTGGTTTTGGCACAGGTCATGATCTCAAGGTTTGTGGGATAGAGCCCCGTATCAGGCTCTGTGCTGACAAAGTGGAACCTGCTTGGGATTCTCTCTCTCCCCCTCTCTCCCTTTTCCCCTCCCCTGCTTACACACACTCTTTCTTTCTCAAAATAAAATAAGTAAACACTAAAAAACACACAATTCTGAACTAAATCCCAGGATAAGATATCAAAAAGAAAAAAAAAATCCTGGAGGAACTCTTCCATATGGGATGAACTTACTGTAGTACAAACATTTTAAATTTTATCTAAAGTATAGTTGACATATATCAAATTAGTTTCAGATGTACAATATACTTATTCAACAAATACATATATTATGTAATGCTCAACAAGATAAGTACATTATAATATTGTCGACAATATTCCCAGTGCTGTAATTGTCATCCCTGTGAATTATTAACTGGAAGTTTGCACCTCTTAACCCCTTTCACTTATTTCACCCATCTTCCCACCCCCTTCCCCTTTGGCATATATATGCACCCTATGCTTATCGTGGTATTATTTATAATAGTCAAGATATATAAGCAACCTAAGTTTTCATCAATAAATTAATGAATAAAGAAGATGTGGTATATATGCACAATGGAATATCAATCAGCCATAAAAACTATGAAATCTTGCCACTAGCAACAACAATCATGAAACTAGAGAGTATTATGTTAAGTGAAATAAGCCAGAAAGAGAAAGACAAACACCATATGATTTCACTCATGTGGAATCTAAAAAAGCAAAACAAATGAACGAACAGTAGCAACGACAAAGAGAGAAACAGACTCCTAAACGTAAAGAACAAACTTCTCAAACTTTAATGTGTGTGAATTGCTTAGATATTTTGTTCAAGTAACAGATTCTGATTTACTAGGTCTGGGATGAAGCCAGAGATTTCTTCATTTTCTTGCAAGCTCTCAGGTAAACCAGATACTGCTGGTTTTGGACAAAAAAAGACATCCACATAGGGAAGAGTTAGATGATTTAAGCTTTTTAAGAATAATGGATATTTGTGTAACACACTTTTTTTCTGTATGGATTTCTCAGTGGAAAATAATGTTTCTTCTTTTCGACAAAGAAATTAAATTCCCTCCCTTTCATAGACAGAGAAGCTATGTAAAGAAAGTCACATAAAGTAGCATTTAAAACAGAGAGCCCACAATTCTTGACTTCTTGTGTTTTACCCACAAGACCAAATTACTTCTCAATTTCATGCTGTGTGAATAATAACCCAGAGCCATAAATTTTCTTTAAATCCCTAGTTACATTTTACTTAAAATGCTCATTGCATAGCTCATATCTTTATATTTGTAACTCACTTGTATTCCCTATTTTTACATACACAGGCTCATAATTGTGCAAGTCTCAGTTAATATTAATTAATAGGGCAACAATTAATACTAATTTTATATGATAAGAATTGTACTCAGTGTTGAGAAAGATATACTAATACTACATATACAATTTTTCTACTAAAGATTTAAAGTCTAGTTGAAGGAAACAGACCGAAGGGTATGAAACAAATGGTAATTAATTAAATTCTGTGCTACAACATAGAACAAGTATAGAACATGGAGTTAAAAGCTGTAGTCAGGGAAATTCTGACCTTGGATAGTTACTACATGTGAGATTTGAGAGTGAGTTACCTAATTTCTCTAAGTCTCTATTTCCTCATTGGTTTAAGAGAAATAGTAATAATGATGTTAAAGAATTATTATAGGGAATAATAGAAAACATATACATAAATACCTAGTCCAAAGAGAGGCAGTATGGAATAATGATTAAAGGCATGGACTTTGGAACTAGATTATCAGACTTTATAATCTTGTTTCTTCCACTTCTTATATGATCTCAGGCGAGTCCCTTAACCAATATGTGCCTCAGTTTTCTCATTTAGGAAATGGAAATAATAGCCACCATTATGTAATAAGAGAAATCGATTGAATATATGTTATATATAATAATATAATATTGATAATAGATAAAAACAGCATCTGACAGACAATAACCCCCATATGAGTGTTTACTATCATGTTTATCATGGTAGAAATATAATACATAATCACTACTAGGTGCTACTGACTAAAACACAAGAAGTTTGAGCAAGAATGAGATCAGAATAGGCTCCAGTAGAAGCAAAGACTCTCAAACACAGAAGAACTTGCTTTGATAATCACAAAATCACACAGTTCACTAAGATATATTTATTTAAAACCACAAGCCATGTAGAGTTCTGTGCACTGGACATACAAATATAAATAAGATCTCAATCTAATAGGGGGACAGATAGGTAAATATAGGTTGTTCCATGCTATCAATACTTTGACAGAGATAAATGTAAAATAAGGTAAGAGCCACAGAGAAGGATAAGTCACCTTCAGAAGTCAGGGATCACTTCACATTAATGTATTTAACAAATATTGAAAAGTACCTAGTTTAAGTGAGACCTTAGGTTATATGGGTTCTGGTAACTATAAAAATAGATAATAAAATTCCTTTCCATATACAATTTATCTTATAATAAGGTAAATATTAAAATTGAGTCTTGAAGGATGAATAGTGTTCAGGTAAAAATACAAAGCCCGATGGCTGTATTATATTATCATTTAGGGCACTAACTACTTGCTAAGGGCTCCAGGCAAGGAAATATTAGATCTGGAACTGGATGCAAAGTTCCCTGACAAAGAGTCTTTCAGAATCTTTGCACAACACTCCACTATGGTCACAGACTGCAAACAAGAGGAGATTGAGCTGTATTATACCTGGACCACTGAGCATTCTGACACATTTAGCCTTTGAATTAATTTCTGCCTGTCATTTACATGAAGAAAACACTTTTAGAGTTATCTTTTGCCTTCTACCTATTCTTACAGGGGAAAAAAATGTCCTTCATGATTAACATGGTGTTTATGCTGCATATGAATATTGAAAATGTATTTTGTATGCTTTAGAATGGATTTAACTGAATTCATATGGGTGATCTGGAAATGCAAGACATCAGAACAAGTTGGGGAAGTTTGATCTCAGCCCAGCTAGAGTTTGGTTAATACTGAGTTGGCAGGACCAATCTTGTACCCTCCTTCAAACTTTTCCTTCTCAAATAACACTTGGAACAGGCTACAGACCAGGCTTCCCGCTGGATGTTGAACAAGTTCCTGCTGTTCTATCCCACTGAGTCATCAAGAGAGATCCTGATTGATATTACATATGCATCAAGGAAATGTGCTTCAGTAAGGAACCTAATTTATCTTCCAATTTCTGACCACACAGTATGATTCACCATTCTTTCTATTGGGGGTGATTAAAATAGTCCTAGCTATTGAGAACTACTATGAGGTCTACTTGCTTTGGGGAAATGTAAGTAAGTATAGAATCTTTAAGAGGAAGCTACAGAAAATATTCTTTCTTGCATTAGAATCCTACCTCTATCAATAATTGAAATTAGATAGAAAATTAAATTTGAAAGCAGTAGACTCAGTTTTAAATCCTGGTTCTACCACTTTTTAATTGTGAAACAATCTCTCTCACCTCTCTGAGTCTCGGTTGTCTCAGCAGTAAAATGGTGCCAATTTCCTTTCATAAATGAGTTTCAGATGGAATAAAATATCTAATGGTATTAGCATAGACTCAGGAATAGAGTCTGTAGTAGTGACACAGCAGCTCTCTTTCCCTCTTTCTTGAAATGTGCTCTACTTAATTTAGATATTTATTCTTTCCTCTTAAAATATTTGTTGATACTTTTGCATCAGGAAATGTATATATAGGGGTGCCCGGGTGACTCAGTCACTTAAATGTCCAACTTCGGCTCAAGTCATGATCTCACCGTTCATGAGTTCGGGCCCTGGGTCAGGCTCTGTGCTGACAGCTCAGAGCTTAGAGCCTGCTTTGGACTCTGTGTCTCCCTCTTTCTCTGCCTTTCCCCTACTTGCACTCTCTCTCTCAAAAATAAATAAACATTTTAAAAAAGGAAAAGTATATATATATACGTATATATATATATACGTATATGTATATATACGTATATATACATATACGTATATATATACACACACACACACACACATAGATATATATAGATATATATATCTATATATATACAAACTTCTTTCTTCGGCGTTTATTGAAAACACAGTATTTTCTAGGCACTTCATAAGCACCAGAAATGGAAGAATATTACTTCTTTGATTTCCCAGAATGCAGTTCCTTCGGGAGAGAGAAGGTACAGAAGGACCACCCAGCCTTCACAGTATGGGGGCCACTGCATTCTAGTGTGTAGCTCTCCGCTGTCTTCTAAGAGTTCTACAAGATACTGCAAGTCTTTAGTATGTGGATATTTTCCAGAGCCAACATCATTACTGTTTGAGCTTTAGAAAAATTCTATGGGTTATGAAAAGTGAGGCAGAGAGCCCCAGCTTACAGAGGAGAAAAACCAAAAGTTAACATGTCTTTTTCAAAGTAAAAGGATTGTTTCTGTCATGTTGATAGCAGCCTTAGACACCAACCTCAAGTGTCTTTTACCATTTTTTACTTCTTCAGTAGCTAACTTTTGATATAATTTTATTAATATATCAATGAATTCCAGGGCACAGACCATTTCTCTATCTAGGCATGATAATCTCTTGGCCCTGACCTTTGTTTATTTACCTAGAATGAACTTTAGGCTTTTAGAAAATAGCATTCCCCAAACTGGTACAGCCACTCTAGGAAACAGTGTGGAGATTCCTCAAAAAAATTAAAAATAGAACTACCCTATGACCCAGCAATAGCACTGCTAGACATTTACCCAAGGGATACAGGAGTGCTGATGCATAGGGGCACATGTACCCCAACGTTTATAGCAGCACTTTCAACAATAGCCAAATTATGGAAAAAACCTAAATGTCCATCAACTGATGAATGGATAAGGAAGATGTGGTTTATATACACAATAGAATACTACTTGGCAATAAGAAAGAATGAAATCTGGCCATTTACAGCAATGTGGATGGAACTGGAGGGTATTATGCTAGGTGAAATAAGTCAGTCAGAGAAAGATACCATATGTTTTCACTTGTATGTGGATCTTGAGAAACTTAACAGAAGACCATGGGGGAAGGGAAGGGGGAAAAAAAGTTACAGAGAGGGAGGGAGGAAAACCATAAGAGACTCTTCAATATAGAGAACAAACTGAGGGTTGATGGGGGGTAGGGGAGAGGGAAAAGTGGATGATGGGCATTGAGGAGGGCACTTGGGATGAGCACTGGGTGTTGTATGGAAACCAATTTGACAATAAATTATATTTTTTAAAAAGTGTGACCTTAAAAAAACAAATAAACATTAAAAAAATAGCATTCCCAAGATGCATGAATTCTGCCTCAGTGATAAGTTAACTATGTCTTTTATCTTCCTGGCCCACCTTAGAGTGTTAATTCACAGTTAACCAAGTTGTAGATTAATATGTGAGAGAGGTGGAAGTGATCCTATGACAATTAGTTTAATAGAGGAAAATAGAATATTTAAAAAAAAAACATTCCTATGTATCTTCTAAGGGTCCAGGAAGATTATGTTTTAATCTAGATCCTTGTTTAGGGACAGAGACAGGGTGATCTACAAGTTTGAATGTTTGAGGTAATAAAAATTTTAAGTTACCTATTTATTGTTTACTTAGACCATGAAAAACAAAGAAATTCTCTTATGAATCCAAGTAATTTTTCATATCATGAGCCTTGTACACAGGATTCACATAATCATTAATTTAATTGATAACTATTGGGTTTTACTATATGCGGGACTAATTGTTGAGGGTACAATAGCAAATAGACTAGCATAGAGTACTTTTCCTGAAAAGCATACTTGAAAAGCATCTTGAAAAGATATAGATGAGTAAACTTGTAATACAATAAATAGAGCCAATTATGGACTAATTAAAAGAAATATAGAAAAATATGGGAACACCTTAGAAGAATAACTGACCAGATTTAGTGTGTCAAGAAAGTTTCCCTGCAAAATTGATGGCTTAGCTAAGGCCTAAGGGATGTGGAGAAGGAGGAATTATTTCAGGCAATGAGAACAGCATGCAGGAAGACATAAAGGAAAGCTCGTGGTGCAAGTAAAGATGTGAAAGAGATTTGTATCACGTGAATTACTGTGAAGATTGATGATGAGGGTGGAAAGTCTTAACTAACATGTTTTAAAGACATAAGGTTTTATTATAGATAAAGTGGAAGACATTGAGGGGTTTTTCATAGGGGAATGATATGATTATACTTGCACTGAGTCAGGCTATTCTGTCTGTAGGGTCTGTATCAGAGCTGGTTGATATAGAGGCAGGAAACTACTTAGAAAGCTTATTCAATAAACCAATCAAAAAGTAGTGGTATCCAGGTCCACAGAAGTTGCAGTGGATTTTCTCAGAAATTCTCATATGGATTGTCTTAAGGTTTTAGGATGTAGGACCAACAAAATTTGCTGTTGAAAGGATCCAGAGGGAGAGAGAGAAAGCTCAGAAATGTGTCCAGATTGCTAGTTTGAGCACCTCTTAGAACACAAGTGCTGCTCACCCTTGTGAGTAACACCAGAGAAGGAACATGTTTATAGAGAGCAGTGATGGAGAGAAAGTTGAGTTGTATCAACCTGAACAATATTGATGGTTAAGTCCATTCTGGGAAAACTGAGCTTCAACATTCTGCATGTGTCATAGTTGGTTCCCTTTCTCTTGCAGACAGTTGTCTTCCAGGAGGAAGCATATATGTCCTCAGCTTTTCTTTAAATCTGCTCTTTACCCCAGAGAGGTGCAGAAATGTTGCTAGAAATGAAGGTTACATAATAGACTTTCAAGGGCTTTTTAATCTCCAGTGATGGCGTAGGACTTACTGTCAGCATGACATTAGGAAAATGCCAATTATATACTATGGAATGAGAGTTGAAAATAGTAGATTAGCAATGCCATAATGAGATCCAGCTCTTCCTTACTTTACATAGTGGTTCTCCACAAAATCACAGACACAGTATAATAAATAAGTTCAGCTAAAGGATTCACAGGAATCTTTTAGGAAGGAAACAAAAGCATTAACACTGAGATAGCATCAAATTAAACAAACATGTTATGCCAAATGCATTGAGGGATCAGGAGGCATTCAGCATGGCTTTAGACCATGATTCCACTGCTTTCTCTAGGCCAGAGAGAAGTTACCCATAACTGAGTAGAAAACATACTTGTTCTCTTGTTTAAAGCATGACAAACCAAATTTGTTGGGTAGTGGGAAGTTTGGGAGTGTCATCATTGTGTGAGCTGAGACTTCTAAAGTTTTGGAACACCTCGGTGGCTCAGTCAGGTAAGCATCCGACTTTGGCCCAGGTCATGATCTCATGGTCACTGAGTTTGAGGCCCACATTGGGATCTGTGCTGACAGTTCAGAGCCTGAAGTCTGCTTCAGATTCTGTGTCTCCCTCCTTCTCTCTGCCCCTTCCCCACTCATTCTCTCTCTTTCTCTCTCTCTCTCTCTCTCTCTCTCTCTCTCTCTCTCTCTCTCTCTCCCCCTCCCTCCCTCCCTCCCTCCCATCTCTCTCTCTCTCTCTCAAAAATAAATGTTTAAAAACTTTTTAAGTTTATTTTGTCCCTGAAATGTAAAGTCTTAACTGTATTTATTGCTCAGTCACATACACAAAGAGTCTTAGTACTTTGCTCCTTAAAATTGTCACTTTGTAAAGGCTACTACCTAAGATAGGAAAAGTGTTGGGTGTTGGAATTATTGCCAGCATATCTGGAACTCTTCTCAGGGAGTCGGGTTTTTAATTTGAGATCAAATACCAGTGCAGTCTAATTACTTCAACTTTCTCTGAACTTTGTGACAATTTTGCTTTCCAGTTACTACAGGGCTTTTTAAAATTTTTGTTTTTTATTTGTCTGTTTTAGAAAATATATGTATGTGGGGAGATAGGAAGATAAATGAGTGCAATGAGAGAGGAAAGAAGGAGAAGCAGAATTCTGGATCTTCACATGTGCTCCTAAAGAGAGTAAAGCATTTTCCATACGTTGTCTTATCTGCTCTTTCCAAAAATGGGTATGAAACATTTGCCTGGATTTATTGATAAAACAAAACAAAACAAAACACCTGAGAGTCAAAGAAATTTGGTCTCTTTCCAGGTCACACAACCATCAAGGAAAAGCTCTAAGATTTGAAACCAGTTCTATCTGCCTTCAAATAAAACATTCTTTCTGATACTGATAAATATGGAAATTTTATGCCAAGCAAGAATGCTTTTTAAAAATGGCCCAACACCAAGTAGCCATATTAACTTATATATGGAAATGAAAACAACTGAAGTATTTTCTTTTTCTATTTGAAAGGGGTGTGCCATCATTCTTGCCACAATAGAGCAAGGCAGTACCGGTAACACTACCTACTCTTCATTTAAGCCAACATTGCTTGTATAATCCTACGCTTTTCAGTCCACAGAAATAACTTACTGAGTTGATTGGTCTTCTGTCGTTGTTCTTTTTTAATGCTTACCATTCCATTTACCTAGGCAGGCTTTTATAAATACGTAAAAATTAATTTTCGCACTCAAAATATTTTCTTGATAAATCAGAAAACTCAGTTACTGCTGGTGTTCCACCAGACACAGGTGTCTCTGATACAAACAATCCCTCATAGAGGTCTGACAGTGTTGCTTACAGAGAAAAACCTTTGAGCGCAGTTTCACATGAACACTTTTCATTCATTCACACAAATTATTTTATGTGCTGGGCAATAATAAGAGGATGCAAGCACGACCATGTTACAAACTATTCAAATAAAATGCACTATATATTTATATAGTATTGGCCATAAGTCTGTTTAGACAATGTTGCCTACAAATATCCACATTATTAAATATCTAGACTCTTAGAAAGGGCACTAGTAAGAGTCTATGCCAGAAGTGGCTCTGTGGATATTTTCAATCATTTCCCTTTTCTTTCTCAGTTTGAATCAACTAAAAATCACCCCCTAATTGACCTTCCTGCCTTAATCTCTTTAAGACCTCACCAAGCTCATTTTATTTTTACCATGGCACTAGAGTGATTTTCTAAAACATGCTCTGATCACAACTTCTCATTTTAAAGCTTCTAATATCTTGGCTAGAGAAAAAGGTCCAGATTTGTTAGCATATAATTCAGAGCCTTTTATACCCTAGCTACTTCTTACTTATTTTTGATCCTTAATTGAGTAGCCAATACTTCAGCCAAATCCTGCCACTTTACAGGAGATTTTTTTCCGACACACCAACAATGTGTATCTGCATTGCCTTTGCTCATGACCTTTTCTTGACCTAGAAAATCTGTCCTTTACTCTGTCTTGTCCATTTGGAGAATGTTTTAACAACCTTGAAGGCCAGTTGTGAATGTCATTGCTTTGCCATGGATTTTATTTTTTTCCTGGACTCTCTTCAGATAGATTAAACTGTTCTCTCCACTGTTTCCAAAGCCCTGCACATATACTTCTATTATAACACTTACCACACTGTTAACAAAAAGCTATAATGCATGTCATTTAGCCCCAGTAAGCCATGAGCTCATTTGTCTTTATCCCATTCATCTTTGTACTTTCACAGCCTAACACAATTCTTGGTCCACAGTAGATACCTAATAAATGTTTGCTGAATTGCTAAATTAAATTTTGATCCATTGCATTTTTCTTAAGGCTCCCACATGACTCTGGTCTCTTGTTTTGTCCTGAGCATATACTATGTCTTTAGTAGGGGGGGAAGGTAGTGAGTCCCATAGTAAATATATCAATGTCCAGTTATTACTGTCTTTTGCTGTCTCTTCCAAACTGGCTCTCTTTGTTTCTTCTTCCTCTTGATTCTTAAACCATTCTGTTTTATGTTCTAGTCTTGCATCTTTCTGTGATTAGCATATTACAGCAGCATTTCCCTCCCTCTACCATTCTTGCTGTGATTCTGAGCAATAGCTTTATGTCTTTTCTCCACACAGTCCATTTTTCATCCTTTTTTTCTGCCTACAATCTATTTTATACAGACCTTGTAGTCAATGACTAGAAGGCAGATTTTACCCTTTTAGTAAGCTCTGAAGAATTAGCCTCTTCATTACTTAATTAATTGAGGATATATTCTCACAGTTTTCCTAAGGACATGTCACTATATGGTGTTTCACTGGGAAACAGAAAGTATCAAGTATGGTCCAAATCTCAAGGTCTCTATTGTTTTGCTGAGGAGTTAACATCTCTCCAAAAATAACTCCAATAAATGATTAAATGTCAGATCATTGATAAGGATCACAGTTTCCTGGTGATTCCAAGAAGTGTCTTCAAAAAAGCAACATACTCCAGTAAGGCTGTAATGACAACCACAAGCCCACTGGGGAGATTTATGGTAGGAACCTGCCAAACCTAACACTCAGCATTTCAAGCTGTGATCTGAGTCAGAAACAAAACAATTAAGGGACCAAATGTTAAAGTGCTCACAACTTCACATCTGGGTGAAAACAAACCTTTAATTGATTTTTTTTTGTTTTTTTTTTTTTTTGGTGTGTTTCGGCACCTAAAGTCTCTTGTCAAATGTTCCTCACAAGTAAATCATTACTCATGAGGTTACTAGGGTTAAGGAGGTGTTGCAATGCGTGTACAACTGATGCCTTCATTTGACTAACAGGAATGATTTTCTAAGATTTATTAGTACCTTATCATTTACTCTTTTGTTCAACCATGTGGACCATGGCTTCATCTCTCTTTGTTGCCCAGGAAACTACTCTTCATCTTGTAGAACTTAGCCAAGACAAAGCATCTCCATAGAAGTATTCCAGGAATCCCCATACTATTGTAATTACTTTTTCCTTGTGCTTTATTGTTGTGTATACTTCCATTGTAGAGCTGACCATACTGGGCTTTACATATTATTTTACCTATTTTTCTTTTTCACTAGAATGGTATGAACTTCATAACCTCCTACCTTCCATCTTTCCTTACCTACAGCTCCCTCCTTTCCTTCTTTATATTTTCTTCTTTTTCTTCATTGCACATTCCTTGAACACCTTCTCCTTAGCACTTGAGGTTAAGGACTGTGGAGGTAGGTGAATAGTTTTGTTCATTACTTTGGTGTAGGAGGATAGTCAGGGTGAGTCTACAGAAAATATCTTATGAGAAAAAGTAACAGTGCAAGAGAAAGCATTTAGAATGTTTGTTGTCAAATATTTCTGCTCAATAAATGCTAGCTATTATTGGATTTTTAAGACTTATTTCCTTCATTTGCAAAATGAAGATTAGCCACAGGGTTTTAGAAGAGCTTACATGAAATATATTTAAATTATGTATCATGTTCATGTTACCTAGGAATTGTATAGTATAATAACACTCAGTCCTCTGAGATGGTCCTTAAAGAATAAGTAGAATTAAGACAGAAATCTGAAAGAGGGACTTATTGGTTAATTTTCTTTGACCATTGGTCCTATTTAGTGAAATGGGAATAATTCATTTTAGGTTCTTATCTCCAAAACTCAGTTGAGGCGTCTTACAGAGAAGAGACTTGCTAAGAATCAAGATTAGGCCATGATTGAGCTTGGAAATCTTGCTGTGTGGCAAGACTTTCTGGCAGTAGTCTGAACTATTCGGTGCCAAAACGTTTGCACCTGTAGCACCTGTGTGATGGAAAAACACTGTTAGCACAAAGGGTGATAATGACAGGAAACTTAGAAAAATCTTAATACTGAATTCTTAATTGCAAAAAAAAGATGTTAGACAATGAGGCTGACATCATGTAATTTTGGTATTTTGTATAATCAGGTTCCTGGGTACTTTTTTTTTTTTTTTTTTTGCACTGGCTTCTTTTTCCCTGTTCCTTAGGACAGCTATCCTGCCAGACCTTCAAAATCCATCTCGTTTACCACTTGTCCCTCTTTTACAAACTGCTCAGTATTCCTTGAGCAGGGATAGAAATCCTTGCACTTGACCGCATTTCTAAAGACTGAAGAGGTAACTGCAGAAGAAACACTTATCCATTCATTTGTCAATAGCCCAGATCCAAGGCGCACTTTAGCATGACCTACAAGGGCCTCTGCAATCTGACTGCGACCCACCTTTTCAACCTCATTGCTGTCGTTCTGCCTTGTAACCTCTCCTGTCCTTGTGTCATCTAATATTGCCTCACGACAGCCCTTGTTTTCTCTGTGACTGTCCTCCGCTTTTCCATTCATAATGCTTTATCCTTCATCTGTTCTTAACTTGTTTTCCTATACAATTTCGGGGGCTTAATTGTTAAGAGTATGAACATTGAAATCATAAACCAATTTGTATTAAAACTTACTAGTATATGACCTAGTATATTCAATATGACATACATTAATAATAAAAGATACATTAATAATAAATGCTATTTGCTGAGTTCTTATTATATTTTAAGCTCAGAACTAAGATATTTACATCCATCTATTCATTCAGCATGTATTTATTGAGTTCTTAATATGTGCCTGACATTGATACAGATGCTGAAGATGTAGATCTTGTTCCTCCCCACACAAAGCTCAGAACACATTCTCTCATAATGTATGGAAATAGCTTAGCCCGGTGCTAGTGTATAAAAAGCACTCAGTAAGTGGAAACGTCTATTGTATTTTTAGTATTCTTTAAGAGTCATCCAAAATATCATTTCTTTTGTAAGAAGTTCACCGATGTTTTCTTTTTACTTCTACAGCAACCAGCACTTGCGGCTTAAAAGAGAATATTGTTAGTGTTTCGTCTGTCTTTCCTGTGAGACTTTAGACTCTTTAAGATGAGAGTCCAAACCTCTAGAACAGGGGTCTCAAACTCAGCACCACTAACATTTGGGAGTGGATAATTCTTTATTATAGAGGGCCGTCCAGTGCATTATAAATGTTTGACAGCATCCCTCCTTCTACCCACCAGATGTTTTAGCATCTTTCTTTTACTTGTGACAACGTTTTGCATCCAGACATTGGTAAATGTTCTCTGGTGGTAGAAACCGTCCCTAGTTTGAGAATCACTGTGCTTCTAGACCTAGAACTACAGTAGCCACAGACTAGCCAGTGATTAATTAAGAAACAAGGAAAACAAAAACAGAAACAAGGCGGGGGGGAAATCGTGGGAAAATTAAAGGAAGGTGATAAAGAGGGAGGGAGGCAATAGGGCAGAAAAGAAACCACAGTTTTTTAAGCCACTAAATTTGACTGGCACCATGTTAAATGCTTCACACACATTGCCTCCTATAATCCTCATCACAGTCAAATAAGATTGTAGCTCTTATTTTCCAGGCTTTACAGATAAGGAACCTGCTACACAGAGACACCAAGTCCATATGAATATCAAGTAAAGGAGCCAGTATTTGAGCTGTTGTTGGACTCCTAAGGCAATGCATTTAAACAGAGAGAGTGGAAAGGAGAAAGAGAATGAAGGAGAAGGAGGACGAAGGAGAACGACACAGAAATAGAGGAGAGAAGGGTGAAATCAGTTTGATTCCCAGTTATAGCAAGTGGCAGAACTTCTAACAGGGATGGTGGAACACAGGATGCAGGGACTTCAAGGAGAAGTGGCCCTGGGTTCTCACTATGTAGGGAAAGAACACAACTAGTTTTATACCAGGTCAAGAGGGACCTGTTTAGGCACCTTGCCTTCTTCTCACTATACAACTTCTTATTTGGTGAAAATCCAATGAAGTCAGAGACATGACTGCCTGGAGCCTGTGAACATCCTTAGATACGTATATGCTTTGAGTACTTGGGATCCCAGAATTCACTGTCTAAATTTTCCTGTAGTCTTCCTCTGCACTTTTGTGAAATACATCGTAGACCTGTGTGGTCACAGGTTGTGTGTGGGGATACAGATGGAGTTTGAATGTGTTGAAAGGAGACCCCTATATGTGTCCCCAAGGCCCTCCTCACTGTGGATGAACCAGGGCAGCAGAGAAGGAGTGGGGCTGCAGATTGGGGGCTGGGGATTGGGGACTGGGAGGATTCCTGGAAATGCAATCGTTCTAAATGTATGTTTGACCTTTCTGGTTGAAAGATGCAATACTTTAACTATTTTATCATTTGATTAATAATTTTTAAATGTTTACATACATGGTATATGGGCCTCTGTCTGTAGCTCTTCCCTGTGCCTCATTATAAGACTGAGTAAATGTTAAAGTAGAGGGGAGAGAAGACCCTCACATAAAGGAAATGATATTTGAACATTTTATCCAGCAGCTTTATGAAACAGATGTCCAAGTCCAGCAGACAGCCTTTATTTTTCCTAAAGCAATCAGATTTCTTCTTTATCATAAGATAATTTCAGGTGTGACAGGCAATATGATTAATTAGAAATAGAAAAGGTGTTGACTACTAAGCAGATGAGAAATGTGGCTTTTTTTTCTAATTAGATGTCTTTGATCCCTTATTTCTCTTTGACCCTTAGTTTCTCATTTCTGAATTATATACAGGAACTCTCACCTTCATAGTGGCTGTGGGACTTAGAGATCACACTTAGTGTCCCCGATAGGTGCTCAGATACCGGCAGCTGCTATATCTGGTTTCCATCCTCCTTGCAATTACCTCCAATAGCTTTGATTGTAGCAGATACTCTCTTCAGAAGCACTCAGAACACAGAGAGGAGTCTGAGTTTATTTTGAATGTATATCAATCAAGATATAAATGATTGTAGCAGATAATTTTCTGTTCAAAACTAGAAGGGGATTATGTATCAGAAAAATATCAGCATATTCTGAAGAGGAAGAGGAAGGGCATCAGAAATGAAGGCTACACGTTTAGAAATTTCTTTACAATTGTGAGTCTGAACCTCCCTTTGTAAGGGTTTGCATCCCTGGATAGGTAATAGATACACACAGAAAGGAGGAAGGAAAGGAGAGAGGGAGAAACATAGCATATACTGCCTGAGTCATCATTGCATGGGTCCCCTAACATTTATCCATCACTTACTGGGCATCTAACATTGTACTATGCACCATCTCATTTCATCCTCATAACTACTCAGTGAAGAATGAGTTTAAAATGTGCAGATAATACACACTAGAGAAGAACTTTATTCTAGGTCTGCTGACTCAAAAGCACAATACTACAATTATATTACTCTGTAGTGGTATCATTCCTGGGACATTTACATAGTTTGTGGTTTTGAAAAACTTGCATAAGCACATGTGCACATGCATGTGCGTGCACACACACACACACACACACACACACACACACACACACAGAAAGAAAGAAATTGGGAGATGGTTGGAATAATCTACATGAATTTATAAAATGCAGTGCAGTTAAGTGATAGAACTAGGGTTTGAATTTAGGTCCCTTCCATGGTCCTGCCACTGTAACACAAGGGGTCACGCATACTATGTTTGTTACTGCCAAAGTGAAAACAATATGCTTAATTAGCATAGGTTTTTACTTCATAGCATTGGCCTCTCTTCACTGCTTAAAAGCATCAGAGGAAATGTCGGTCTTCACCATCCCAGACAGCTGGAGAACAAGCTAGTTAAGATGGATACCTTGAGAGATTGCATTAATAAAGGTACAATTATACTAGGCATGAAGAAGAGACATGCAGAGCAGCTTTCTGTATTTAAATGAATTGTTTTGTGATGCAAATTAGTACACTCTGCACTAATGAAGTGAATTCTTTAACTGCTTGAGTCATTTCTGGTTATCATTAAACCATAGAAACCCCATGAAAAGAATTTACAACTGAAGATGGTGAATAAAACAAGGTGATGAATAAAACAAACCCATTATAAGTTCACCAAATTGATGCAATTCAGCTATTGAAAAGTAAACTTGTTGTTAGGTTTTCAGAGTCCATATTGTTAGATGGAGATAAAGGAAATGGTCTTGGCCTGTGAAGAAACAACTAACAATTAATGCTGAGTTACACTGAAACCAATTACTGGCACCAACTCTACATTTGTATCATTATTCAGTCAACAACAATTCACTGTCTGTGCGTTATGCCCTAGAATATGCACGCAAATACAAGTCTGAAACCATGGAAACTACCCTCAAGAAGGACAAAAGCTAATAGGGAAATGTATATGGAAGTCAGCAACCATGTTCTTGTGGCAATTGCTACTGTGAAGTCAGAGTGCTATTGAGAAGCAGTGGGTCCATGCGAGAACATGTATCTAATTCTACCTGACAACGAAGGTTTCACATTGTGGATAGCTTATACTCTCAACTCTAAAGTATATGAGGCTGAAAAAGTGTGTGAGGTCTACACATTTCTAGATCAAAGATGGGATGTGATAAGGCAGTGCAGGGTACCAGAGAGCCCATTAATGCTTGATCAGAGACCGAGGATAAGGCAAGTTTGGGGATGGAGCAAGGAAGAGGTTGGCCATGATTACAGCGGACTGTGAATGTCATCTTTATAGGAGTTTAGCCTTCTTGTTCAAGGACCTGGGCCACCACTGACAGATATTAAATAGGAGAGAAATAAACTAAATTTTCCCGTTGGAAGTCTGTCCTGTGAGGAGAGGCTGCAAGGAGTTGTGACTTGGAAGAGGAAGAGTTATAGGAAGCTATCTTCCTTTCTATAGTGAAAATTATGTACCCACATCAAGCATAGCAGTAGGAATGGAAAAGAAGAGGAGGGAACATTGAACTGGGAATACTAGAAAGAATGTTTTTATTGTTCACACCCTCTTAAGAGTTACACCCTTTAGTATACAAAGAAGGAATGCTTTGGAAATCACCTAAAATACAGATGTTAATAGCAAACCATCTGTTATCACCAGAAAATGATAGACCTTTATAGGTCCATAGGCTATTTGGGCCTATACAGTAACCTAAGTCTCTTCTCCTGGCTTATGTTATCACCTATTAGGAATTAGATCACATGACTGGGGACTGTCACTCCAAAATCTATAAGGCAAGCCAGCAGGCTGCAGATTTAGGTAAGAGTTCATATTGCAGTTTTGACTCTGAAGGCTAGAAACTTGGGTAGCATCTATATGTTGCTGTCTGGAAACTGTACTCTTTTTTTCTTTGGGAAACCTTTGCTATTAAGGCCTTCAACTGATTGGATGAGGCCAACCCAAATTATGCAGGGTAGTCTACTTAAAGTCAACTGATTTAAATGTTAGTTATAACTGAAATGTATCTTTAAAGCAATATCTAGACTACTGTTTGACCAAGCAACTGGTCAATATAGTCTAGTCAGGCCAACATGTAAAATTAACCATTACCTACCTTAAGGACTCAAACTTTATTTGAGGTTTATAAAATTTTATGTTTGTAAGTCCAAGTTTATTTTACTAAAGAATTTAGACTTATTTCACATTTACTTTTTTTTATCAAAGTTACAATAAACAGGTAGTTTGAATAGTTACATTTTCATATTCAAAATCAATGCATTTGCTTATACATCAGCTCAAACACTCTTGAAATTGTGTCATTCTTTAAAGACTTGCTTCCTAATAATTCCTTATGTAACAATCTATGAGTAAGAATTTATTTTTTTTCCTCTAGGTTTCTTAGGTCTACTAAATTTACCAGATCTTTTCTTTTTTTAATGTTTATTTATGAGAGAGAGAGACACACACAATGTGAGTGGACGAGGGGCAGGGAGAGGGGGAGACAGAGAATCTGAAGCAGTTTCCAGGCTCTGAGCTGTCAGCACAGAGCCTGACGTAGGGCTCAAACTCATGAACTGCGAGATCATGACCTGAGCTGAAGTCAGACACTTAACAGACTGAGCCACCCAGGTGCCCCTACCAGATCTTTTAAATTAGCATTTGTATATATTTTAAGATTATTTAGTCCAAATTTATTGAGTTTTGTCAAACTGTCAAGCTTTGTGCTAGGTGCTACAGAGAAGGAGGAAAAAAAAGACACTTCCTTTGCTCTCAGGGAGCTCTTTTTCCTTCTACTTCTGTTAGACAATAGTATAGTACACCGCAATGTCTCAAAAGCTATAAAAAAGCATTCAGTGTGTGGAAAGGCTTTCTGAGATAGGGAAAGTCACTCTGTTCTAAATAGAATGGGGTGACCTGCCTATTTTATAGAAGGAAAGCAAGCAAACAAACAAATGCACGTTTCCCTGCCATGCTACCCAATCAGTAGGTCACTGATTCTTTTCAAAGAAACTTACTGTGATAAGTAGAAAGATCTTTCTACTCTCTCAACAAAAGGTTACATTTGTTTCAGAGATTGTGATGCACGAAGCCTAAAGAATAGTAAAAAAACCCCAAAACACTGAGCATTGAGGTTCAGCAGCACCAGCAACAATTTATAGAAATGCCTTTGCATAGGAAAAGAATGTCTGGGTTGTATGATTACTGTCAGAAACATAAGAATTTGAACTGAGGATTTAAAAACTGAGAACAGTTTTTAACTGAGTTTTTGAACTGAGGATTAAAAACTGAGGGTTGATGGGGGGTGGGAGGGAGGGGAGGGTGGGTGATGGGTATTGAGGAGGGCACCTTTTGGGATGAGCACTGGGTGTTGTATGGAAACCAATTTAACAATAAACTTCATATATTGAAAAAAATAAAATTAAATTTAAAAAAGAATTTGAACTGAAGAGCTACAATGTTTTGGTGCTTCTGGAAGTGGCTATTAAGTAATAATTTCTGCTCATGAATCATTTATAATTGAGGGTAGGGGATGATGACAACTGACATGTTGACTACTCTTGAAACTTTCTTAGAAATTATAGTGCCTGGAAAATACAAAAGTATCTTTTTTGTTCCCAATCTTCCTATCTCACAATAAAGGTATAAATTGTTCCTGAATTTGAGAAGTTCATTTTCTCTGGTTTTAATAATAAATTGGCAACAAGAACAGGGGCATGTGTCATGATAAAAGCTTAAGATATTGATATCTCACTCTATGTTTTCTGATGGTGTGGCTCGCTAACACCTGTGTACCATTGTTCACATAGAAGACGTATGAATTTTATCTTAATTTCATTAGAATCTGAAAACTCCCAAGTAGCTAAATGATTTCCTCCCATTATAACAACTAGTTTGACCTTTATCCTTGTAAGAGTGTAGACTAATGATACAAAAGAAAATACCTTATGAAATTCTGACATGTTTGAAAATGTTTTCTTATAAGCAAAGTCTTTCTAATAGATTTATGGAATTTTAGAACAGAAAGAGCACTTAGTTTAGTCTCAAGCTTTTGCATCTATGGAAAGACATGCTCAGAAAAACTCAGTCGTGGCAAAGGTGGCCAGAATGATATTTCTTTTCCTCCCTTGCTCTCGGTGACTCTATGCTCTTCTTGTTGCTATGCCGATTTCTCTGGAAGACTTTTTATAAACTCTTTGGTAGTTAGTATTCGGTGCTATAATCCATAGGTTGATTAAAAGTACTTTTTGGTTGTCTTGTCACTATGCTTTTGGCTGCCATAGCACTTAACATATTATATAAGTTGCCTATTTATATGTCTGACTCACTGTTATGGACATGATTTAATTTAGGAAACAAAAAATATTCTAGGTATTTTAAGCAGAAAGCGATTTTATATATATATATATTTAAATATACATAATATATATATATATATAAATATATACATATATACATAAATATATTTTAAATCAAATCATTGGAAGAGCTAGGGCAGCAGAAATCAGGGGACTGTCGCTAGACTATTGAATTCAAAGACACTCCACAGTAGCTGTGATCTAGAACACAAAATGTGGCTGTAGCCCCTACTAGCTGTTTCCAGAACCATCTCTCACATATGCAAGCTGGAAGCTCAATACTGATAATCAGTCATGAGTCTCCTCCATGAGACTCTAAGTTCCATACAAGCAGAGGTTATATCTATTTTGTTCACAAGTACATCCCTAGTACCTAGCATATTGACTGGTATATAATAAGTGTCCAAATAGATATTTGCTGAGATAATGAATAAAGTAATGAACGCACACATGGAATACATGAGAAAAATTTAACGTCACATAGATTGTTTAAAATATATATGACCACATATGACTATGACTTTAACTCTATTTGGTTCCAAAGCCTGAGAACCTTCTAAAATATTCTGTGCCTTTAGCAGACTCATTTCTGATTGCTTCATTTAAATGTGCATCATATCCTGCAAGGTACCAGTTTTTATACTTCTGGACATTTGCTCACAATGATTCCTTTATAAATGTTGCCCTTCTTTTTCCAGCTAGAAAAATCTTGATGTCCTATAAAAGGCAATTAAATTATTACCTTCTGGAAAGTCTGCCCAAACTCCAAATAACAGAATATCTTGCCCAACTGTTCATTATACTAGTCTTTTGAGAGTTGAAATGGCATAAGATCTTTAAAGTAGGTAGAGTGGTTAAGGAATCCGATAAACCCGAGGTTGAATATTGGTGCTTCCATCTCTAGCTTTAAGACTTTGAACAAGTTAGTTTGCACTTCTATACTTTACTTTCTTGCCATTAGAAACATGATGAGAATCACCTAATAGGTAACCATACGTCTGTAAAAAAAAAAAATAATAAATAAGCATGGGTGTTGATACATGATGAATGCCTGTAATAGCAATCTTCTATTAAATAGGTTTTCTGTTTTATTTACCCTCTTCTCCTTCTTAATATTCTTAAGAAAAATATTCCTCCCCTAATCTCCTCTTTTCCAAATCTTCTCATTCTTATTCCATGACCTCTCCTTTTAGGCCCTCTTCTACTTTGTCAGTGTCATCTATCTCTTGGCTGCCCAAAATAGCTTCACCATGACAACCCACATACATACTGCCCTTCCCCCTGTTTGGTGTTCCAGAATGTCCTGTTGTCTGAAAGTTACTTGATATATTTCCTTTGGATTTAACATTTAACAGATGATATGTCCCACCCTGGCTTTAAGTAAGATCAAAGGGTTATTCCCATGATGTGAATATTTGATGTCACTATCTGGAAACCTTTGGGCCAGATTTTTGGGAGCTAAGAATGCTCTTGCTGTCATAATTAGCTGCCAACATCTGACAGATGCCCGATATTCTCAGTATAGCCCTAGAATCTCCAAAAGTCAATGGATTTTGAAAACCTCAGGCACATTTTCCAACGTGTGGCACAGATGATGACATAGACATCTGTGTTAAGGAAAACTTATGCATATAAAAGTAATATGCATAGATATTAGATGCATATTTAAGACATAGGAATACATTGAGCTACAAACTGTAATATTTTAATAGTTTCAGAATGGTTAATTTCATGATGGTTAATCAGGGAAAGTGAGGAGAATAGGTTTGATTGGCTAACCTGCTAGAACACATAGACACAGGCAAATATTCTAAGTGTGTATTTCAGAACAGGGATTTAAGTCTTATTTTAATCTAAGTCAGTCCATAGTGGTAGCTTTAAAACATAGCCCCACATTCTTTGAAACTCCTCCCATTGAGAGGTGGCGTCTACGTCCTAATCCTTGGATCTGGATAGGCTTGTAATTGCTTCAGCCAGTTGGGCACAGTGGAACTGACACCAAATGACTTCCAGGGCCAGGTCATATAAGACCTGGAAGTTTCTGACTTCTTCACCAAAAGTTTGCTCAGAGCCCTGACTAACTTTATAAAAAGTCCAGTTACCCTAAAGCCACTGTGTTAGAGAGGCCACTGTTGACAGCCCCAGCTGAGTTCAGCCTTCCAGCCATTCCATTCAAAGCACCAAAAATGTAAGTAAATCTGTCTTGGACTTTCTAGATCCTAACTGCCAGCTGAATACTACCTGAAGACCACCATCAGTGTCATAGGGCTAAGACTGAATTCCTCACCCACAAAATCATGAGAAAAATTAAATAGTCATTGTTATAAGTCACTAAGCTTTGGGGTACTTCGTTGCACAGAAATGGATACCTGGAGCACTAATCAATAAGTAACGGACAGAAGGGACTTACTTCTGAGTCTCCTAATTTTTTTCATTTTTTTTTGGTAACACTGAATGAGTAAAGATAGCATTTCTGAGAGTCTTTTATCAGGCTAAAATGCCATGAAAAATGGATTTATAAGGAAAAGTGAAGCATGCATGTATACTTGCTTGTGTGTGAACATGTGTGCACATGTAATATTTATGTGTTTCAATTTCTGCAATTTAAAGAGTGACAGCCACAGTATGTCATTAGTTTTTTACCCAATATCAACATAGGTCATTGTTATAAATATAATACCTCTGCTTTTTTTTTTTTATTTGTGCTTTGGAAGAATTAAATACTTATGTGAGTCAGTGTCCTAACATGGTACATCTGCTATGAAGACATATTTTTATATGTCTTTATATTTTTGTAAAGCATCTAGATTGCTTTGATGCAATATTTATTGCTATTTCCATTAACCTTTTCTTTATGCTGGTGTCTGTTACCTTTTAAAGTAAAACTCAAATTGTATATCCTCTAGGAAGCCTTCCTGGGGTTGTCCACAAAAAAATTATTTTCTTCATTCCATGCACTAAGAACAAGTTGCTCACAGACTTGCTCTGAATCTATTGCCATGTTCTATTGGAATCTATTGGTTGTGTTCCTTTTCTTTACAGAACGTTAGATGCTTGCAACAGAAAGTCATTTCTATACATAGTCGTATACCTACCATCTAATAAGGTGTAAAAACCACTGAGTTACCCTTTTTCATTGACTGCCAGAATGTTCACAATTTAGTTTTATGTTCAAATTCTAGTAAGTATGCTTTGTGTAGATGGTTTCAAAATTGGAAATTTTGAAAAGTGAATAACAAAATATTATGGAATGAAATAAATGAATGTGTTTTCATATAATAAGAATCTTATAGTATAGATGTCTACTAACATCCGAATGAGTAAATTGATAAATTATTTTTAAAAATCCAAAAAAAAATTACTGATTACTTAGTTCCTGAGGTGGCTGCATATAATTGCATAACAAGATAAGATCATAAACGTAAGCCATGATTGACTCAAACCTCAGTTGAGCAGAGTGAGATGTTTAGTTGTTCTTTATTTGCATCACCTATATTTTAGCAGAAAAGGCAAAAAAAAAAAAAGGAAGAAATTTTTATGTTATGTATTTAAAGCAAAACTAGATAACATTCTGGATTTGGAATAAGTACAACAAATCTAATAATCACATTTGACTTAGTAGATCTAAATTTGAATATAGAAATGTGTACAGTTACCAGACAATGAATTAACCGTACATCAGGTGTTGGGTTGAAATTAATGGACAAAAAAAATAACAGTGAAACACTAATTGATACTATGGCCAGACAACATTTTTGTCTACTTTTATAGCTTTTTAAATTTATAGAACTTTTAAATTTAAGAGAAAATGTGCATGTATACTTAAAACAGGGGTACTGACAAATCATCTAAAACAATAAACATTAGCTCAATTGATTAATGTTCAGGCATTTTGGTATATAAATCCTAAAGTAGCATCTTTATAAACCTATATGAAATGTGTCTAGTTGAAAGAATTAAAAAAGATAAACCTTATGTCTTCTCTCAACCTAAATTTTCTTATGCTGAAATGACCATATCCCATCATGGACTAGTCTACAGTTCTTTCTTCCTGTTGCCATTCATCTGTGAAAAGCACATTTATACATTATTTATATTACTGAAATTTCCTAAAGAAGGTTTGCTCTTTTAAATTTCAGTGTGATTCCTTATCTGGCCTAGTCTTCCAGTAGTTTTTCTGAGCTGTGAGTTGTGTTCTTGTGAAGTATTTTCTAAGCAGTCATGTACTATTGCACAAATGATCCCATATTTTTGAGGGATTCTTTTTAAACTCTAAATACACCACAGTGTAATGCAAGATGTCTGTCTAAGACTATAAGTACTCTGAAGGGCTAACTTTCATGAGCATTTTTTCATTATATTTTTATTTATAATATTGAAAGTATCATGTGGTCAGAGTACAAAGGATTTTTAAGATAGTGAAAATATTCTGTTATACTGTAATGATGGCTACATGTCATTATACATTTGTCCAAACCCAAAGAATGCACAACACCAAGAGTGAACCCTAGTGTTAACTGTAGACTCCCGATGATAATGCTTTGTCATTTTAAGTTAATCAGTTGCAATAAATGTACCACTCGAGTGGGGATATTGGTAACAGGAGAAGCTATGTTATGTGTGGGGCAGGACAAACACATGGAAAACTCTACCTTCCGCTCAACTTTAAAGCTGTTCTAAAAAAGTTAATTTGTTTTAAAAATAGCATTTTATTACCATAGGGAATATATCTGGAATGTATGTTCTTTCCTAAACATTCTTGTCACTAGAGGTACATCCTTGAACTGGCTGCCCATTTTACCTCATTTTACTTTTGCCTGTAACAGTTTTATGAAAACAGTTAAGGGTGACTAAATGTAGAAGAATAGACACTAGATTAGGATAAAGACATGAATTTTAGTCTAGACTCTATATCTTACTAGATAGAGAATTATACTGATTATATCACTGAAAATTTTAGGAACTTGGTTGCCTCACCTATAAAATAAAGATGATGCTATCATTATCTATTATGAAGTCACCCGTGTCTTATAGAAATTACAATTTAAAAGCGTAAAATAGAGGCACCTGGTTGGCTCAGTCAGTTAAATGTCCAGTTCTTGGTTTCAGCTTAGGTCATGATCTTGTGGCTTGTTGGGTTCAAGCCTGACATCAGTCTCTGTGCTGGCAGCACAGAGCCTGCTTGGGTTTCTCTCTCTGTCCCTCCCCCTACTCATGCTTTCTCTGTCTCTCGCAAAGTAAAAATAGACTTAAAAAAGAAAAAAAACATAAAATAGTCCATAAATGCTATGTGCTGGTGGCAGTAGTATTATTAGGATTTTTATAAATACATATTTTCATTTTGGCTAAATTAGCTAAATGCTGTTAGTGAGCAAAAAGCAAAAATAAAAATAAATACAAAAACAAAAACAAAACTCCACAGTGCAATCTCTATTTAGTTTAGTCTACCAATTTAAAAAGAAAATTGTAAAACAAAAATTAGAAAAGGGCTTACTTTTTATATCCTTCACTAGATGGAAATTAAATTTGTTAGAGATTAAGCGATGGCACAGTTAGCTTTTTAATTAACAGAATCATTTTAATGTTTTATTAATATAGAAAGCTATACCAAACCTCCATTAGAGTATACATTATAAAGGAGAGAAGCAAGGCGTCTTCTTCTGGTTTTAAAAAAGGAAGCAATGTGTATTGGTCAAGTCTCCACCTCTGGAGCTAGAGAGCCTTGAGTTTGGAGACTGATTCCAGCGGTTAGTGCCTCTGTGACCTCAGGCAGGAAGCCCCACTTCACTTTCCCTACCTAGAATCAACAAAGAACTCCTCTCTGGCTGAGAAATCTTTGTGTGAATGTAGGAGAGGGGAGATAAGACAGAGGGCATAAATGTGATAAGGAAATACAGTGATTATGTTTTAGATAGTTTGGTAAATGTTCCTCAAAATTTTCTTACAGCTGAATCCTTTCCTTTTATATTCTTCACTGTACCTTTCTCTTGGATTTCAAACTTATTGAACTATTTTAAGGGTACTGTATACAAATAGATTGCATGGAAATGCAGTTTATATATGTGGACACAAATGGTTTTAGGAGTAGAATAAAAAGTCATTACAGAAAGAGAAGACAATGCCAGTTCATCTAGATTCTTCCCTCAGTCAGTCCATTCCTGCATTGCCCCTTAGAGATGTTTTCCCATATTACTTTTGCTTTACATACCTAATATGGAGACTTTCTGAATACATTCTGTAGAATAAAGGAGCCAAGTTGTAGCTTAAAAAATTGTTCACTGTCATGTAAGATTTTCCTAAAAATGCAGGTGTTGCAAGTACTTGATTGTGTACAATCTTTGTATTTACCAGGGGAAGGCTTTCTAGAGCTTGCACTTACTGAATGTTTGTTAGGTGAAAGGTATTGCACAAGCTGCTGGGTGCACTACATTGAAATAATACAGTCTTCCAAGGACTCATTAAGGAATCACATTTGATCAATGGGTTCTTTGTTTGTTTGTTTGCTTGTTTATTGATTTTGAAAGAAAGAGTAGAGGAGGGGCAGAGAGAAAGGGAGAGAGAGAATCCCAAACAGGCTTTGTGCTGTAGGCAGAGCCCATGATGTAGGGCTCAGACCCATGAACTGGAAGATCATGAAGCAAGCTGAAACCAAGAGTCTGATATTTAACTGACTGAGCCATCCAGGTGCCCCTGGATTCTTTAGTTTTAAGATCATCTCAGATTAATAGTGATTATGACAGGTTATTTTTTTCTTGATTTAGTCAGCAAAAGACTAAATCACATAAATTTGGTGAAATACAAATACAGTAGAATTCAATAAAATGTGCCAGTCCTATGATAATTGAAAGGTGCATTTTCCTGGAATTCTAAAATATTTCTGCTCCTTTCATATTTGACTCCTATTTCATCTCCCATTCCATGGGGCCCCATATACCTCAATGTGACCAAAAGCCTATTTAGTTACTTTTAATATATATTAAGATTTTTAATGAGTCTCATGCAAGTTTACCTATTTGTTAATTCTGTTAGCCTTCAGAACCAAGTTCAAGGTCATAATGAGGACTTTTTTTATACTTTTAAACTTTAGAGCAGACTGGTGTGTTGAGATTCTATGGATACTGAGTGGATTGGGAGTCATATAAAAGGGCTCAGAATAAACTTCAGTTACTTACATAAATCAGAAAAAATCATATGTTGTTTCTGATTTTAGCTGCAGTCATGATAATACCATGCTGAAAGACAGCTGGGTGGAGCAGATCATTCTGGCCTACATCCTTCATTGTACATCTCAGCAAATTCAATCTGCATATATCCAGAGATGTGTTCCTAAGACTCTGGGACATGTTATCCCTGATTTATTCTCCTCTTTCAATGCTTCACTCCAAGACATTCAGTCTTTTTCTGCCACCATTCCTCTTTTTTCTTCCCAACCCCCAACTACATCTATTTCTAACTCATGCTAACCAAAACTATTCTCCACTGCCTACTGTGAATTACTTTGTTTTGGGGCTCCAGTATTATAGTAGGAAGTATATTTTACAAATAAATCTTCCTTGAAATGAATGTTTCACATTTGTGTAGGATTTAGGAAATTTAGGAAAATATAATAATTACCAGTACTGTAAACAATTGTATATTCATGTACAAGTAATTATTAGTTTTTCAGATGGATGTGGAGACACAATTCAAGGCACATTTGTGTATTTGGACTATATAGATAATGCATAACTTTGTCAAATAAGTACAGCAGTATTGAAAAAATTTTTGAATAAAACTTACAAATAAGATGATATTTTGGAAATTTACCTGATTGATAAATGTAATTAATAGTTCTTAAGATTCATAAGAATATGTCCAGCTTCTAGTTTGGTTTTCAGCTGATATGATGATAATGACTTTCATTCGAATTATGCTTAAAAGTTTATCAGTGATTTCTACTCTGTTATACATTTCAAGCCCAATAATCATTTGTTAAATTATATATTTCTCTTTATTTTATAAGTGGAGACACTGTGACTGAGAAAGATGAGGTAAGTCAAGCATGGATCCAAAATTTAATCAAGATTTCCGTCAGCCCCTGAATAGACAGAGATTTTTCTACTGTGACATACTGGACAGCCATAGATTTTTTAATGTAATTGTACAGCACACTTTTGAACCCCATGACAATCTATTTTTTAATTATTTTAAGGTTTATTTATTCATTTTGAGATAGAGAGTGTGTGTATAGGCAGAGGAGGGGCAGAGAGAGAGAGGGAAAGAGAGAAAGAATCCCAAGCAGGCTCCACACTGCCAGCACATAGACTCACATGGGGCTTGAATTCACAAACCCTGAGATCATGACCTGAGCTGAAATCAAAAAAGTCAGACGCTTAACTGACTGAGCCACCTAGGTGCCCCAACCGCATGACAATCTTTAAAACTTCAGTGACTTTGCGTCCCTTTATTCCAAGATAGATACCATTTTTACTGGGGAATTATCAAGGCATTCAAAAGTAGCCTGTTTACAGAAGATCTGTCCATATTTAACTCATAATTTTGTCTTTTGTAGATGATGGTGATCATTCCTGTGGGGGTAGGAATAAGAGGTGTTAATGGAAGGGGGACAAATTCTGCCTCTGAAACTGAGATCTAACATTGAATCTTTTCTCGTGTCATATCTGTATGATATTGAAGGAGTTAGGCAACCTGTCTCTCCGATTTCCTCATCTGTGAGAGGTTGATACCCATTATTGCCTCAAAGATTATATAAGACTGTGAAGATTAGATGATCTAAACTATGCAAAAAAAGCCAAGCCCAGTACTTGTAATAGAGTAGATTTTTAATAAATAATATGTTTAACTTTCCTGTTCCTTCATGAAAGGTAATTCCACATTGTTTGGCCTTCTTGTGTTTAAGAACTGTTGGTGGTGCATTTTAAGTAATTAAAACTCTCCAAACAATAGTTAGTATATTAGCAGTAATTACAACACAAAACTATGGCTGTGTCTAGATAAAGTATATAAAATAATTCATTATCTATGTAGAGCTGTTAACTCCATAAATGTAGCTCTTACTCAAAATGTAAGTTCCTGTGTTTTCTGTGTTGCCAGACAGATGCTGTGTTATGCATCATACTTCTAAACAGGTGGTACTTAGCACTACAGTTTCTAGAAAGCTACTCAATTCAACACCCTAATGTTGTAATCCCTGCATCATCATCACCATCATCACCATTATTGTCATCATTCTTCTCCTTCTTATCATCATTTCTAACATATATTGAGTGTTTACTATCTGACAGGTCCTGTTAGCTAAATGCTTTATATGACTTGCTTTATTAATTCCTCATCACCACTCTTCAGAGGGTGCTATCATTAAACTAATAGTATAAATTAGAGTAGCAAGTCTTATTGTGGTTAGATAATCCATCCAAGGTCAAGACCCAGTAGGTAGTGCAGTTAGGCTTTGAATATAGACAGTCTTATTTAGGAGTCCGTTATGCTTCTATGTCTTCATTAGGCCATAATGTTCACATTTATAGTCAGTGGTGGCAAAAATATATTTACATATTGATCAAAACTTGAGAACAGAAATGCGAAAATCTTAGTTTCATTTAAATTCCCATAAGTACAATAGTATGTTTTAGAGGTATAATCTTGGAGACAGGTTAGCACAGACAGAAAGGTTCCCAGTGACTGAGAGCATTTTAGTAACATAGGGTTGAGAAGGTTCAAGAATGTTTTAACTTATTTTGAGAGAGACAGAGACAGAGAGGAGAATCCCAAACAGGCCACATGTTGTCACTGAACCATGAGATCATGACCTGAGCCAAAATAAAGAGTTGGAATCTTAAGCAACTCAGCCACCCACACACCCTTCAAGAATTTTTTAGGACCAAACTTTAGTATGCCTTAAAGCAATCTATTTAGATGAATGTTTCAAATCCCCAGACCTCCTCAGATCACAAAATGCAGCCTTTATTTTTTATACTGTCCTAATCTCTATTTGTTTCATGTGTACTGGTCTCCATGTATTCTGTTGTACCAACAAAATTATAAACTCTTCAAGGACAGTGACTAAGATTTCTGCTCTTTTGGAGTGTTACACAACCTATCATTTACTGAGTGTGAATTATCTGTGTGAAGTATCTGTTTGGTGTAAATGGAAGAACTTTGTATTAGAAAACCATGTTTTCAGCCTCAGGCCTGGCTCTTCCTACCACTGTTACCTTAGACATGCTGCTTTCTTTGAAACTTCAAAATCAGGGAATAAGGTAGTAGGCAAAAAAAAAAAAAAAGACATGGTTGAAAACTGCTGTGTCAAAAGTTTATAAACCTGCTTTCAGTAATTCCTTTAAAAAATTATTAAAGCATGTATATATTACTATGCTCTCAAACATGTATTTAATAAATAATTATTATATTATAAACTATTAGCTTTAACTTATTTAACATTATTATATAACATTATCTATCTTACCTCATGTATACATGATTATATTTACCATTGAGCCATTTCCATATCTAGGTATGAGTAAATTAGTTTTAAATACACTATACTATTTAATCCTTAGAACAAATCTTTAACTTTTTTTAATGTTTATTTATTTATTCTGAGAGAGAAAGAGATAGAGAGAGAGTAGGAAAGGGGCAGAGAGAGGGAGACAGAATCCTAAGCAGCTCAATGTGGGACTTGAACCTATGAACTGTGAGATCATGACCTGAGCTGAAATCAATAGTCGGACATTTAACTGACTGAACCACCTAGGTGTCCCCTTAAAATGAATCTTCAAAATGAGTATAATTATCCCCAACTTGTAGAGGTACAAACTGAGATATTGATTTCAGTTAGCCAACCTACCCCAAAATACGGAGTTAATAACTGGAATATGTTCAATAGTTTAACATGTTTATGGATTGTAGAGCATGTTAATGGCTCAACTAGGACAAAATAAGTTATACTATTCTTTTTATTAGGAAGTATGCTCTGAAGTTCAAGCAACAAATTTTAAAACAATTGGTTAGTTTGTTTAGTTCTTCTCAGGGCTGGCTACATAATTTCCTGGGCCCAACACAAAATGAAAATGTAGGTTTTCTTGTTCACAGATTATTATGAATTTCATTATGGGGACAAAAGAACATTAAATCAAGAGTGAAGACCTTGTGATAAAAGATTAATATCCAAAATATATAAAGACCTTATAAAACTCAACACCCTTAAAACCAAATAATACCATTAAAATTGGGCAGAAGACATTAACAGACATTTCTCCAAAGAAGACATATAGATGGCCCACAGATACATGAAAAGATGCTCATCATCATTTATCATCAGGGAAGTGCAAATCAAAACTACAATGATGTATCACCTCACACCTAGGGTAAACTCAACAACACAAGAAACAGTAGGTGTTGGTGAGGATACAGAGAAAAAGGAACCCTCTTGCACTGTTGGTGGGGATGCAAACTGGTGTAGCCACTGTGGAAAACAGTATGGAGGTTCCTCAAAAAGTTAAAAATAGAACTACTTTATGATCCTGGAATCACACTATTGAGTATTTACCCAAAGAATACAAAAATGCTCATTCAAAGGGTTACATGCATCCCTGTGTTTATAGAAGCATTATTTACAACAACCAAATTGTAGAAGCAGCCCAAGTGCCAATGATTGATGAATGGATAAGGAAGATATGTTATTTATATATACACACACATATACATACAATGCAATATTAATCAGCCATAAAAATGAATGAAATCTTGCCATTTGGAATGACATGGATAGGACTACAAAGTATAATGCTAAGTGAAATAAATAAGTCAGAGAAAGACAAATACCATATGATTTCACTCATGTGAAATATAAAAAAACAAAACAAACGAGCGAAGGGGAAAAAAGAGAGAAAGAGAGAAACCCAAGGAGCATACTTTTAACTATAGAGAAAGAACTGTTGGTTACCAGAGGGGATGTGGGTGAGTGGGGATTTGGGTGAAACTGGTGATGGGGATTAAGGAGTTCATTTGTTGTGATGAGCACCAGGTGATTAAAATAAAAACTTAGAAAGAGAGAGAGAGACTTTGTGAGCATGGTACCCAGTGCAACTGCACAGATCACCATGAAGCCAGCCCTGGTCCTTCCTCTAGAGGGCATGAAACCAAGTTTTTAAAAATTGTTTATTTATTTTGAGACAGAGAGAGAGAGAGAGAGCAGAGTAGGGGTGGGTGGTTAGAGAGAGAGAGAGAGAGAGAGAGAGAGAGAGAGAGAGAGAGAGAATCCCGAGCAGGCTCCAGTGCTGTCAGCAGAGCACAACATGGGGCTCAATCTCACGGTTCCTGAGATCGTGACTTGAGTCGAAATCAAGAGTTGGAATGCTTCACTGACTGAGCCACTCACGCATCCCCAAACCAAGTTTTTATAGACCCAAGAATATGTGTCTTTTGTGATTAATAAAGGGATGAAAGTGCTTCCATACAGGAAGAAACTGTGAAGATCTATATGCTATTTTCTTTACAATGCAGTTTGATTATTTGACTCCTATTTGAAGCAAAAACTCCTTAGCAAAAGAATGTGATGAAGCTTCTACTCTTTATCATCCTCCTCATTACTATCAATTCCAACTACATCATTTTAATCATTACCTTTATTATTAATCATCACTATCCAATTATATTCTATGGCCAGCAACTATAACTAAGAAATCACCACCTGATATAATCCTAAACAAAATATCTATGAAGTTCAATGGCAAAGACATTTGTCAAGTACCATATATCTTGCAATAATAGAACATGGGTTTCAACCAGATATCTTGGGTTCCAAAGCCCAGGGTCTTGCCTGCATAATATTATCAGAAGAAAATCTTAGCAAGCAATGTTAGGAGATTTCATGTTTATAATTAGATTATACAAACATTCTTTTCTAAACACTAAAAGTTTCATCCTCAGAAATGTGTTTCTGTTGTTTTTCTTACAGTTTTTTTTTTCTCTTGTTAAGGAACAGAACAATTTATCAAAAAGATTTAGGAGCAGACATAAAGGAATAGCAAGGCTTAAATCTCTACAAGATAATTTCTGTTTCTTTATTCCATTTGAGTAGAGAGAGGAATTAAATGTACTTTGGGAAAGAAAGTTGAATGATTTGTTGTATTTGGTTTATTTGTTTTGGAATTATATTATGAAATTCAGTTATCCATGTGTGTAATAATTCAGGTAATTTTGTTTAAAACATACACATAAATGTTAGAATTTTCAATTTGAAGGTCAAAAGACTATTTGCATATGAATTGTCCTTCAAAAGTTATTGAAAACATCCCTAATTTATATTTCTATAAATATTAATATTTCTATAAAATTAATTATAATATTAAGGCTAAATTGAAAGTTTATTGTCTTTCATTCTTCAAGAAGATGGTTTAATTTATTTGATTTTATTAAGTTTGGTTTGATATACCAATGCTCTTCTTATATAAATCAAAGAAGCATCATTGAATTGTGAAAGTGTGATTTCCAAATTATATTAGAAAAATATTACATGGAAATATAACTTTAACAGCATGCCAGTTAAATCTCTATAAAAGAAAATATTCTCACTCCCCTGTGTCTTCTCTACTTTTCTAATATGTTAACGTGACAAAATTATACTTACTTCCATTTAACCAGTTCAACCGGTTAAATACACACACACACACACACACACACACCACAAGTGTGGCTACCATCTAACTGAAAGCCTGCATCTCCTATTTCCCTTTGTTTCTCTGTATAGTCTTAGGTCACTCCTTCTCATCACTCCTTAGAATTCCTGGTACATATTATTCTGGTAAAGTCACTTAGGTTGCCTCCAACACTTCCTGTCAACAATGTGATGAGCACCTTCACCTGTCTCCTTGGACTCCTTTGTTAGGTTTTGTTTGGTGGATAAAACCAGAAATAGAATGGAGCAGGCAGAGGGCTCATATTTAATTTTGTTTTTCCAGAGTGTTCTCTAAATGGTTATGTCACTTTTAACCCACATTAACAAGTACTTGGTTGTAATCAAAAGCATTTTGTTTTTTTGTCAGCTCATAAGTAAATACCTCATCTTTAAACCATTTGCTAATTACTAGTGAGGTTGAACATTTCTTAATATTCTTATTAGGCATATAGGCTTTCTGGTTGATAAATTACTTGTTTTCTATTCTTTGACTATTTTTACATTACTTTTATGGCTTTTCTTCACTGATCTTCAGGTGTTCCCTAATGTAGTCTAGAAATATCTAGAATATCAATTTACAGTAGGGAATCCATCTGTTTACCTTGTATATTCCACTGCATTTAATACTTTTAGATTTAAATTTCATATATATCCTTAAGTCACCTGGAATTTACCTTGTGTATATGGCAAGAGATAAGACTCTAATTTTTCCCCTGTAAAGGCAGCAAAATATAATGGATACATGATAAGACTTCGTAGCCAATCCATTGAGTTTGTATCCTGACTATTACTTGTTGTCATAAACTCTGGGTCTAGAGTTCTTTCTTGTCCAGCAAGAAAGCAGAACACAGGGTGAAAATATGAGAGATAGCTGGGACACCTGGGTGGCTCAGCCGGTTGAGTGTCTGACTTCACCTCAGGTCATTATCACTTGGTCCCTGAGTTCAAGCCCTGCTGACAGCTCAGAGCCTGGAGCCTGCTTTGGATACTCTCTCCCTCTCTCTCTGCCCCTCCCCGACTCATACTGTGTTCTCTCTGTCTCTCACAAATGAATAAACATTAAAAAAATTAAAAATCAAATTTTAAAAACTGTGAGAGATGGCTAATGTCCGGGAGAAGACAAGAGCCCCGATTAAGGGTCCTTGCTCCGTTTTTGTCAGGATCAGAAGGCTTACAAACATGGTGATGGACATGCACAAAGAGACAGTGAAACTGTGAACATTAACTCATGGGCGTGCGGGAAAGGGGTTTGGAGAATATGCGATGTTAGAGGTTTGGGTTAATACAAAACAAAATCAGTGCTGGGTGGAAGGTTGTTTACAGCAGACTTGAGGCATCACCTCTGTTTACCTAAAGTGGTCTAGGTGACAAGAAAGACAGAGCATGCTACCTCAGGATCAACAAGGCACCTTTCTTTTGTGAATTAGGTCCTCTGTGCTGGGCACCCCACAATGGTCTATAGCCCTATTTACCTGTTTACCTAATTTGGTCCTTCCTTCCTGTGAAAGCAGCTCTCTGCTATTGGACTAAATTGGGGGCCATTTCCACCCTGAATACCTATTCTTGTTTACCTCATATACCTTTGTTCTATATTGGGGCCTTTGCCCTGCCTTCTCTATACCTATTTGCCTAATCTTGTTTACCCAAACTTGGGTGTAAACATCCTATGGCTTTCTAATTATTTATGCCTTGTTAACCCATCTGTGCAAGCCCAGGGAATTCATTCTAAACTTATTCCCCACACTTGTGTGTCTCTTAGTGCAATTTTCTTAACTCCAGTCTGTACCTCAGTTTCCTGATCTTTAAAAATGCACAAATAATGCTTTTCTTATAGCACTGTCTCATCAAAAGAGTTAGTAAATTTGAGGTGTTTAGATCATTATCTGACACATTTTGAATGCCACATAAGTACTGTTATTTCTTTATTATTATCATCACCATCATTATTATTAAACAATGAACTGATATTTCCAACATTCTTTTACAAAATAACTCACTCTACATTGATATACTGATTTTTCTATGCTACCTCCATTATGAACTAATTTTTAAAAAATAGCATAGGTAACTTGCTGAACTCCTATTCTAACACACTGGTTTATTTTTCTTTTGTTTTAATTGTATGAACTTGTTTAATTTAATGTGGCTCTAAATGTCTTAATAGCTGATAAATGAGACCTCTTGTCATTGATATTCTTTCTCAAATCATGTTACTATTGGTACACTATTATTCTGTCATACAAATTTTAGAATTAACTTATTAATTTTTCAAAAATCTTGTATTTTTATTAAAATTATTTTGAAATTATCAATGTGGAGAGTATTGAAATCTTTATAATACTAAGTCACTGTATTTGGTGTGGTGTCATTCTCAGTATATTTGTATTTTGTATTATGTCCTTTATAGAGTTTCATAACCTTCTTCAAAATAATTGGATTAATTTCTAGATACATTATAGTTTTGTTGCGAAAGCAAATGGTTATATTATCTCTTTCATTTTCAGCTTGGATTTACTGGTGAAAAGGAATAAATAATTTCTTTTTGAACCTTAGCCTTATATCTGTCACCTTTTTGAAATTTTGTGATTCTAATAATTGTTCTATTATAGATTATCATGTATGTTTAGATAATTACTGTTTTCTTCTTCCTTTTGAATCTATATTGCTTTTGTCTATATAAAATTATTACATCAACAAAAGACAGTGTAGGGCAACTTTATTTTCTTCTGCTTCTTTGCTGATTTTAAGAGCCTTAAAAAGCTTTAGCTGTTAATTCTGTAACAATACTTTCTGAAAATTATGTGTACTATTACTACATCTTTTTTAAATGCTTTCTTGATGAAATTAGAGGAAAGCCATAGAAATACTACAGATCTAAAATAGTTCATTGCCCCTTTTTACCTAACGCTTTGTTTTCATGATCAGAAAAAATAAAATCTCAATACAAAAAGTTTCTCAGTGCCAGAACAAAGAAGTAAATAAAATATTCTTTATATATCTAAGAAAAGAGTGACAAGTAGAATTCATAATAGTGACAAGAAATAATTCATAATAACCTGTATATGTTCGTGTATGCGTGCATTTGTGTTTGCTGTTTTATTACTAAAATTTTGTAGTAGTGCCTACCTGAGATAGATGTACTTTCTAATAAGCTCAGTCATCAAGTGCCTAAAATTCCAAGAAATAGCATTTGACATATTTCAGACAGAAAGTTGACTGAAGAGATTTGTGCAGCTTGATTATAACCTTTTCATTCTGTCTCCTATTGTGCTTTGACATGTAATACCAGTATTGTTCTGTTGCCTACAATTTGCATCCATGTAAGTCATAATAAGAAGAAAGCATCTGTGCCCCTATGCTTTGCAAAGCTACTGAGGCATTGCTGCAGATCAAGCAAATGACACACAATCAAAATTGAATCTACCACGTTGCTCTACTTCTTAGTTTGTTAAAAGCATTAATATTAAGCAAAGTGCTTTCACATTTGTAATCTCTGTAATGCTCACTGCAAGCCCAGAGATAAGCAGGACAGCAATCATGAGCTTCATTTGACATTGAAAAAGGTGAAGTTCACAAAAACTGATGAACTGGAAAGTAGCAGGGTTGTGACCTGAAACCAAGACATGTTTATTCCAGTTCAGTGCCTTTTCCCAAGGCAATGAGAAAAAAGTGTATCCATTGTTTCACTCCTTTCTTCAGCTTGGTGCCATGGAATTTTGGAGAACTGTCTTTGAAAAAGGAAAGAAAAATATGTAACACTTGAAAATAACTTTCAAAAATTCTTCTAAAATGGTTTGAATATTTTTTTTTATTTTTTTAATATGAAATTTATTGTCAAATTGGTTTCCATACAACACCCAGTGCTCATCCCAACAGGTGCCGTCCTCAATACCCATCACCCACCCTCCCCTCCCTCCCACCCCCCATCAACCCTCAGTTTGTTCTCAGTTTTTAAGTCTCTTATGGTTTGGCTCCCTCCCTCTCTAACTTTTTTTTCCTTCCCCTCCCCCACGATCTTCTGTTAAGTTTCTCAGGATCCATATAGGAGTGAAAACATATGGTATCTGTCTTTCTCTGTATGACTTATTTCACTTAGCAGAACACTCTCCAGTTCCATCCACGTTGCTACAAAAGGCCATATTTCATTCTATCTCCTTGCCATGTAGTATTCCATTGTTTATATAAACAACAATTTCTTTATCCATTCATCAGTTGATGGACATTTAGGCTCTTTGCATAATTTGGCTATTGTTGAAAGTGCTGCTATAAATATTTTTTTTCATTCACTTTCTAAAATAGCTTACTGATACTTGAAGAGCTATCTACATTTTCTTTGTATCAGGTACAAATTTGAAGGTTTAAACCAGTAAGACTTCAACTGGAGAAGAATCATTAAGAGATCTACATACAGAGATTATTGCAAGGACTTGGCTGTGTGGTTACAGGGGCTTGCTAGGCAAACCTGGAATCCATTGAGCAGATTGTCAAGAAGGAGCTAGAACTCTGGGGCATAAGCTGAAGCTACTGTTCTCCAGTGCAGTTCCCCCTTTGAGGACTGTTCTGCTTTTAAGGCCTTTTGATTGACTGAATCAAGCCCATCAAGTAGCTCTAGGATGATCTCCCTTAGCTAAAGTCAACTGATTATGGACTTTAATCACATCCACAATAAATCCTTACAGCAGTACTTAGATTAATGTTTGAGTCTGCCTGGGAACAGTAGCCTTGCCAGGATGACATAAACAAAATCACAGTGTTGAAGTAGAATTCACACAGACAAGAAACATTGACTTGGGGATTGAGAAAAGATCTTGCCTTGGTTATCAGTTCTCATGGTGATTTGCTAATAATTTTTTTTCTCAACACTTTCTTAGCCACCTTTCTTTATCCACAAAGTAGGCATGATATTAAGCTATTTGAACATTACTAAGATTAAATGACATGATTATTCGCGTGTAAAGATTTCTTCAAATTTCCAATCTAAATTAGATTTCCATGTTATACTCTTACCTAGCATTTTCCTTACCTAGATATACTCTTACCTAGATATACTCTAGTTATACTCTTACCTAGATATTTTCCTTTATATCAATTAATTCAGTATAATTGAATATATAATTGTGTATGTTTATATTTGATTTTCTTCTTAGATTGTAAGCTTCAGGATCATTAGTACCATATTCTTTTTGCTTATCATTGCGTCTGTGTAAATTTTCTTCTAGCTATGTCATTCTCTAAGAAGTCCAATACCAGATCTTAACATTTCATTTTATTTTTTAATGTTTATTTATTTATCTTGAGAGAGAGAGAGAGAAAGAGAGAGAGAGACAGTTCACTCATGCAGGTGAGTGGGGTAGGGTCAGAGAGAGGGAGAGAGAAACCCCAAGCAGATCAATTGTGATCAATGCAGAGCCTGATGCGGGGCTTAATCTCAGGAATTGTGAGATTATGACTTGAGCCAAAATCAAGAGTAGGATGCTTAGACTGAGACACCCAGGCAACCCCCCCAGATATCAACATTTTGATCAGAAAAATAATATAAATAGGCCTTGATTTTTGTCAAGTGCTAACAAATTTAAGAAGCCAAGCTATCTATATAGCAATGGATTCCTCTGACCTAAAGTTAATTTTCTTGGGTGGAGTCTACTGAATACTGCAAAATATACCAAGATCTCTGGTTTCTGCTTTAGTAGTATAGAATATGACAATTTATCCAATTGGTACAAATGATAAATAAACCTAGATAATTGAGCTCTGTTCCTATCTTCTCTGAACCATGAAATGCAATTTAGAATTTGCTCTTTCAAACTAAAATAAGGGAAAAAATGGAAGCAAACAAGGACTGGGGAAGCTGTTCTCTAATCCTGCATTCTAAAATCTGGGCCTTAGCAGAGCCCTCTGACAGCTGTCATTGCAAATCAAATACCCTGATAAGCAGAACTCTTTTCATTTCAGCAGTGCTGACATGGTTCAGAGAAGATTATGTCTGATAATAGAAATTCAAATAATGACAACTTTGTTACCTCCTGTTCATCCCTTCAACTGAGTGCCAAAAAGACTGGTCCTATCCTAGAGGTGGGATTCGGTCTATGAACATCAATCAAAAAAATGCCTCCTGACCCCAGGTTATTTACATCAACACTCAACCTTCTTCGCTCTCTGGGAGGTTAAGAAAACCGCGTCTAAGGAGGTATACAACGTGATTGAATTTGCTCAAGGTCATGTCACCAGTTGATATGGGTATTGGATATGACAGCTCCATTTCCCAGTCTCCCCACTAGTCAGGACTATATTCTCCATCTTGTGCTGGAGCAAAAGATCAAAAGCAGGGGTGGACACTACGATGTCCTTTCTCATTTTCAAATCATCAAAATTATTTTCTGGAAAAGAAGCAGAATTTTAAATAGTTAATGACAGAAGAGTAAGAATCATATGATTACTGACACGGAGAAATCCAGGAAAGGCAAAGAGGGAACAAACATTGAATGTACCAGGGAGAAGGCAACAGACAGCGGTAAGATAAGGTTTTCCTGAATGGTAGGATACAAAAATCATATGACATCAACATGAATCAAAGTTGCTCCTGCTTTTTAAAATGTGGAAGTTACAAGATACCTGTACTATGAAATGGAATGGTTATTATAATTATGTGATTATGTTACAGAAGTTTTTATTTTAGGTTTCCTTTTAATTGTAAGCTGTCAGTACATTTATAATATAATATGTAATTACCAAAGCAAAAGAGATTTATGCAGAACTGTTAAGATACATATCTCTCCTCTAAAGTAAGATGCAGTAATGTTTTGCACTGGGACATGCATTGACATGTCAGAAAATGATCAGATCCCAAAGGCAGGGCTCTCGCTCCTAGATATTTTTCTCATGTTTTGCCTACCATGCATTCATTTACAGAAGGTTGATTCCATTGTGATATAGCCGTGAGCACACTCTCCCAAGAAGTAGATGATTCACATGTGATTCTAACTCTAGTATGATTTTGGCAATCAGACCCCTTTTCCCAAGCTGTTAAATGAAGATCATAATACAAAGTTACCTTATCTTACTGTACAGTTTTGAGGCAGTGACTATAAACGTGCTTTAAAAACCATAGCTACTGTGGGCGCCTGGATGTCTCAGTCAGTTGAACGTCCGATTTTGGCTCAGGTCATGATCTCACGGTTCATGAGTTTGAGCCCCACCTCAGGCTGCTGGCAGCTCGGAGCCTGAAGCCTGCTTTGGATTCTGTGTCTCCCTCTCTCTCTGCTCTCCTCTGCTCATGCTCTGTCTCTGTCTCTCTCTCAAAAATAAACATTGAGAAATTTTTTAAAAATGTAGCTACTGTATGTTACTTATTTACATAGTTATTAGTTGTAATAAACCTTGGCTTAAAATTTGATTTTATTTCTTCCTTTGAGAAAATATCCAGTATTTCGTTCTCTTATTTATGCACTGCACTGTTCTCCTCCTTCTTGTCAAGTAGCCAATTCAGGTGTGAATCCTTGTGATTCTTTCTAAGCCAGCATGTTCGTTTGCCTAACACGTTCTGTTTTTCTCTTCTGTGTCCTCATGTTTATGCAGTTTGGCAGTGCTCTAAATTGAATGTCATTTTCCAAACACATTTTCTTAGATTTGCATGGAGAGAACCAATATCATCTCCCCCTTCAAACTCCATATAAATTGCCTTTGTCTTTCTGATACTATGTCATGTTGTAAAGATACACCCAGTTTGTATGTTTAGAATGCCAAGTGGAACTGGGTTGGGGATTCACAGTTCTGGGTTCTAGTCCCAAATTTGTCACTAACACCCTTGCGACATTTTTTGTGACTTGAGGAATTTAACTCATTAGTTTATTCATGTAGAGAAATAAGTAAAACATAGTTCTTATTCTCATTGAATTCACAGTCTAATAGTACAAACAAATGCAAATAGATCAGCAAAGTACCAAGTGGTAATTGGAACCTGTGTGAAGCACGTGAGAGCCCTGGTTGAGTGGTGAGAGCCTATGGTGAGTTGTTCTTAACGGGTTTGTCAGAGGAGAAAGATTTTTTTTTTTTAACTGGATTGTAGAGTCTGAATTATATTTCTAGGAATAGAAAAGGAAGTATCTTGAAGTAGGGGTGCATGAAAATTTTATGGAGCAATAAGGAGAAGGGATAGAGATGAGGCCAGAGAGATGCAACGGTATGACTGCTTGTGAACTTGCAGCTGGTAGCCCACGAGTGTGTGGGCGCCGTCTCCTGTACTCCAGACCCTGCCCTTCTCTCCTGAATGACTCTGTCTCTTTAGTGAATCTCTCTTTCTCCTGCATCATCAACTTTAGAACAACCCCTATTTTTCTTATTATCACTAAGCAAAATTTATAATTATGTACTTATTTATATGATGTTTTGCTTCTTTGCCATAGTATGTGTCTCTCACCAGATATACCATGAGGTCAGAAACTATGTGTGTTTTCATTGCAGTGTAATCAGCATCTTTCAGATACGTGATAGATATGTTTTGAAGAAATGAATAAATCAATACACACAGAGCGGAAACGCATTAATATTCCATGCAGGAGATTTGCATGATCCTATTTCTGTTAGTTCTGTTTTGGAATGATCACAGCAATTGCAGTACGAAAGGTAAACTGAAGGGGGAAGACAAAAGGCATGACTAGCAAAAAGCAAAATAATTAAACGCATGCATTAAAATGATTAAGTTATTTTTCCTTAAAATGACTAATAAAGATGCATGCCAAAAACAATACCAGTGATCAGGCAGCTAAGAATTTGTTTCTGCTTTCCTCTTTGGGTGCTATGTCATCCCAGGGCCCTTAATCTTTCAGGATGTCAAGTTCATCACCTATGACGTTAACTAATTAAAAGTTAATTATCTCTAAATCCCTATGTAGCTTTAATATTCCATGTTAGTGATAGTCCATAACTAACAAAATAGTTAACAAAGTGACCTAAAGAATACCAAAAAGGAAATAGAAACAGAAAGAATTTTGGAAGAAATACAGACTCTTACATAATGGCACGTATTTCTCAAATGCGTTACTTGTGCCTATTAGTCATCTTGGATTACCTTTTTATTCTTGTCTTAGACCATTCTATATTTGTGTCTGGGTGTAATATTTGCACTGGACATCAGATATAAGTGTGAAAATGTCTCATTCTTTCTTACAGTCGTATCTGTCACATCTGGGTGTTCAGGTTGTGTACTATACAAAGAAGGCACAACCGAGGGCTATGCCATTCACATCTTAGACACAGAGATTCTGGGCTTTCAAGTCAAGTAGTAGGGCAGCAATAAATTGACCTATGTAAACTCTACCTGCATAAATCTACCTTGCAGCCATTCATGTTCAGCTGTGCCTTTGTTCCAACTATGTTCCAGATGTACCCTGAGGTTGCTTTCTCCTGCCTACCCACTGATTTCTGAGGCCAAAATCTGCCCCTTCGTCCAATTCTGAATCTGACACAATCATCTCAACCTGAGTCGGGGTGGCATGGCACAAAGCAAGTTCTGTAGTAATGGCATTTGCGTCCTTGTAGTATCAGGGAGTGTGTGGGAAGGCTAATTTTTGGGCATGTGTGTGCATGGATAGCTAGTGTTCTGCTTTTGGGTTCTGAAAAGTTTTCCTGAGCCAGCTGTTGAGGGTATGAAAAAATATAATTTAATTTTTTTTCTAATTTGCACAAAAGTATATTTTGGTTCAGCAGAAATCCTTGTCTTTCCTTAAATAAATGTTCTTTTTAGTGTAGCCACAGGTTGAGCCCTTACTCTCATCTGAGCCTCTGTTTGCATGTGACCATGCTTTTGCTAATTAACTGTGGCCATTACTACTGATTTTCCACCTTCTTTCTAATACAAAGGGACCTGAATGATTCATCTCTTTTTTGCCTCATTCTACAGTTATGCTAGTTATGTGCTAGTTAGCAGTGTATTGAGAACAACATTGGGCATAAGGCAAGCAGGGTTTTTAAAATTACAGTGTATCAAACTACTACAGTAGTCTTTTGAGGAAACTTGATTCTTCCAAAATTGACATTTAAAGACATATTCAGGCCAATTTTGATAATGAGGTAAATTGCTTGCACTGTTTGTCAGTGACCACCCATACAAACAGATGGCTTATAAAGAGAGCTGGAGTACCTAACTCATTCAGCATTAGGCAAGGCATGTATTCAGATTTTATATGTGTCACTCAATGCTTTCAAAAATAATTTAAAATACATACACTATAGATGATGAAGGGATAAAGAAAAAAAAAGAAAACAAGAAAATGGTTACATACACACATATACACACAGGAGTATTCTGCCATAAAAAAAAAAAAAAAAAAGAACAAAATCTTGCCTTTTGCAACAACAAGGATAGACCTTGAGGGTGTTATGCTAGGCAAAGTAAGTCAGACAGAGAAAGACAAATACCATCAGATCTCATTTATATGTGGAATCTAAATAAATAAACAAACAAAACAAGCTTGTAGATACAGAGAACAGATTTGTGGTTGCCAAAGGTGGGGGTGGGAGGTGAGTGAAATGGTTGAATGGAGTCAAAAGGTACAAACTCCCAGTTATAAAATAAATAAGTCATGGGTGGGGGGCGCCTGGATGGCTCAGTCAGTTCAGCATCCGACTCTTGATTTCAGCTCAGGTCATGATCTCAGGGTCGGGGGATTTATCCCCTCCTCAGCGTGAAGCCTGCTTGGGATTCTCTCTCTCTTTCTCTCTCTCTCTCTCTCTGCCCCATTACCCCCGCCCCTCTCTGTCTCTCTCTCTATATAAAAAAAAGTCATAGGGATATAACTACTGTATAGGGACTATAGTTAATAATATTGTATTGCATATATGAAAGTTGCCTAGAGAGTAAACTTAAAAGTCCTCATTAAAAAAAGAACATTTCTTTGTAACTATATGTAGTGATTGATGTCAGCTGAACTTATTGTGCCCATCATTTTGTAATATACCCACATAGCAAATCATTGTTCTACAGCTGAAATTAATATAATGTTATATGCCAATTATACCTCAATAAAAATAAATTGAAGAAATAAAATACATATTCTAATTCTAGTTAAGATAATACTCTTGCTGCTATTTAGGACTTGCAGTTCAGTTAAAGAGCAAAAATACATATATTCATTGCCTCATACTGTCATTGAAGGATAATTAAAGTGTGGATTATGAGAAAGTTTTGAGCATACTCAAATATAAATAAGTTATGGTATCTTTGCTCATGAGGCTCAGTACAAAAAGAGAAACATTAGTGTAAATACATCTTTTAAATTTCTTAGGCATGTTTCCTAAATTTAAATGTTGTTGTTGACTATTTCCTTAAGGTCCTCAAAGATTTGGTGTTCACTTGTTTATTCTACCAGTATAGTGTTGTCATGAAAATTACATAGTGCACTTAGGAAAAGTATACTGAATCATTTTTTTAATCTGAAAGATAATATCCATCATTTGTTGAACACCAACACTATGCCAGACATGAGCTAAGTGGGTTACATGCATAAGTGAATTTACTCTTTACAAGAGCTCTATGAAGTCAGAAATGATGTACCTGTTTCAAAAATGAGGAAATTGAACATCATAGGAGTTAAGTCACTTACCTAAGGGAAATTAAGTTATCCAGGATGGCCAACGCCAAAGTTCTCAGCCCACATGCTGCCTCTGACAACACACTGTATTTGGAAGAAGGAAATTACTGAGTTTGGGAAAGTACAGTTTCTCGGGGACCCTGGATCATGATAAGAATGCACACCCTGTAAGAAGCTTGGGAGAAGGCCATAGAGAGAAAGATGAGTGTCCTATCAACCAGGCTATGACCTAGGCAGATGGACAGTCCATACCCATAAGATCATGCTACCTCCAGTACCTTACCTGTGTGTCATCTAAGTTTGAAAGAAGTAACTGGATAGTGGTAAGGAAGAGTATGCATCAGTTCTTCCGCTTTCAGGACTTAGATGTCATCTTTTCAAAAACTGGCTCCATAAAACCAGATGGAAACTTCTGGTATCAGGAAACCCACATCCTACAAGGAGCCAACAATTCCTCCACTCAAACCTCTATTTCCACTCTGCAATAAAAACCCAAGTCTGAGCATAGGACACATTCAAAGACACTCTGCCTGCCTGGACTAACCACTCCAGATACAGTGATTAAACTGATTACTCACATTGAACGACAGCTACAATTAAACTGACCAGAACAGCCAAATTGAAAGGGATAAAAAGTATAAGCTAATTGCTTGGGACCCAAGGATAGCTCCAGAATTCCTATTTTAGGCATAACTGTCAATCCAGGCACATTATCTGTTGCAGCCCTCTCTGCTCCACAGACTCACAGGTTTGAACACATTGACCAGCCCCAACATACCAGTAACCAGTACCAGTCACCTAGGAAGAAAAAGAGGCTTGGGTAACATTACATAATCATCTCCCATCTTTTCTATTTATTTAACAGGTTTTCTTTCAAGATAATGATGAACATAGATTTCATGTGATAACTTTAGCCAATTACCAAGCAAGTGTGTGATATATATCAATAATACTGCTACTACTAATAATAAAGACAAAAAACCTTAAACACCCTGGTTAGCATGTAGATGTTTGTGTTCCTTTTTAAGAAGTGCTTAGTCTGTCCAGAAATTTGACAGGAAGAGGGAAAGGGCTTCAGATAGCATTAGTATATCACTTTCCTGAAGATAGAGAAAATGTTCACTGATCATATCAAAGAATAGCAGGACATGGGGTGTTGGTTTAAGGGATGTAGGAGGAGGTGTCAAAATACCTCTCAAAGCCTCATGACAACGCTGTCTTCTTGCATTCAATTCATAAATGTTAGGCATTTAACTTTAAATAGCATTTAAACTGTTTATAAGCAGTCCATGTGGTTTGGCGTCTATCACAGCCTCAGGTTTTAATAAACACTTTGTTTTTCACAAACTTTCACTACTTTCACATGTAGTCATAGCTACATGTTGCTTTCATAAATTTCTCATTCATTACTGTAGACACAGTGAGATCAATAGATCTTTTAACAAAGGAATGCACAGTATTTGAAATCCCATAACCAATCCAGCAACAGTCTTCTTATCTCCACTCACAAAATATTTCCTAAATCAGAGTACTGCTCACCACATCTTTGTCCCTAGTCCAAGTCACAATTCCATCTGTCCTCAACAAGACCAATGTAGCTACCTCACTGACCTCTTTCCTTCCCCTTTCCTCCCGAGAGAAAAGACAGAAGACTCTTTTAAAAACACAACTTAAATCATGCCTGTCACTACTCAGAAGTCTCCAATGGATTCCCATAACATTTAGATTACAGTCCAGACAACTACGGGTGAGCCCTACTGTCTTCTGAATTCCGTCTCCTACCTTCTCCTCTCTACCTCCCTACACTTGGGTTACATGGGCTTTTACCTGTGCTCTTCCCTGAGCCTGGTGCAGTCTTTTCCTGAATCAGGCTTGCCTGACTTTGCCTTCATTTAAGCCTTTCCTCAAGGGTATCCTCAGAAGAGCAGTCTTCGAGTGGCCTACCTAAAACAGATCTTCATCCCTTTACCCTATTTTATTTTTCTTTATAACATTTATCATTACCTGAAAACGTTTCTTCCTTTGTTATTTATGTATTTTCTGTGTGCTTTATGAGGAGGAAAAAAACCCTTTCACAGTTGTAAACCAAACTATTCAATTATTGTTGATCAAGTTAACAGACTATTTTTGAAATGAAATAATTTTTACTATTTTTCAAAAAAAATTTAATGTTTTTATTTATTTTTGAGATGAGAGAGACAGAGCATGAGCAGGGTAGGGGCAGAGAGAGAGGGAGACACAGAATCTGAAGCAGGCTCCAGGCTCTGAGCTGTCAGCACAGAGTCTGACATGGGGCTCGAACTCACGGACTGTGAGATCATGACCTGAGCCGAAGTCAGGCACTTAACCGACTGAGCCACCCAGGTGTTCCAGTTTTTACTATTTTAATAATGAGTTCAGATCTGCTAATGCAACATGTTATGCTGGGTATAAATATTAAAGGTCAGTGTGATAAATGCTACAATAATATAAGGTTCACCAAGTAGACAGAGTGAATCTACCTGGAGAAAGAATGGGAAACTTCCTAGAAACAATTAACTTATTTGACCTTCACAATTCTTTGCAGTAGATAATATTACACCCATTTCATAGTTAAGAAAACTGAAGTTCAAGAAGTTAAATAGTTTCTCAGTTTGGACTTGGTACTTTCTGACTTGAACACTAAATCCAGGTCCATCTGAGTCCAGAGCCTGTGGTTTTTACCTTTTGGCTATGCCTGTATGAGTTGCGGTTTGTCCTGGGATGCTCCTGTCATAAATACAAGCAGAGCAGTGTCCTGATAATGGTAAGCTCTGGATTTAGACGCATAGCTTCTAACTTCAGCTTTATCACGTCCTACTAACTAGACAACAGATACATGTTTTCTGTGAATCTCAATTTTCTCGTGTGTAAAGCAAGAGTAACTTGTCACCATTTTTAAATATTAGGTTAAATAATACAAATAAATCACTTACTACAATCCCTATAATATTGTAATCACTCCCCTTGACCCATTTATAGAACTATGATCTGATTAGGATACACATTTCTCTTTGGACACTTACTGAACATTTGTAAATGAAAATAGTTTTTTCTGAAATTCCATACTCCTAGTTACTCAAGAGTTAAAACATAGATAAATAAATATTTAAAAAATACCTTTGTAGGGGTGCCTGGGTGTCTTAGTTGGTTAAACATACAACTTCAGCTCAGGTCATGATTGCGACCCGTGAGTCCGATCCCCACATCATGCTCTGTGCTGACACCTTGGAGCCTGGAGCCTGCTTTGGATTCTTTGTCTCCCACTCTCTCTGCCCCTCCCCCGCTCATGCTCTGTCTCTCTCACTCTCAAAAAAATGAATAAATGTTAAAAAAATTTTTTAAATAACTAAAAATAAAAATACCTTTGTAAATTCAATAGCACATAAAATATATTTTTTAATTTGGTTCAGTTATTCAGAGTTAAAAATAAAATTTGGTTCCAGAGACCACCTTAGGAATTACAGGTCCTTCATTATTTAAATTTTTTTAAGTTTATTTATTTATTATGTTTATTTAATTTTGAGCGAGACAGAGACAGAATGCGAGTGGGTTAGGGGCAGAGAGAGAGGGAGACACAGAATCCAAAGCAGGCTCCAGGCTCCAAGCTGTCAGCACAGAGCCCGACACGGGACTTGAACTCACAAGCTGTGAGATCATGACCTGAGCCGAAGTTGGATGCTCAACAGACTGAGCCACCAGTCACCCCTATTTATTTACTCTGAGAGAGATAGAGACAGCAGTAGTGAGGAGGGGCAGAGAGAGAGAGGGAGACAGAGAATCTCAAGCAAACTCTGTGCTGCCAGTGCAGAACCACAGGCAGGGCTTGAACTCATGAAACCGTGTTGGTTTCTGAGCTAAAACTGATTTGGACGCTTAACTGACCCAGGCGCCCCTGGTTTTCTTATTTTAAAAAGTTAGCACTCCTATATTGTTTTCCACAAAATGAGGAATACAGAGAAATTATGTCTATTAATTATATAGAAATATTCATTAGTTTTATATCATACTTGATTTATTTTTCTGTTGTTGCAACCAATTGTTTCCCAGCATATCAATCCCCTTGATATGTTAATGGAAACTCTGGTTTCCATTAGGAGAGGGCTCTCAGGAGAGGGAACCTTTGAGCTTCTTTGCTAATACCAGTTTTCTCTTTCTTTTTTGCCTCTGTGAGCTTTTCCCCAGAAGAGCATGTGGCTCTCATTTCTCTTAGTATGGTTTTATTGATCTATATTTAATGTAGTCAAATGTTTTTCATCCCTCTGTACTTCATGAAGTCATAGATTCACCAAGATTTTGCATGGTGAATTTTCTGTTTGTTTTTTTCCCCAGTGTTAGTCTTACGTATTTATATCTGTGCTCTAAAATAATGATGCTTATTAGAAAACTGTTTGGCTATATACACAAACATTTCACTATTCCTTTCTATTATGTGTCATTTTCTGTTTTTATTTTTGCTTTTTATACCAGCAAACTTACATTATGATAAATTACAAAATATCACTCATCCCACCTCTTTCACTCCAATCTCTAAAGCATAATGTCACATAAACTTATTTTTACCTGAACAATTAAAATGGGTCCTTTGATGTTAATCACAGAAATTCTAGATTTGTTAAACAAGTACATGCCATTACTTTGTTCTTTTAATTATGTAGATGAGAGATCAGGAAACCTTTCCTATGAAGTGCAAGTCAGTAAATATTTTAGGGTTTTAGATCTATGGTATTTGCTCTAGCTACTCAAATCTGCCTTTGTAATGTGCAGAAGCCATAAGTAATACATAAGTGTGTGTGGCTGAGTTAAAAAAAAAAAAACTCTAAATGGACAACTGGTCTGAATCTCATATCATATTCATAAGTTAAAAATATAATTCTTTTGACTTTTTTTCAAATTGTTTAAAACCATAAAAATTTATCTTAGCTTACAGTCTCAAAATGAGTCAGTGGGCAGTATTTGGCCCATAGACCTTGATATGCTTACCCTTGATACAGGTGATCCTCTCTTTCAGGCTATCATAACATTTATATAGAGAATCTTGGTTTATATCCAAACTGGTACATATATGGGGAAACCTTACACCAAAAAGGAAAAGAGAAGAATATAGAAAATACAGTCAGTGAAATAAATTATAAGATTATTAGAGTCCTTTGATGAAGAGATAAATGAAAATAAGTGTATATGGAAAGAAATAGAACATATCTTATGTTATTTAACAATATGTTAATATAATCTGTCTACAATTGTACTCAGAAATACAGTGGAGTAAGTTGATATAGAAAAACACCTACTTCTACTCCAAGCAAATAAATAATAATGCTGAGTAAAAAATTGTATTAAAAATTAAAATATAACTATGAGTTTAAACCATAAAGGACAATGCCCAGAGTCAGTGAAGATGAATAAAATCTGAAGTATAATCACTGATACACAGATCAGAACTAGACATAAGCCTTTTAATAATTGGAAACTAGGGCTGCAAAGTCCACCTGGTGTAACAAGTCCAAGCCACAGGAACTGAACTACTTGGATGAAGCCCAAAGGTAATTTATCTATGGACTAGGACTTGTCTACTCCATAAAATGTGATTAGAAAACCTGTACTTACTTGCTAAGAGGACCTTGATAGGAACTTTCCATTGCCTCAAGGTTTGTCATCTAAGGGGGAAAAAAATCTTCACTATGCATTATCCATTCATGGTTGTAGTTTCACAATGTCATTGTTCTCGTGGCACGTGAATGGAATGATCATATATCCTATTGGTCTAGGACAGTCCTGGTTTATGACTGTTGTAAAGTTCCAGTTCACTTTCATATGTGTCCTGTTTGGATATTAAATTATAATATTATCCTATACATAGACAGAAGCTGAGAAATTAACACAAAAAATGATCAGGAACTGATGAAGACTTAGGGCACTGAACTGAAGCAAATAAAAAATGCTGCTTTAGTAACTCAAGATAGAAAGTATTCTCACACACAAACATGCACACAAACAAGCATACACATGCACACGCATATATTCACACACACACACACACACACACACACACACACACACACACACAAATGAATAAAATAAAAACTCCTAAAGATGAGTCCACAATAAAAAAAAATTATAAACACAACAAGAAGCAATCCACATTGTGGGAGAATCAGTCAACACTTCAAAGAGAATTCACAATATAAGTAGAACTAATAAACTGAAAGAGATATTTCAAGTGTTCAAATAGATAAAGATAAAATATAAACTTAAGGAAAAATACAATATGGGAAAATCAGGAAATATGAAAAATTATCAGGTAGAACTTCTAGACCAAATGTATAGCTATGGAAAAAATAATAACCTAAATTATGACTTAAAGAATAAACCAGACATATATTCCTACAGATTTCTATTAAACAAAATGATAAAGCTTAAGAAATAGCTCAAAATGTTGTTGAGAAAATATAAGAGAAAATATGAATGAACTTATGGGGCATTAAAGATCTAGTGAAGTCCTTCTATATTTGAATACAATGACTAAGAATTTTTCAGAATTAAATATATGATTCTTGGTTTAGAAAGAGCATATTAATGGGGCCAGTGCCCAGGTGGCTCAGTCAGTTAAGCATCTGACTCTTGATTTTGGCTTGGTCATGATCTCATGGTTCTTGGTTTCAAGCCCTGTGTCGGGCTCCACGCTGACAGTGCATTGGGATTTTCTCTCTCCCCGCCTCTCTGTCCTCTTTCTTTCTCCCTCTCTCTCCAACCCTCCCCACTCTCTCTGTCTCTCAAAATAAATAAATAGACCTAAAAAAAAATAAAAGAAGAAAGAGCACATTGAATCCTGAGCAGGAAAAAAAAAAAATAGAAATTTACAGCAGATACCTCATAGTAAAAATGTGTAACATCAGGGGCACCTGGGTGACTCAGTTAAGTTTCCGACTTCAGCTCAGGTCATGATCTCATGGCTCTTGAGTTTGAGCGCACACTGGGCTCTCTGCTGACAGCTCAGAGTCTGAAGCCTGCTTCGAATTCTAGATCTCCCTCTATCTCTGCCCCTCCCCCACTCACGCTCTGTCTCTGTCTCTCTCTCTCTCTAAAAAATGAATAAACATTTAAAAAAATTTTTTAAGAAAATGTATAATATCAAAACAAAGTGTAAGAGAAAATAAAATTAATAATACAAGACAAAGATTAGTACAGAGCAGTAACGATGATAAAATAGTTTGAAGATAGGCTTCTATTCAGCGATCATACATAGCATGAGGCCATTGATTGATAACTTCAATGTACTAGAAGAAGAAAATTATTGTCAACCTAGAGTTTTACACTAAGCTAAATTATTAGTCAACAATGTAACACTTAAAGCCTTTTGCAGACTAGCAAAGATTGAGAAAGTAAATTAATCCTACTCTGATATTAAAAGATCCAATGAATAATATTCCTAAGGTAAAATAATATTGAACCAGAAGGAAGGAGTTCAATAAAAAGTAAAACAATTGTTAGCAAAGATATTAATAAACATATTGGTAGATTAGTTCTCTTAACTTGTAATTCCTATCTATTGGACTTGAAATACACTGAACTCATGTTTTAAATGCCCTTCATTAAGCCACTGAGGATGATTAGTTATGTACCCTGAACAAAGGTCATCATTGCATTCTTGATCCAGGGATGACTGCCTTCTTCATTTTGTTTTCTAAACATCATTGTTTTGGCTAGCCCCTCAAGCACCTTTAAACACACACACACACACACACACACACACACACACACCCCACATAACAGAACTGTCAAAGGTTGTATGGTATTAAGTGGAGTAGCTGATTTAATTCCAGGTCTTATGAATTAAAAAAAAAATAGTTCAACTACTTTATGTTATTTTAATTGATTATGCAATAGCAAATGATTATCAGAGGGATCTTGTCTGTGCTCTACTCTGTAATGTTACAACATGTGACTAACATATAGCGATCAACCACAATCTCGTATGTGGAAAGTATAAAATATAGATCTATCTTATGAAGTCACCTCATAAAAACACAGACATAATAACCAGTAATTCACATATTTGTCTAGAGAAACACTAAGAACATTCTGTGATGATGGAAATCTTCTCTATCTGTACTGTCCTTTACAGTAATCACTAGCCACATGTGACTATTGAGCTCTTGAACACTTGAACATTCATGTAAATGAATACTAAATTTTTTCTTCTATTTAATGTCAGTTTGTATGCTTATATTTAAATGGCTACATGTGGCTGGTGGCTATTGGATGGCACTGGTCTAGAATTACAGTTTACAAGCAATGGGAATGTGGAGATTTCTAGTCAGGTAATTACGGATAGTTAGACATAATAATGAGACATTGTAACTTAATAGCAAATTCCTCCAATACCTACATAAGGTTTCTCCATTTTTACATAGCTGTAGCTTTATTTTACACAGTTGTCTCTGAAAATATTTACAATAATTTTCTTCTACATAAAACACATTAGGTAAGTTTGTACACCTTATTTTGAGTCCAAAATCACATAACTGCTAACACTGGAAAATTCATTTAGTTTGTCTACACTTTAGTCTTCTCATTGTTTTAAATAATAATAGTAATAGTAATAATAATAACAATAATAATAATAAATTCCTTTCCTCTTCAAAGATTAAGAGCACAGGGGCGCCTGGATGGCTCAGTCAGTTAAGCGTCTGGCTTTAGCTCAGGTCATGATGTCACAGTTTGTGAGTTCGAGCCCTGCATGGGGCTCTGTGCTGACAGCTCAGAGCCTGAAGCCCCACTGGATTCTATGTCTCCCTCTCTACACTTCCCCCATTCAGGCTCTGTCTCTCTCTCCTTCAAAAATAAATAACCATTAAAAATAATTTTAGAAAAAGATTAAGAGCACAGAAATTGTTAGGTGAATTGGAGAAATGGAAAATTCATTTAGTTTGTCTACACTTCAGTCTTCTTATTGTTTTAAATAATAATAATAATAATAATAATAATAATTTGTTTCCTTCTTCAAAGATTAAGAGCACAGAAATTGTTAGGAGAATTGGAGAAATAATACATGTAAATAGCACAGCATGATGGTTTGTTGTACACATCTAAATACATTGGTATCAAAGGGTTATCTTTAAGTTTTAAGGATCTATCCCTATGGAAGTATTTCAAAAGAAAATACAATGGCAATAAAAAAAAACAAACAAGTAGGTAATAAATATATAAAACAACAATGTCCAGATGTAATTTTGTTATCTTACAAAGAAATGTTGGTGTTGGTTTGCTGACACAGTTTTCTAAGTGTGTATGGATGGTGTATGGTGAATATGTTTGTAAGAGTCCAGAGCAGAAGAGAACACAAAGTGTTAGAAAATAATAGAAAATCAAATTAGGTATCATTATGGTTTGTAATTATTAATTGGATTAAGTCATTTCTAGATATAGCTATTTCATCCATGTCAACATCACTGAAAGTTATCTATTTACAGCCAATAATTGAATAATAAATTAAGCAAGTTTATACTCTGATGGGTTAATTAAAATATTTCTGTATTCCTTATTGGATTTCTATCACAAACTGGATTGAAATAATTGGTATTACTTGGGGGCAATTAAAACTAGACCTTATGTTGTTATATACCATTTTCACTCACATATTTCATATCTCTTCCACTTATTTTCCCTTATAATTGGTTTAGTTGTAATCCACAGCGCAAGTCTTGACTCTCTAAGGACTTGATAAGAGTAAATACATAGTTATAAATCTTGAACTAAGAAATGTTTTGGAAAAAATCCATTTGAAAATTATACATAGCTGCTGACTTCTGGAAATGAGTTTCCACTGGAGTGAAGCCGAAAAATTATACACTGGGATTTGTTCTATCTATACTTTTCAATCTGAAATGCACATTTTATGACAGAGTTGCACAGGTAAGTAGTCTATTTACTAGAAAAGAAAAACATAAACGTATATTATTCTACTTAAGAGACAGTTCATTGTCTGACAAGTCATTTTCATTCAGTCATTATTCTTAGCTGAAAGTAAAAAAATTGCTTAACATTTAATAATTATATCAACTGGATGATAAATTCTCATTTGCCAGAACTTATAATGCTATAAAACTGCCTAAATCTCTAAGGGAGGTATTTAGAAAGTACAGACATATTTTGAGAATAGGTTTTAACCTTCAGTTTATTTAGGGAAAAAATTTTGTAAAAATGAGAATAGTTCATTTAAAGGATGGAAGAAACTATATCCACTTTTTAAAAGTGATTCATTACTTTCCCCTACATTTCTCTGTATTTTCTAGTCTTCATCACCAGTATAATTTTTCTCTGCTTTCTTTTTCTTCACCAATTTTACATACATACTCCTGGATTCAAAATAGGTTTCAGTATAGGAAAGGGAATACCTGGTGCTGGGTATGGCTGGTTAGGATTGGGTGCTGGGTCCTGGGTGAATTAGTCTTCTGTATTCATCAGTGCCAGAGCAAGCATGTTAAAGAAAGAAAAGGAGCACTCTGACTACTAGATGATTCATCTGACTACTGCTGTTAAATTTTTGTGTATCACACAGAATGTGTGTGTGTGTGTGTGTGCGTGTGTGTGTGTGTATGTGTGAGATATACCACTATAAAAAAAGTGATACATAAAATATATCACTATAAAAGTGGTGCCATTTCATCCATTGTTAGGCCTGTGATCAAAATATACTAGTGTGATATCACCATATATCACCAATATCACACCAATTTATTTTGATCTCAGGCCTAACAACCATTTAAAGTGGCACCACTTCAAGAGCAAGAACTCTTGGGGATAACTTCTACATCTGTACTCAATCCCACCTTTACTTCTGAGTTCATGGAAGACACTGTCAGTGGTTCACACTACTTTTTTTCAGGCTGCCTCTTGTTCAGAACTTTCTAAATAATTAGAATTGACCTACAGGCTGAAAACTCATTCATGGTGGCTGCCATCTGCCTTTCTTTAATACATAACAATTAACAAAATATTAGGATTTTCAAATTACTGACAAATTTACAACATAAAAAATTCCAACATATAATGTTAAAGCTGCAAATATTCTTATTAACTCACTTTCCTTATATTATCCTGAAGCTTGTGGTCTAGAGAGCAATGTATTTAATCTAAAGCCATGTAACTTATTGTGAATAGTCCATTGAAACTAAATCTTTCTTTATGCCTATTTCTCTAAGTGGTTATTTTCAATTTCATATAAAAGGAATTAATTTGAAGTTTATGAATAGAATGCTTTCTTTTATGATCTCCTTAGTAAATTTATCTTTATAGTTCCTGTCACGTGCCGGTTTCTCTGAGAAGTATTTCCTGTCTTCTCCAAGAAAATTCACTTAATTGTGTTCTACTACAGATTACTTTGCTCCCAACTTTGCCCAGTTTATCATGCATATTGTAATTACCATACTTATGTATTTACTTTCTGTCTTTTCCAAATTACCATGAATGCTCCAGGACAGAAGTTTTGAGAGTTGTTAGGACGTTTGTAAATATTCTGACCCCCTCCTTCCAAATACATAGTATGATTGTACTTCCTCACCCCTTTTCAAATTACTCATAGTCATGTGATCTGAGCCACCTCTGTAGTGAACCTTCAATAACCAGAGTGTGGTGTGCTTTATTCTGTTCCACTGCCATGTGGATTGTGGGAAACTGTGTAAAAAAAGTCAGTAGTGATTTCTACATTACTGTGTGAGCACAACACTATCAAGGTCACCCAAAGATTGTCATGTGGTTTGATAGAAAATTTTAGGCCGTAGTGATTTGGGATAATATTTTGCTAATTACAGCAAAACTTATTTTATCCTAATATATTTGTTGTGTTTTAGCAATTCTTATACCCTAGTACCTAAAGGCTTGGTCTATATTAGTACTTTCTGAACTGATGTTAAATTGTGGTGATTTAGCTATTTTACATGTTGCTCGATGAAACACATAAGTATATTGTTGAATAAATAAAAGTTGTCAAATAACATCTCATCACACTGGAAATATCTATATATACCAGAAATATTTTTATTATATCCAAAATTTCAAGACTTTCCAAATGATTTAAACAAGAGTAGGTAGCTAGCTGAGCTACTGTTTTGACAAGAGTGCTAGCCTAGAAACTGAAAAACCTGAAGATTAGTCCAGTTTTTATAAATTGATGGCTATAGTACCTTGGATGAGTTATCTAAAAATCCAGGGTTTTTTTCATATTAAAATGAAAAAATATAAAACACCTGTATATCACAGGCTTGTTAAGAAAAAAAAATAGATAAAAGGTATTAAAGGGTTTTGGAAAACTAAACGGAACTATATAGGTGTAAGGTGGTAGTACTATAGTCTTAGGGATTTCCTACCTATATCAACATTTTTTCAGCATATAGGGTGAAACAAACTTTTAATGAATGGAAAGATTAAGCTTTCTATCCAATACAATAAGCTAAGAAAAGTGTGTAATGTTTATAAATAGCAAAGTGAAATATTTTTTTTAAGTTCTATGATTTTCTTCCTGCAATGTCCAAGAAATTCAACTAATAAGTTCTAGGAAACAAAAAGAAATGGCAGGCCAGGCAAGGAGTATACTTCTCAGCTCCAAACACACAAGCCATTGATACATAATGATTAGCTATTAGCTGAAGTGGATCCCCTGTTTGGAACAGGAAAACATTTTTTTCTTTGGTCTTAAAAGTGTACACAATACATCTAAATAAAACTATTAAAAAATCTTTCAAAAGTTTCTGAAAAGAAAGGAGTGACTTGGAAAATTGCAAAGGAAAGTTATACATGAACAGCATTTTCTTCTATATTTAAATGATTGTATCAATATAAGAAAATTTTTTTTCTTTAATTTTTTTAATGTTTATTTATTTTTGAGACAGAGAGAGACAGAGTATGAGCAGGGGAGGGGAAGAGAAAGAGAACAGAATCTAAAGCAGGCTCCAGGCTCCAAGCTGTCAGCACAGACCCTGACATGGGGCTCGAACTCACAGACTGTGAGATCATGACCTGAGCTGAAGTCAGACACTTAACCAACTGAGCCACCCAGGTGCCCCTCAATATAAGAAAATTCTATTTATGATAAAAATTCATGAAGTATGACTATATTTTAAAAATATATATGTCAATATCAAGAGCACTACAAAACATTGAGATATATTACAAATATATATAAATATTGTATAATAAGTATATATAATATGTTAATGGACAGTTATATTTGACATTTTTGAATTAGAAAACTCAACACTGAAGACTTCACATTTGTATAATTAATTTAAAATTTTTAAAATGTTTATTTATTTATTTATGAGAGAGAGAGAGAGCATGAACAGGGAGGGGCAGAGAGAGAGAGAGAGGGAGACACAGAATCCGAAGCAGGCTCCAGGTCCCGAGCTGTCAGCGCAGAGCCCAATATGGGGCTTGAATCCACAAACTGTGAGATCATGACCTGAGCCAAAGTCAGACACTTAACCAACTGAGGAACCCAGGTGCCCCTCCTTAATTTAAAATTTTAATGCATTGCAACAATACTAATGCCATATCCTCTTTTAAAGTACAGCTGGAAGAATTTGTTTAAAAAACTAAAAACTTGCCAAGAAATATTTTATTAACATATTACCAGCTCTAAAACAATAAAGAACATATTGTTAGTTTAAAAAGTACAGATAGTAAAATATTATAAAAGTCATCATTTTAAATATGTGTAAAATTCCTGAATATTAAACCCTTTAGCTTACTATTTGGGAGAAAAAAAAGATATATCTCAATTTTACACCATAAACTTTTATAAAAATGCTAAATGAAAATCAAATCAATACAAGTTCTAAGAGAAAATGAATAGTTGAATATTTGCATAGTCTGAGAATAAGCAGGGCTTTATAAACATGACTCTAAAGGAAGGGAGATTTATGCATATAGTTACATAAAAATTTACATCTTCTGTGTGGATGTGACAGGATATATATAATCAAATTTGAAAAAACAAATAAAATTGTAATATATATGAAAAAGAACAAGTTTTACCTTGCATTTATAAGTATATTTTACAACTTAATAAAAACTGATGAAAAGCTCTTTATGAAACTAGGTAAAGGATAGTAACTGGAAACTCATAAATGAAGACTTAGTAAGGATCAATAAACTGATGTAAAAATGTTCATCCACAGAGGAACGTGAATTAAAATAGCAAAGAGATAACAGTTTTATATCCATCATGCTTGAGAAAACTAAGTAATTTCAAGAACTAGGTCGGTGACGATGTAAGAAATGGATGCTTTCACACATTGCTAATGGGTGTGTACATTGGTTCATTTAGGGGAAAGTAAGTTTTCCATTATATGTCATAAGACACAAAGACAAAACACTGTTAATGTAGAAATTCCAAAGAAATCAGAGCGCACACACAAAAAAAAATGTGTACAAATAAAGTATCACTAGTTGTATATAGCAGCTTAAGAATGATCATTAATAATCACTGGCACTTATTGGTTTGCCATAAATTAGCTTATTTAATCTCTCACATAACACTCTGACAGGTACAATTTTTTTATTAAGCTTTTTATTTTAATTCCAGCATAATTGACATACAATGTTAGTTTCAGGTGTACAATATAGGAATTCAACAATTCTATACACTTCTCAGTGCTCATCATAAGTGTACTTTTTAATCCCCATCATGACAGGTACTATTGCTATCCCTATTTTTTAAATTAAAAAAGGGAGTGCTAGATAAGTCACAAAACCTACTAGTTTGCACATTCTTTGTAATAACAAGGCAAAACATTAGATAGAGCCTAACTATTTAGTAATAGTGGATTGGTTTATGATATTCCTGCAATACATAAAAATATATTCATGTAGTCATTAAAGTGATATTGTAGAATAGTTAATGAAGTGGAAAAATGTTCATGGTACATTGTTAAAAGAAACAAGCTAGTTTCTCATAATCTTTATATTACCATAAAAAGAAACAAAAATTTATACATTTTCTTAGTACAAATACTAAAATCAAATATCAACAGTGATTATTCTGGGTGCTGTAACTATAGGCCAGTTTCTATTTTAATCTTATGGCTTCTCTTTTAAAAAAAATCTATTGTGGGCATTACTCTTTTATAATGAAAATCACTTTTTAATCAAGCAATATTTTGATAATTTGTATACAAGAATGGGAGTGGATATCTTCTAATTGTCACTCTATGTGTAGACCAATACAATAGCATGGAAACAAAGGGAGGAATTTCCCAAAGTCTAAAAGGGAATATTTTTCTCTTTAACCTTTGGCATACAGGTTTATTGGTGCCAAAAAAGATTTGTTGATAAAGAAGGTGGACTTTTGACATCAATAGCTTTTTGGGCTTTTCCACCTCACCCCACTCTCCTTCTTTACTTTCATTGTTTATGCATCATTTGATTATCACTTCATCAAAATATTTGAGGATTCCAAACATATCTCATAGACTAATTGTAAAAGGAGGGTTAGCACTTGAGGAAATAATCTCAGACTAGCACCTACCACATTCATAGCTATGTACTAAGTCCTATGCATAAACAATGTTTGGTTTTCAGAGAACATAAGGGGAGAAAAATAATGGAAGCATATAGAAGGTCACTTAGCAATAACATTGTGTAAAAATAACAGCAAACATAGAAGAGGCATCGGGGGTAATAAATGATTTCTAGTGACCTAAATGATCATTGCTTATTTTAGAATATAGAGTTGTCTCACTGGAGTAGAGTGCTTTTATAAGAATTCATGATTTAAGAGGGATCTTAACCGCAAAATGCTGCACAGGTTTTGAATAAAGGCAAGAGTCAAGGGTAGCCACAATGTAGTGGAAAGTGCACTAGACTGAGAGGCATAAAGTTAGAGTGCAGTCCTTATTCTGTTGCTTCCCAGAGGGATAAACACAATCAAATAAATGCCTTTTGAGGTTCAGTTTCCTTCTTTATAAAATGGGGAAATATCTGTACCTACCTCATCAGTTTGTTGGAGAACAATGAACGAGAGGAAGAGACATAGGAAATGAATCTGCAAAAGTTGTTAGGGATCAAACCATATAGGTGAGAATGTATTGAGAATGTGGATTGCATTCAACCAAGAGAATGCTGTTCTTTGGTGGAATTTTACTGTCAGTTTTCTATGGAAATGACTTCTGGCAGACTTGTCTTCATGATGTTATTCACATTCAATATTCAGTTGTTGAGTGCAGCTGTGGGCCAAGTACTGGGTTAGGTGATGGTGAGAAGGATCAGAGAAAAATTAGGCATTATTTCTATGTTTGAGTAGCCCCTGGTTTAGTGAATAAAGATAATTAAATTTAGGGTCTGTTCACAGTGCTATGCACATGTACCAACTCTTTCCTCTGCTCTGGGACATGAAGAGTGCTTCTCTTCCACTGAGTCTTGACACATAAGTTATACTTAACCAGATGGAAGAAGTGAAGAGTGACGTTCTCATCATAAGAGCAAAAGAGAGCATACTGTTTTGGAATCACATGGGCCGTGAGAAAATACAAAGCACTAGGTGCAGCATGTGTAGCTTGAGTGACATCTGTGCTCCACTGTACTAATGGCAAGAAGTAGGTAAAGGAATTATTATTATTATTATTATTATTATTATTATTATTTTAGTGTAGATGTCTAAAAGCATAGATGCTTTTCAACAATTGCTGAGTGAAGAAGGGATTAGTTTAAATGCCAGTGTCAACGAAGGTGTAAGGGGTGATAGTAGCTGTAGTTGGCCAGGAACTTTGACCAACAGTCTCGACACTATTATTTAGCACTTAGGTCAGGATGATTTACTCTTGGAAATCAACCCTACAGAAATTCCTCCTCTGTGCCCATCAGTCTTCAAAGATCGCCTCCAACCTTAAACAGATAACATTATGTTGTACATGTTCTTTTATTTCTCTGCTTCTGATCCTATGGAAAGAATTTTCCTTTCATCTCTAATCCCACTGTAGCACATAGAACTACAGGATGTGGATACAGAGGCACTTAAGAGACTTAAGAGTCTCTTTTCCCCTCAATAATATGCCAAGCTAGAATCATGTTTCCTTTCTGTCCCCTAGCACCTAACTCAGTATCTGGCACATATTTTAAAATAAATATTTTTATTTTTTTTTTTGAGAGAGAGAGACAGAAAGAGAGACAGAGAGAGCGTGCGTGAGAGAAAGAGAGAGAGAGAGAGAGAGAGAGAGAGAGAGAGAGAGAGAATGTGAGTGAGGGAGGGGTGGAGAGACCTAGAGAGACAGAGAGAATCTTAAGCAGGCTCCAATTCAGCAGAGCCTGACTTGGGGCCTGATCCCATGACCCTGGGATCATGACCTGAGTCGAAATCAAGAGTAAGACACTCCACTAACTGAACCACCAGGGGCCCCTAGTACCAATAAATATGGGGGTGAAGAAGTGAATGAAAATACATAGCATCAGCATAGGTATTAAATGACAAGAAGTAATAAATATATTCACTGACTTGCCCAAAGCTTCTGACGTGGTACAGGAAAGCAAAACATACATGAGGCAAAAATACCCCAGGATGGTTTATATTTAATGCACTATTTAATTAGATTAAATAAGCCTGATAGGTAAATACAAATAAGTGACCAAAATATGTGACCGAAATGAACAGTCAAAGCAAATTTCCAGAAAGCTTTATGTTTTAGGTAAGGTATGTGACAGAAAGGGGTGTTAACCAAGGGGGGAAAATATGCCTCCAAGTTGTGGAGGAAATATTAGAAACGTGATTCAACTTGCTTAGCCATACTGTCCAAGCTTAATATGAACATCACAGTGTTGATTTTTTTTTAATTCCTTCCATATGGGTAATATATCCCCACTCTTGCTCTTATTTGAACCTTCCTAAAGACTAAATTAAGAACAAGATATTATTCTGATTGCACAGAAGAGAAACCTGAAGCACCAAGAGGTTACATTGTCCTGGGTTTTGAGGAGTCCAGCTTATAACCTATCTTCTTTTTACTATATGGATCATCTCTTCACTCACAGGTCTTATTTTGGCCATGAGAAGACTCAACCCCAGGCTCATCGTCTTTTCCCCTTGTTCCTACATTCAGCTGTTCCACCTCATTCAGAAAGCTATAGATTATCTGACAGGAGACAACTACATTAAGGGTGGCTTATTAGTGGGCTTGACTATTAAAAATGTCATTTTTTTGTATTTATCCTGGGTTTTGGGAAGACTCAGAGGAAATGCCTCCTCATCCCATCCTAAGGAATTCTCAGAGTCAGCACTTTAGGACTCACCATACACAATATTGTAGTGGAGAAGGGGCCCAGAGACCACTATCCAGAAGTTACTAAATGTTAGGACCATAGAGGCAGACTTTATGGATTTCTTTAAAAAGCTTCATTAACTTGACTAATTGGAAAGTAGAGATTTGCAGACTGTCTGCTTTGGGAGTGAGAAGACAAAGTCAATAGGATGTGTGTGCAGGCCACATGGGACTGTGAAAAGCCACTAACTATTCCTGGCAGGTGGACAATATGTTTGCATTTAGTCCACTGTAAACAAGGGTGTTAACTGAAGCAGCAGCATGTAGTGGGACAAGACACAGGTTTGGAGTCGCTCTGGACTGGGCAACAATTCTGAGTCTACCAATTATAAGCCTTGAGAATATAAAACAACTACTTACATTCTCTGAGTTTAATTTTTACTTTTGCAAAATAGGTGCATTCTACCTTTACATGGTCTTTGTGATAATTCATACTAATGGACTCTGGGTAGAGATAGTGGAGTGAAAACACACTTACCTTTATTCCTTAAATGGAAATTAAATATGTCTTAAATTACACAAACCCACAGAGGAAAAGAGAAAAGGAGATAAAAGCAATAAATTTTGAGCGCTGTGAAGTTGATAGACAACTGTTAGGTGAGTATATCCAAGGAAGCGGAATCCTAAACCAGTAATGAGAAAAACGAAAAGCCATTGCATATATAATGCATATAAAAAACCCTCTCAAAAAAAAAAAAAGAGGCAGGGATTAAATATCAGTACTTCTGGGATTGGGGATAAAGGCAAAAATTTTTTAAAAGACTGATTGAAAATATGTGAGAGAAGCAATTAAATCTCCATATAATCTCTCCACTTTATCTTCCAACTATTAGAAGACTAAAGAGGGTGAAATGGGGATTTCTGGTATGAACTTATCAGCCGGGGTTGTCAGGGCAGTGCTACACTGAAAACAGAAGGGTCTAGTGTGTTTACACACGGAATGCTGAGAGCTACCACTCTCTTCCCTATCTTCCAGATAGGCTCCAGACACAAGTGTGGAAATTCTCTCTCAGGAAAAACTGATTAACCCAAGAGGAAAAGCATAAAGTAAACAAACCAGCCAATAACCCTACAATTATCCCACAGTCTACAGGTCTCACATACTGGCTCAAGCTTCCAAATAGATTTTTAGTTTCCCCGCTCTTAAATATAAGAAGATAATTAAAAGTTATAGACAACAAAGAATAGAATGCCTCTAATATGAAATATAAATAACAAACCAACAAAGAAAAAGCAATTCTCAATAAACTAAAAGTATAAAAAGAAAACAAACAAAATCATTGACAGCCTCAGGGGACTAGGAGAAAATACATAGTTTATTGAACAAGGATAGAATGCTATATTAAGGTATATTTAGAAAACAAAGAACTCTTAGTAATTATATGTAGTTTTTATATATATTTATATTAATAGTATATTATATATTTAATGTATAATTTTATGTGTTTTTTTAAGTTTATTTATTTTTGAGAGAGAGATAGACAGAGCATGAGTGGGAAAGGGGCAGAGACAGAGGGAGACAGAATCTGAAGCAAGCTCCAGCCTCTGAACTGTCAGCATAGAGCCTGATGCGGGACTCGAACTCAAGAGATGCGAGATCATGACCTGAGCCCAAGTTGGACACTCCAATGACTGAGCCACCCAGGTGCCCCTATAATTTTATGTTTCATAGAGTAACATATATAGATATAATATCAGAAATCAAAATTCAATGAAATGCCTCAACTTTTTTTTTAATGTTTATTCATTTTTGAGAGAGAGAGAGAGAGACCGAATGTGAGTGGGTTAGGGGCAGAGAGAGAGGGATGCACAAAATCTGAAGCAGACTCCAAGCTCTGAGCTGTCAACACAGAGCCCAATGTGGGACTCAAACTCACAAGCTGTGAGATCATGACCTGAGCCGAAGTCGGACGCTCAACTGACTGAGCCACTTAGGTGCCCTTCAATGAAATGCTTCAAATATGAAGTTGAAGAAATATTGCTGAAGGGGAGCAAAAATGTAAAGAGAAGGGAAATAAGAGTGAAAATGCATGAAAATTAGAATCATGGGAGGTCTGTCTTCAAAATAATAAGAGTTTTAAAATGACCTCAGCCAAGAAAATAAAGATTATTTTTTAGTAGAGGAGGAAATTTTTAATAGGATGCTTCAAGAAAATTTTGTGTCAGGAAAAATATTTGCTTCTTGTTTGGACGCATTCACTACATGTCCTTCAAAAGAAATGAAAATAGATCCACACTGTACAATGGACATCACATTGTTTCTCCCTCCTGCTCCAAGCTACTTTATATAATGACTAAGATGCTTCAGTAGCCTCATAAGCCTTTCTGTTCTTTCTTGGCCATCTTTAGTCATATCTACATATAAACAACCAAAGCAACAATTTTTAATTTAATATTCCCCAAACTTCCTGTCATACTTAGAATATATTCAAGGTTCAATTTCTGACTTATGAGACTCCCAATGATCAGACTCCTAATTAATTCTCCTATCTCCTTGACTTCCATACTCTACCTCCAGCTTCACTGGCTTCCTTGCTAATGCCTGGGGACACCAAACTTAGGACCTGCCACTGGCTTTTTTTTTTTTTTTTTTTTTTTGCCTGGAATGACTTTTTCTTCTATATATTTATTTCTCTCTTACACATTTTTTTCCAAGTTTCGAGGCAATGCAGTCACTTCAGACTTACACTGACATCACAATCTATAGTTTTCTTCCATTACCCTCTTCCTTTTTTTTCTATTAATTTTCCTCAAAGCACTTATCATTAATTGAATAAATGAGTAAAGAAATGAGTTTTCTTATTTATTCTCTTTGCTAGAAAATATAAGCCCTACACTGGAAAAAGGCATTATTTAGTATATTGCTACAACTGATATCTAGAAATGCTCTTGGCAAAGAGCAGACATGTAACACATTTCTATCGGATTAAATAAAGTTGTAGATGTTTTCCAGCCATTTTTATCTGTACCTAAAACTTTGTCTTCCCTAAATTCTATTTTTTTAACATGACCAAAGCAGAGGTTTTCTTTATTTTTAAAGCAGGCTCCTGTAGGAGAATGCAATGGAGTCTATCTAGATCCACCAAAAGTGAGGAGGAGAGCTAAATTAGCAGATGTTTCTGACGGGAATCTGGAGGATCCTGGTCTGAGGAGGCCTTCTGTTTCCATACAGGGCTCTAGGATAGTGGCGGGAATCTCAGAAGGAAACAGCTGTGGGGTGTTCCTGGAGGGCAGTTAAATCCTGGGGGGTTGCTTTATTAAAGACCCCATCTTCAAAACTTAGCTCAAAACGATTTGACTTCCTTGGGGCGCCTGCGTGGCTCAGTCGTTAAGCATCTGACTTTGGCTCAGGTCATGATCTCACAGTTCGTGAGTTCGAGTCCCACATAGGGTGAGCATACCACATCTGGTGAGCTTGAGCCCCACTTCAGTGAGCATGAGCACCGCTTTCTCCCTCTGCCTCTCCTGGGATTCTCTCTCTCTTTGCCCCTCGCTCCATTGCACCCTCTCTCTATCTCTCTCAAAACAAAAAATGATTTGAGTTCCTTATCTTCTGGACACGGACAGCAAAAATGTTAGCAGTGGACAGTTTTCTGGAAAATATAGGATGCCAAGAACCTTCATTCATCCCTGCAGGGAGGAGAAGGAACTCTAGTTGTGTCTGTGGCTGAAATTGCTTCCAGCCCAGTAGGTTGAAGTTTTAAAAATAAAAATAATAATTAAATTTGACTGGGATATATTAAAAACTTGTGACTTTCTTATTCTCATCAGTGGAGCAAAGCTCATACTTTCTACCAGTGGAATATTTTCCCCATCTAATATAACAAAAATACAAATAATCTTATTACACTAGAAATTTTTACTTCCACATTCAAAAATCGAAGCAGTGAGTATACACTGAGTATGAATGGTGTAGATGCTATAAAGGCTATAATAAAACACAAGGCATAATCTCAATGGGAATAAAACCTTTCCACCTGAGAAGATACTGTATTTCCTCTATCCTAAGAAGTCATTGCATGTAAGATGGACAGTCAGTTTAATGACAATTTTGCATTTGGAGAACACAAGTACTGTAACTATTTTAGTGGAACATACTAATTCTAACATGTATCCTTTCCTGAATTTTAGTTTGACAAACTGTGTCTTACAATGAAGTTGAAATATAAGAATTAAAAATATGAGGGAGGGAATGATAAGACCCATATGAGTGAATAGATAATAAATGATTTATGAGATGAAAAACAGTACCAGTGAGGAAAGTCTATGTATTCTAGGGTGAATGAAGAGACCACTCTGTAAACCAGAGGCATGCCCTCTATGACAATACGGATTACCTGTGGCTATGACCTGAGAGGTAGAGCCCCCACAACATTCAGGCCTTATTTCCCCACGTGTGGATATAAGAGTTTGGTTTTCCTGCAGCTCTTCCTTTAAATTAGGAGATCACAAACAGGCCTGATTCAACAGACAGAAGTACTTTCTTTGGTACCCTGAGTATTTTTGCAATAATAGTCTTAGTTCCTAACCTTTAAGAAATATCATGATATTGCACATAAAAATTAGATCTGACTTCTGGCAATATTAGGTCTTCACTGTCCCCTGGCAATAGTCAGTGAATGTGGGTAATTTAGCCACTTCAGACTGGGCACGTGAGATCTGGTTAGCCAAGGTCACATACCCCTTTCTTCTCTCACTTAGGTTTCCAGCTTGGTTCCTGTAGGTATGCTTAGTTGCCCCTAATGTCTCAATGAAGGCTTCCCTATGCTTTTCCTGGGCTTGGGTGTGGGTGCTATCTACCCATGTTGTTTTGCTTGCTCTAGTACTTACTGTGCTGTGCCTCTTTGGTCAAGTTACTGAACTTCCCTTTGCCTTGATCTCCTCTTCCATAAAATAGAAGTGTAAATAGTACCTACTTCACAGGGTCATATGTAGATTAAATTATTTTATTTCTGGCAAAGTATTTGGAGCTGTTCCTGGCAAATAGTAAGTTATGAATTCTACTGTCATCATGATCATTATCATTTTTCAAGATCTAGTTAGAGTATGGCCTTCTAACCAAAATCTTTCCAGACCATCTTTACCCCAACGTTGTTTATCCTCTTTTGCCCAGTAGTATAAGCAAGAGAAATCTTTCCAAGCCCTGGAAATCTTGTATTAAAAATATTAGCATATGCCTCACTCCTCTATGAAATCACAATCTCATTGATGACAAGGGTTATGTTTGTTTTTTGTGGGGTTTTTTGTTTGTTTTTTTGTTTGTTTTTTTGAGACAGCGACAGAGAATGAGTGGGGGAGGGGCAGAGAGAAAGAGAAACACAGAATCTGAAGCAGGCTCCAGGCTCTGAGCTGTCAGCATACATCCCAATGTGGGGCTCAAACTTGTCAACCGTGAGATCATGACCTGAGCCGAAGTTGGAGGCTCAATCAACTGAGCCATCCAGGTACCCAACAAGGGTTATGTTTTATTCATCTATGCATTAATGGAATCTGACACAATACATAGTGTTACACAGTAGAAAATACATTCTTAATAGATTTGTTTATGCAATTACTTTTATTTGGCCTTTGTTGTTGAACACTACACATATTAGGACATGTGCTATGTGCCTTGAGACCACATGGCAGAAGACAAAATTGCATCACTATGTACTATGTTATCTGTGTTAGCAGCAATACATTTATTATCTTCATGCTCTTCTATTATTTTTATCTCTCAATGATATATATATTTTTCAGGGCAAAAATTAAATCTGAGTTATGCTTTTCAAACTTTAAATTTGTTTTCAATGGATTCTGCAAATTTGTCATTATATCCACAAACTATATCACAGTGTCTGGCATATTTAAGGCACCTTCTAAAAGTTTTCTAAGGAATGAGTAACTGAATAAATAAATGTATGAATGAATGTCATTCTCTAGCAAGAGACTGACTCCTGTTAATGACAGCATGGATTCAAGTCTTTATTAAAGAGCCCTGAAGCAGTTCTTAAATCTCCTCTCTCCTTCCTCTAACCCTATCTACAGGTCACTGCTTTTTCAAACCTGCAGATGAACTGGTAGTGCTTCCCTCACTCTATTAGACACTCATAGGTAACTGGGGGGAAGCAGAAATGAGCTTGGAAAACATTTAAAGTAACTTCTGGACAGGGGATGGACACATAGTTCAAAATGACTTTCATCTACAATGACAGGACCATGTGTTGAACTAGAACATAGTGATAGTTCTTATTGAATGTGAAAAGGAAGTAACCATTTACTTCCTTATGATGATGTAAAAATGACAGACACTTTACAAATGGTGGTAAAGAGGCAGGTATTCAAAATAGATTTAGACCTTTAATCAGGGAGGCTTCTATAGACTCAATACATTTTATAGAAAATAATACCTTGCATTTTGAATGTAGTTAGCAGTTACTCATACATGTGCATCAGTTTGATGCTCACATCAACCTTGGGAGGTGGGCTTGTATTAACCCTAAATTTTCTGATGATGTAACTGAGGTTTAGGATTTTAAATCTCAAAGGTTAAAACAGATCAGAAAAAAAAAATCTGTGAAAAATGTGTATGTACGTCAGATTAAATAAGGTTGACCAACTACCTTTTCACCAGTTGCCCTCATATTAATGCCAAATATTTCATGTATTGTATTTATAAGGTAGAATATTCTAGATATAAATTTCAAAGATTCAGGCCTTCCCAACTATATCTAATTCCTATAATCATAACTTTAAAATTCTCTGACATGTACTACAAGGTGTAATTTCAAGTTCTCAGATTCTCGCTCTGGCTTTTCATATGAAGGCTGTGGGATAACCTTCCAGAGCAGCTCTGCCATTAACATTTACGTTAACCTTCATCAGTTTTTCTGTCAAAGACAGCTTGCTTTTCATTTCACCTACATCTGTCTTGATTCGAATAACCTTTATTGGTACTTAGTTTATAACCTTTGGGGATTCATTTTTTTGAAGATATTAGTTTATTGCAACGTTGGAGAAACAAAGAAATACCTTCAACAGGGATGTCTGCCACATGGGCATGGAGAGAACAAATCGTCGCTTGTCCCTTAAAGGCTGGTGGCTACTTACATCACCACAATCAGAGCACCATTCCTGTATTTCAGTATGCCCTATGGTGTAATATGGTCAGTAAATTTGTAAAGTGTTATATGCCATAATAAATAGCGCCCTATACTTCTGCATCAGCATACCTATCTACCATAAATATTTGTGTTAAGCCCCTTGATAACAGAGGCCATGGCTACTTTGCTCACCCCTGTCCTTCCCAGTGCCTATCAGATACCAATACATAGCAAACACTCAACAAACACATAGTAACTGTGTGAATGTGTCTACATCCCTCATGGGGGACTCAAAATTCACATTTATTATGAATAAATGCAGAAATAAATAAGGAGCATTGGAAATCCTTCAGTTTACCTTCAGTGGATTTGCACTCATGCCTCTTTCTCTCTAGGATTTCTAATGAAAAATGTATAACATACTGAAAAGTTGAAATAGTTTTACAAAGAACCCCCATATAACCATCATCTAGATTCTGTAAATAATGTTTTACTCTACTTGCTTTATTAAGTGTCTAGCCATCCCTGTGTCTCCCATCATCCATAGCCTTTTTAAAATTTCTTTTAGATTTCAAAATAAAATTGCAGACAGCCATACATGCCCCCTCAACTGCTTCACTATACATACCAACAAGAACTCAACATTTATGATTTTTTTATCTTTTGAAATAAATCTTACATATAAGGAAATTAATCTTATGAATGCATTCCATGTGGGGCATCTCAGTGGCTCAGTCAGTTAAGTGTCTGACTTTGGCTCAGGTCATGATGTCACGGTCACGAGTTTGAGCCCCATGTCAGGCTCTGTGCTGACAGCTCAGAGACTGGATCCTGCTTTGGATTCTGTGTCTCCCTCTCTCTCTGCCCCTCCCCTGCTCATGCTCTCTCTCTTTCTTTCAAAAATAAAATAAACGTTAAAAAAAAAAACAGAATGCATTCAGTGAGTGTGACATGCATATTCCTGTATAACCCAATCCTTTATCAAGAAATAGAATATTGGGGTGCCTGAGTGGCTCGATTAGTTAAGCTTCTGACTCTTGATTTCGGCTCGGGTCACGAACTTGTGAGTTCAAGCCCTGCACCAGGCTCCATGCTGACAGTGTGGAACCTGCTTGGGATCCTCTCTCCCTCTCTCTCTACCTCTTCCCCACTCATGTGCATGTGTTGCGCTCTCTCTCTCTCTCTCTCTCTCTCTCTCAAGAAGAAAAGAAAAGAGAAAAGAAAAGAAAAGAAAAGAAAAGAAAAGAAAAGAAAAGAAAAGAAAAGAAAAGAAATAGGATATCATGGTCTTTCCCAAAAGCCCTTCCCTACCCAACCAGATATAACCACAGATCTCATTTCTCCCATTTTTTTTGTTTGCCTTTCAAGCATTTCATAGCAGTGTGGATTCTTTTACATAACACACTTTTTTATTCTCAGCATAATGTTCTTAAGATTTATTCATATCATTTCCATTGTATTGTTTAACAAAATTCAAATGTTTTGAATCCAGGATCCAGTCTCTGAGCTGTCAGCGCAGAGCCTGACATGGGGCTCAAACTCGTGACCGTGACATCATGACCTGAGCCAGTACTTTCTAAATCAAGAATGTACTCTGGCCCAGCCTAACCATGAGGTGTCCGCTCTGTCCCTATCCCCATTGACCTCACCATGCTTCAGCCTCGTTGTCTTCTTTTCTCAAAAAAAAAAAAAAAAAAAATTTTATTGAAGTATAATTACCCACTAACTTAGTTTTAGGCATACAATATTGTGATTCAGCAATTCTATAAGTCACTCAGTGCTCATCAAGTTAAGTGTACTTTTAATCCTCTTTATCTAGTTCCCCCATTCCCCCACCCATACATTGCCTTCTAATGCCCCTGGAAATGCAAACTCCTTCTCTCAGATTGCTTTTGCTTGCACTTGTTGTTTCCTCCTCCTGGAACATGGTTCTACATATGTCAGCTTCCTCAGCCTTTAGGTCTTCACTCATCTGTCATTTCAGAGGCCTCTTTTCTTTCCAACCACCTCATCTGAAGTAGTCCCCTTGTCCCACATTATTTGCTGTCATAGTGTTTGTTATTAGCTCTTATCCCAAGCTCCAATTATCTTGCTTGTTGGCTTTTTTAAATCTTTTGTCTCCCCTATAAAAATATAAGATTTAATGGTCTAATGCCTATGTCTTTTCTGTTCATCTTTATATCTTCAGAATAAGCACAATTAGGGGCATGTGGTATTTTAACAGAATTTGTTGTGAAATATATTTAACTTAGGGGTTTTGTTCCCAAGCAATATACCTTGACAATATTAACACCCCTTGAACCTAGTTTTCTACAGAACAAAATTTAGTTTTGGTTGTTCCTAAAATGCAATCTCTCCATGGAAGAGATAATTCCTTAAACATTCTCAGTCATTTAGGTTTAGTGGGAATGACTTCATAATTTTATTCCTAAAGATATGTTTTGGCAAATAATAATATTTACTATCTTTGGCCTGTTGGTCTTCCTGAAGCACTTTGATGTACAGTGTCTTATTTGGTTCTGAAGCTTGGAGAGTTACATGTTATTATTAGAGACATTTTGCAGAAGAGAGCAAACGAGTCAGAAAAGGGAATTACTTATCTGAAATTACACATGTGGTTACAGGTGCAGCCATGATTCCCATTTTAGGTTTTAGGTTCCTTTCCACTGCTTTGTGCAGAAACACATTGGGACCCTCAGGAAAAGAGTGAATAAATCCACAAATTGCAAAGAGGGGGGGATAAGCTTTGCAAATACCAGCTTGCTCAATCTATTCAATAATCCTGTTTGAGAACCACTGCTCCCCCCACTATATTTTTTCCAGCTTTATTGGGGGTACAGTTGACATTTAAAAATTATATATATGTAAGGTATACAATATGATGTTTTGATGTTCATATACACTGTGAAATGGTCACCACAATTAGACTAATTAATATATCCATCTCCTTACAGAGTTAACCTTTTTTGGTGGTGGTGATAGTGGTGAGAAGAGTTAAAATCTTACCTCTTAGCAAATGTCAAAGATACAATAGAGTATTATTAACTGTAGTCACCACACTATCCATTAGTTTTCCAGAATTCCTTCATTCTGAATTACTGAAATGTTGCACACTTTGACCAACATCTCCCCATTTTCCCCACCCTTCAGCCCCATTCTATTCTCTGCTTTATGTGTTTAACTTTTTTAGATTTCAAATACAGGTAAGATTATGCAGTATTTATTTTTTTACATCTGAATTATTTCAATTAGTAATCACCTTCAGGTTTATCCATGGCGTATAAATGGCAGAATTTCTTTCTTTTTATGGCTTAATGATATTCGTGTGTGTGTGTGTGTGTGTGTGTGTGTGTGTGTGTGTATTGTATTTTCTTTATCCGTTCTTGTGTTGATGGGAAACAGATTGTTTGTATATTTTGGCCATTATGAATAATGTTGCAATGAACAGATGGGAGAACATATATCTCTTTGAGAAACTGATTTTATTTCCTTTGGATATATATTCGGAGGTGGGATTGCTGGATTACTTGTAGTTCTATTTTTAATTTTTTGAGGAACCTCCATACTGTTTTCCATAATGGCTGCACTGAGTTACACTCACACCAATAGTGTACAAGAGTTCCCTTTTCTTTACATCCTTACTAATACTTGTTTTACTTTACCTTTTTCATAATAGCCATTTTAATAGGTGTGAAATACTAACTCATTGTGGTTTTGTATTGCATTTCTCTACTAGTGATGGTTAGCATCTTTTCATATACCTGTTGGCCATTCATGTCATTTTTTGAGAAATGTCCATTCAGGTCCTTTGCCCACTTTTTAGTCAGCTTGTTTTTTTTTCTTTTGAGTATCCGAGTTTGTTATATATTTTGGGTATTAACTTCTTGTCAGATATATGGTTTGCAAATATTTTCTTCCATTTCATAGTCTCTTCATTCTGATGATTATTTCCATTGTTGTGTAGACCTGTACCACACACCACACACATCCATGGCAAACTCTGTAGTGTTATAAACTGACCATAAAAAATAAGCTTGTGTAGTGTACTTTCCATGAGTAAAGCCATACACACTCAGATGTGTGAATCAGCATCACAGAGTGAAAGAAATCCTCCAAGAAATACCAGGGACTGTATTTGATCTTGAGAATACAAAGATGAAAAACAGACAGTTCCTGTCCTTTTTAAAATTACATCTAAAAATGAGACAGACAAAAACATATATAAATTATGCCTTATGAAAGATACAGAGTACATGTGTATAAGAGACGTCTAATTTACATTAGTGGGTCAGAGGTTCTCTGCCTTAAGGCAACATTAAAGTTCAAATATAAAGACTCTACAAGTTAGCCAGATGAAAGGTGGTGGAAAAGTGTTCTAGGCAAAGAAAATCATGTAAACAAAGGCCCTAAGAGGATAAGGCCTGAAGTTTTCAAATAACCGAATTGCCTAGTCTAGGTCTAGAATATAGAAGAGTCAGACATGTAGAGAAGGACTGGATTATGCACGGTCATTCCAAGTCAGTGAGTTACGAATTTTTCCTACCTATAGCAGAAAACCACTGAAGAGAGGTGGACAGTAGAATTATAGTAACGACTGTGGGTTCTGAACTTCACCAATTTACTTAACCTTTCTAAGGTTTCATTTCCTCGTTTGTAAAATGGGAGTGATACCTGTGTTTATTTCATTGCATTATTGAAAGCAATAACAAAAGCAATACATAAAATAATACAGGAAATCTTTATAGATTTATGCTTACCACATTATCATCATAATTATTTTAGCTATTTTATAATAATATCATGTTCTTTTATATTTATTGAAGATTGTAACATTGATTATGATTGATAAAAGAGCTAAATAAAAAAGAAGCAGCAAGTACAGTTCTGGTTTTCTGGCATGAAAATCAGCTGGATAGACAGTTGTTAGGTCTAGCATAGATATACTTGGGAAGTCAGACAGGGGACCTGGAATGGAGATCTAACTTTGAGAATCACTGAAATATAGATGACATTTAAAATGCAGATGAGATTTTCTGGGGAGGGAATGTTCAATAAGAAAAAAGTAGGACCAGCACTGAAACACAGAACAACCCCAAATGACACATCAACTTGGAGAAGAAGAGATATTAAGAACACTGAGCTTAGAGATAGATGGGAAAAGACCAGGACAATGAAGCCATGGGAAGAGAATGATCTAAGGAGATAAGAAGGGTCAGCTGTCCTAAATGCTTTCAGATGAGTTCTGAAAAAAAGTCTGCTGGATTCAGCACAAACGTGATTATTGGTAACATTGGTGAGAATGATTTTTTTTAAGTTTATTTATTTTGAGAGAAGTAGAGCGTGAGTGGGTGATGGCAGAGAGAGAGAGGGAGATACAGAATCCGAAGCAGGCTCCAGGCTCTGAGCTTTCAGCACAGAGCCCACGTGGGGCTCGAACTCATGATGAAACTATGAGATCATGACCTGAGCTGAATTCAACAGTTGGATGCTTAACCAACTGAGCCACCCAGGCACCCCTAGAATAATTTTTTAAAAGTGGTAAGGGTAGGAACAGATTGGAGGAGCAAAGAGTGAAAGAGAGGAGCAGAGGAGGCAGCAGATCCAGAAACAGGGTTTGAGAATCTTGGCTGTGGAGAAGATTAAAGAATAGGGTAGTTGTTGAAGGTTCTGAGTTGAAGAGAAAGTTTTAATAAAAAGGCAAATAGTGAAGTATTTAAAATATTTTGTTAGAGGATCACTGGGTGGCTCAGTCAACTTTAAGCGTCCAACTTCGGCTCAGGTCATGATTTCGTGGTCCGTGAGTTCAAGCCCTGTGACGGGCTCTGTGCTGACATCTCAGAGCCTGGAGCCTGCTTCGGATTCTGTGTCTCCCTCTGTCCCTGCCCCTCACCCACTCACTCGCTGTCTCTGTCTCTGTGTCTCTCTCGAAAAATAAACTTAAAAAAATTTAAACATTTTATTAGATATTTTTCAAACTACAAGCTTAATATGCACCTACTTAAAGCAACACAACAAAAGATTAAAAAGGCAAAGTTCATCGTCCCCCTCTTATTTGCTCTCATTCCTCACTCGACCACACAGATCTCCCAACCAACTTTAACAGGATGGTGCACCTGTGTTTCTTCACTCATAAAGACATATGCAAACACATATACTCATATAAAGAACATACTAGGAATTGTTTTGTTTTTACCTAAATGGAATCATACCATATACATTTGTTTCCATTTTCTTTCAACAGCATCACCTCTACAGATAAAAGTAAAACTCTTTTCTCTAATTTTTTTATACTGATGTATAAACATATATTTCATTTTGTATGTAGACATATCACATATCTCACATTCAGTTTTTCTTTTATATGCATTTTTTTTTTTGTTTTTGTTGTTGCCTCTTCCTTCCCACACCTCTGGTCTGTCACTCCTAGCCTTTGTAGATTTGTTTATAATTGAGTGCTCATTATTTCACAGACTTGTTCATTCTCAGATAATCTCTTCTACCTTTTGTTTATTGTAACATGTTCATCTCATTTCTGTAAGATGACTTACATACATTCAAATAATAAAGCATAAAGACCTTAGTAACACATTTTCTTTTTCTTAAGAATTACCATCCTTAGGTGACTAAAACAGAAATAAAAAACAAAGAAGTCCATATACCTTTAATAAATAAATATATAGAGTTCAAAAATTATAATGCAAGTTAGTATTCCTGGAAATCTATCTGAAGATCTTGGAAATGCTTTACAGTTGCTAATTAAGCCTCTCCATGCCAGCCAGTTTAACTAAGGAATATATAGTAACCTCACAGAGGGACCATTTCATCCAACTCAAGTGTTCTCCCCTGGAGTAGAATAAAATAACTGTGTGATAACCCAGAGTAACACTGAACTGCATCTTAAGATGGAAAATGAATGGTTTTATTAGAGCCAAATGAATCTGCCAAGGGAGTTTATACAGAATGTGTTTTAGATTTAGAATTTGCATGGCATGCTAGTTTTTATCGCTATTAATATGCTATTATGAAGTTGGATGCTTGGTGTTTTAAAGTGCCTCCTGATCGTAAATTAGTCAACACATAAAATGCTTTTGAAGTAGCATCCCAATTTTCCAGTTGAGATCTCTACATCCCAAGGTGATTAAATGACTCTCATCAGGTGTTTCAATTTCTGTACTTCACTCCTTTGCATCTTTCTTCATAAAGGAACATGCTTTGCAGTATCTACTTTATTCCACATCCAGAATTAAACAGGTTCTTGCACATGTGATCACATTTATGTCACATCATTATGTGAAGTAGGCATGATTTGCCTCCAGTTTGAAGGCAAGGAGACTAAGGTTTATATGATTTGCAAAAGAAGGTCAACAGCTGCTAAGCCGGCAAAGCCACAATTGTGAACACCAGTCTTTGGGATGCCAACACCTGAAACTTTTCTTCCAGGCCACACTGCGTTCTTCACACCCACGTATGTGACATAGTTCATGAACTTGGTTTGGTATGCATGCGTAATGTTTCTATATTGGTGATGACATTTAAACACAGTTGATTTTTTTAAGTTTACTTATTTCTTTTGAGAGAAACAGAGACAGCAAGAGTAGGGGAGGGACAGGTGGTGGAGAGGGGTGTGTGTGTGTGAGAGAAAGAGAGAGAGAGAGAGAGAGAGAGAGAGAGAGAGAGAGAGAGAGATATTCCCAAGCAGGCTCCATGTTGCCAGCACAGAGCCCAAAGTGGGGCTCAAACCCACAAAACTGTGAGATCACGACCTGAGCCAAAACCAGGAGTCAGATACTTAACCCACTGAGCCACCCAGGTGCCCCTAAACACATTTTAAATATTAGGCCCTGGACATACATTACACATTATACTGAGGCAAAGAAATATTCCACCTACTGGAAGACATAGCAAGTCACATTTGACAGGTTGTGTGGATAATCCTGTTACAGGTGAGAGAGTGCATAATGGTAAACTATGTAATCTACCATATTTCCAAACATAAAGCTAAATCTCAGCATTTCTGGCTGAATTGCCAAAACTCTGTAATCTGGACATGTCCTGTCAGCTCAACCATAGTTATCATCACCATCTGAAATAATCCATTTGCTTAGCCCACACCACATTGTTATCTCCTGCTCATTACCCATCCTCTTTCCTCCACCTGGGATATTTTCTTTCTTTCTTCCTTACATTAAATACATTTCACTTAACCTTTCTTAACTTCCTATTCCGTTACATTGCAACATATGACTGAGCTTTGGCAGTGGAATATGGGAGAAAGTGATTTTTCTACATAGAGGCCAAGCAATAAAATACCCTGTATGATCCCATGTTAAAAATGGCAAAGTCATGAGACAGAAAGAATCTGGATCCCTGAGCACCACTTGAATGAATGCTGTCAGACTAAGTAGCTTGACCTAATCAAACCAGAAATGTATCGAGAGAATCCTGGGAAGATGGCGGCGTAGGAGGACGCTGGGCTCACTGCGCATCCTGCTGATCACTTAGATTCCACCTAGACCTGCTTAAATAACCCAGAAAACTGCCAGAAGACTAGCAGAATGGAGTCTCTGGAGCCAAGCGCAGACAAGAGGCCCACGGAAGAGGGTAGGAAGGGCGGAGAGGCGGTGTGCTCTGCACGGACTGGCGGGAGGGAGCCGTGGCGGAGGGGCGGCCTGCCGGCCAAGCAGAGCCCCAGAATCTGGCTTGCAAAAATGGAGGGGCCGGATGGAGTGTGTTCAGACAGCGAGCATGACTTAACATCTGGAAGGTTATAAGTTAACAGCTCTGCTCGGAGAACAGGAGGGCTGGAAGAAATGGGAGGGAGAGTTGTTGAGCCCTGGACGACAGAGCTCAGCTTGGCGGGGAACGGAGGCACTCGCCAGCGCCATCTCCCTCGCCCATCCCCCAGCTAAAATCCCAAAGGGAACCAGTTCCTGCCAGGGAACTTGCTGGCACTGCACAAACACCCAATGCTGTGCTTCTGCAGATCTAAGCCTCCGGCAGGTCTGATTCCCTCCTGGTGCCACGGGGCACCTCCCGAAGTGGATCTCCGAAGGATAAGCGAGCTGAGCCTGCCCCTCCCGCTCCTGTGCACCTTGCCGATCCACCCCAGCTAATACGCCAGATCCCCAGCACCACAAGCCTGGCAATGTGCAAGTAGCCCAGACGGGCCACACCACCCCACAGTGACTCCCACCCCTAGGAGAGGGGAAGAGAAGGCACACACCAGTCTGACTGTGGCCCCAGTGGTGGGCTGGGGGCAGACATCAGGTCAGACTGAGGCCCCGCCCACCAATGCAAGTTATTCAAGACAGCACAGGGAAGTGCCCCCCAGTCCCGCACCACTCCAGGGACTATCCAAAATGACGAAACGGAAGAATTCTCCTCAAAAAAACGTCCAGGAAATAACAACAGCTAAGGAACTGATCAAAAACGATTTAAACAATATAACAGAAAGTGCATTTAAAATAATAGTCATAAAATTAATCACTGGGCTTGAAAACAGTTTGAAGGACAGCAGAGAATCTCCTGCTACAGAGTTCAAGGGACTAAGAAACAGCCAGGAGGAGCTAAAAAATGCTATCAATGAACTGCAAAATAAAATGGAGACAACCACAGCTCGGATTGAAGAGACAGAAGAGAGAATAGGTGAACTAGAAGATAAAATTATGGAAAAAGAAGAAGCTGAGAAAGAGATAAAAAAATCCAGGAGTATGAGGGGAAAATTAGAGAACTAAGTGATGCACTAAAGAGAAATAATCTACACATAATTGGTATTCCAGAGGAAGAAGAGAGAGGGAAAGGTGCTGAAGGTGTACTTGAAGAAATAATAGCTGAGAACTTCCCTGATCCGGGGAAGGAAAAAGGCATTGAAATCCAAGAGACACAGAGAACTCCCTTTAGACGTAACTTGAATCGATCTTCTGTACGACATATCATAGTGAAACTGGCAAAATACAAGGATAAAGAGAAAATTCTGGAAGCAGCTAGAGATAAACGTGCTCTAACATATAAAGGGAGACCTATAAGACTCGTGACCGATCTCTCTACTGAAACTTGGCAGGCCAGAAAGGAATGGCAGGAGATCTTCAATGTGATGAACAGAAAAAAATATGCAGCCGAGAATCCTTTATCCAGCAAGTCTGTCGTTTAGAATAGAAGGAGAGATAAAGGTCTTCCCAAACAAACAAAAACTGAAGGAATTCATCACCACTAAACCAGCCCTACAAGAGATCCTAAGGGGATCCTGTGAGACAAAGTACCAGACACATCGCTACAAGCATGAAACCTACAGACATCACAATTACTCTAAACCCATATCTTTCTATAATAACACTGAATATAAATGGACTAAATGCGCCAACCAAAAGACATAGCGTATCAGAATGGATAAAAAAAACAAGACCCATCTATTTGCTATCTACAAGAGACTCATTTTAGACCTGAGGACACCTTCAGATTGAGAGTGAGGGGATGGAGAACTATTTATCCTGCCACTGGAAGTCAAAGGAAAGCTGGAGTAGCCATACTTATATCAAACAAACTGGACTTTAAATTAAAGGCTGTAACAAGAGATGAAGAAGGGCATTATATAATAATCTATCCATCAGGGTCTATCCATCAGGAAGAGCTAACAATTATAAATGTCTATGCACCGAATAAAGGAGCCCCCAAATATATAAAACAATTACTAACAAACATAAGCAACCTTATTGATGAGAATGTGGTCATTGCAGGGGACTTTAACACTCCACTTACAGAAATGGATAGATCATCTAGACACATGGTCAATAAAGAAACAAGGGCCCTAAATAATACATTGGATCAGATGGACTTGACAGATATATTTAGAACTCTGCATCCCAAAGCAACAGAATATACTTTCTTCTCGAGTGCACATGGAACATTCTCCAAGATAGATCGCATACTGGGTCACAAAACAGCCCTTCATAAGTTTACAAGAATTGAAATCATACCATGCATACTTTCAGACCATAATGCTATGAAGCTTGAAATCAACCACAGGAAAAAGTCTGGAAAACCTCCAAAAGTATGGAGGTTAAAGAACACCCTACTAAAGAATGAATGGGTCAACCAGGCAATTAGAGAAGAAATTAAAAATTATATGGAAACAAACAAAAATGAAAATACAACAAACACTTTGGGATGCAGCGAAGGCAGTCCTGAGAGGAAAATACATTGCAATCCAGGCCTATCTTCAAGAAACAAGAAAAATCCCAAATACAAAATCTAACAGCATACCTAAAGGAAATAGAAGCAGAACAGCAAAGGCAGCCTAAAGCCAGCAGAAGAAGAGAAATAATAAAGATCAGAGCAGAAATAAACAATATGGAATCTAAAAAAACTGTAGAGCAGATCAACGAAACCAAGAGTTGGTTTTTTGAAAAAATAAACAAAATTGATAAACCTCTAGCCAGGCTTCTCAAAAAGAAAAGGGAGATGACCCAAATAGATAAAATCATGAATGAAAATGGAATTATTACAACGAATCCCTCAGAGATACAAGCAATTATCAGGGAATACTATGGAAAATTATATGCCAACAAACTGGACAACCTGGAAGAAATGGACAAATTCCTAAACACCTACACCCTTCCAAACTCAATCAGGAGGAAATAGAAAGCTTGAACAGACCCATAACCAGCAAAGAAATTGAATCAGTCATCAAAAATCTCCCAACAAATAAGAGTCCAGGACCAGATGGCTTCCCAGGGGAGTTCTACCAGACATTTAACGCAGAGATAATACCTATCCTTCTCAAGCTATTCCAAAAAATAGAAAGGGAAGGAAAACTTCCAGACTCATTCTATGAAGCCAGTATTACTTTGATTCCTAAACCAGACAGAGACCCAGGAAAAAAAGAGAACTACAGGCCAATATCCCTGATGAACATGGATGCAAAAATTCTCAATAAGACACTAGCAAATCAAATTCAACAGCATATAAAAAGAATTATTCACCATGATCAAGTGGGATTCATTCCTGGGCTGCAGGGCTGGTTCAACATTCACAAATCAATCAATGTGATACATCACATTAATAAAAGGAAAGATAAGAACTATATGATCCTGTCAATCGATGCAGAAAATGCATTTGACAAAATTCAGCATCCTTTCTTAATAAAAACCCTCGAGAAAGTCGGATAGAAGGAACATACTTAAACATCGTAAAAGCCATTTATGAAAAGCCCACAGCTAACATCATCCTCAATGGGGGAAAACTGAGAGCTTTTTCCCTGAGATCAGGAACACGACAGGGATGTCCACTCTCACTGCTGTTGTTTAACATAGTGTTGGAAGCTCTAGTATCAGCAATCAGACAACAAAAGGAAATCAAAGGCATCAAAATTGGCAAAGATGAAGTCAAGCTTTCACTTTTTGCAGATGACATGATATTATACATGGAAAATCCGATAGACTCCATCAAAAGTCTGCTAGAACTGATATGTGACTTTAGCAAAGTTGCAGGATACAAAAACAATGTACAGAAATCAGTTGCATTCTTATACACTAATAATGAAGCAACAGAAAGACAAATAAAGAAACTGATCCCATTCACAATTGCACCAAGAAGCATAAAATACCTAGGAATAAATCTAACCAAAGATGTACAAGATTTGTATGTTGAAAATATAGGAAGCTTATGAAGGAAATTGAAGAAGATATAAAGAAATGGAAAAAACATTCCGTGCTCATGGATTGGAAGAATAAATATTGTCAAAATGTCAATACTACCCAAAGCTATCTACACATTCAATGCAATCCCAATCAAAATTGCACCAGCATTCTTCTTGAAACTAGAACAAGCAGTCCTAAAATTCATATGGAACCACGAAAGGCCCGAATAGCCAAAGTAATTTTGAAGAAGACCAAAGCAGGAGGCATCACAATCCCAGACTTTAGCCTCTACTACAAAGTTGTAATCATCAAGACAGCATGGTATTAGCACAAAAACAGACACATAGACCAATGGAATAGAATAGAAACCGCAGAACTAGACCCACAAAGGTATGGCCAACTAATCTTTGAAAAGCAGGAAAGAACATCCAATGGAAAAAAGACAGTCTCTTTAACAAATGGTGCTGGGAGAACTGGACAGCAACATGCAGAAGGTTGAAACTAGACCACTTTCTCACACCATTCACAAAAATAAACTCAAAATGGATAAAGGACCTGAATGTGAGACAGGAAACCATCAAAACCCTAGAGGAGAAAGCAGGAAAAGACCTCTCTGACCTCAGCCGTAGCAATTTCTTACCTGACACATCCCCAAAGGCAAGGGAATTAAAAGCAAAAATGAACTACTGGGACCTTATGAAGATACAAAGCTTCTGCACAGCAAAGGAAACAACCAACAAAACTAAAAGGCAACCAATGGAATGGGAAAAGATATTTGCAAATGACATATCAGACAAAGGGCTAGTATCCAAAATCTATAAAGAGCTCACCAAACTCCACACCTGGAAAACAACCCAGTGAAGAAATGGGCAGAAAACATGAATAGACACTTCTCTAAAGAAGACATCCAGATGGCCAACAGGCACATGAAAAGATGCTCAACGTCGCTCCTCATCAGGGAAATACAAATCAAAACCACACTCAGATATCACCTCACGCCAGTCAGAGTGGCCAAAATGAACAAATCAGGAGACTATAGATGGTGGAGAGGATGTGGAGAAACGGGAACCCTCTTGCATTGTTGGTGGTAATGCAAACTGGTGCAGCCACTCTGGAAAACAGTGTGGAGGTTCCTCAAAAAATTAAAAATAGACCTACCCTATGACCCAGCAAAAGCACTGCTAAGAATTTACCCAAGGGATACAGGAGTACTGATGCATAGGGGCACTTGTACCCCAATGTTTATAGCAGCACTCTCAACAATAGCCAAATTATGGAAAGAGCCTAAATGTCCATCACCTGATGAATGGATAAAGAAATTGTGGTTTATATACACAATGGAGTACTACGTGGCAATGAGAAAGAATGAAATATGGCCCTTTGTAGCAACATGGATGGAACTGGAGAGTGTGATGCTAAGTGAAATAAGCCATACAGAGAAAGACAGATACCATAAGTTTTCACTCTTATGTGGATCCTGAGAAACTTAACAGAAACCCATGGGGAGGGGAAGGAAAAAAAAAAAAAAAGGAAGTAGAGTGGGAGAGAGCCAAAGCATAAGAGACTTAAAAACTGAGAACAAACTGAGGGTTGATGGGGGGTGGGAGGGAGGGGAGAGTGGGTGATGGGTATTGAGGAGGGCACCTTTTGGGATGAGCACTGGGTGTTGTATGGAAACCAATTTGACAATAAATTTCATATATTGAAAAAATAAATAAATAAAAATAAATTAATTGAAAAAAAAACCCAGAAATGTATCACACCACACACACACACACACACACACACACACACACACACACACAATTGGAAAAACTAAAAAACCAATAGAGAATATAAACATTAAATCCTACAACGTAATTTATTAAACTTAAAGAACACAGAAAAATATCAAAGGAAGGGGAAATAAACAGAAATACTATAGCCTAATACCCAAACATACTAATAATTAGATTGAATTACATGGCAGTGGTCATCAAGCTAGATTAAAAAATCAGGACTCTATGATACGCTATTTATATGGGATGTGTGTTAAATATAAAGACACACATAGGTTGAAAGTACAAAGATGTAAAATGATATGTCAAGCAAATACTAAGCACATGAAGACCAATGAAGTTATGCTAATTTCAGACCAAGTGAACTTTTGTCATTATATCAACTTACAACTAAAATTGAACTGTATAATGTTAAATGTCAGTTCACCACACCATAATAATCCTGAATGTATATGTATCTATAACAAAATTTTATATACATAAACCCAACACTGGCAGAACCAGAGGGAGAAATTAACAAATCTAACAAATTAGGGATTTTAACACTTTTCTCAAATAGTTTTAGTCCAAAGTACAGGAAGGAGGGTGGAGAGGCGAAACACATATCTACACTTCCCAGAAGTTGGACACATTACTTCCACGTACATTCATGGTCAACATTTAGTCTCAAGTGCATACCTGGCTATAAGAGAGCCTGAAAAATGATTTTTTTTTAGTCCAGATGACTTAGCATATATGTATACATATATGATATGTATGTATGTGTATGTATGTATATGTGTGTATGTGTGTGTATATGATGCATGTGTGTGCATCTATATCATATATAATATATATGTTTATGTATTATATTTATGTATGTATAAATAGAACCCATACCTGTTACCATAAAAGAGGGCAGAATGGATATCTATCGGGTGCCAATTAATTGTCTCTGCCACAGGAGTGATAAAAGAATTATGTAGTTCCTGTTGGAGAAACATGTATGTATGTACTTAAAAGCACAAATAGTAAATTTAAATTAACACCCTGAAGGTAAGTTTGGCCTCTGGGTAAAAATAACTTGCAACTTCCTGAAACAAAAAGAAAATTCTAGGCTATTTTTATTGACAAACATAGCTTCAAAAATACTAAGTAACAGCGTTTAGGAGCACCTGGGTGCCTCAGTCGGTTAAGCATCCGGCTTCAACTCGGGCCATGATCTTCTAGTTCCTGAGTTCAAGCCCCACATTGGGCTCTGTGCAGACAGCTCAGAGCCTGGAGCCTGTTTCCGATTCTGTGTCTCCCTCTCTCTCTCTGCCTCTCCCCTGTCACACACTGTCTCTCTCTCCCTCTCTCCCCCTCTCTCTCCCTCTCAAAAATAAATAAACATTAAAAAAATATGTAATAGTGTTTTAAAATCAATATATTGAAATTTCTATTCTCGGACTATTAAGAACTGTATAAATAATGGTTGTAAGAATGGTAATATAATTAGTCAAAAAAAAAAAGAAATGAGAAAATAGGATAAAAAGAAAAAGAAGTACATTGTTATTATCAGACACTATAATTGTGTACAAAGTTAATACATGTGAATACAAGAACATCTACAAAATATACAAATAAGACTTCATCAAGATTGTTGAAACAAGACCATAGGAAAAAAATCAGTAAGCTTCCTATACACTAGTAACAAAGATGTATTTAAAAATTCACAAACTATAACATGCAAAGAAATAAATCTAATAAAAGATGCATAAGACGTACATGGAGAAACTCTTTAAAATGTATTAGAAGTCATAAAAGGAGATGAGAATAAGTACATTGACATATAACAGATGGAGAGCTCAAAATAACGATATCCAGATAATTGAAATGTAATTCAATTTTATCAATTTCAACAAAAATTCTGAACAATGTTTATGTAAATCATAATAAATTCATAAAATATATATGAAAGAGCAAGTGTACTAGAATTGCAAAGACTTTTTTTTAAGTTGATTTATTTTGAGAGAGAGAAAGGCCAGGTACCTGAGTGCAGTGGAGGGGCAGAGAGGGAAAGAGAGAGAATCCCAAAAGGCTTTGCACTGCTAGTGTAGAGCCCAAAGCAGAGCTTAGAACTCATGAACCATGAGATCACAACCTGAGGCAAAATCAAGAGTCAGATGCTTAACCAATTAAACCACCCAGTTGCCCCCAAAATTTATTATTGTTAAAGAAAAATATAAGTAATGAATTTAGGATGTTTAGAAGCAAACTATTACTTAAGCAAGGCACTTAAAAAATAATAAGTCACAAAAGATAAGATCAAGAGTTTTGAATTCCTCATAATATAACATTTAAAGCAAAACAAAATGACACCAACAAAAATGGTTTTTTAAGAAGAAACTGGAGAATTATACCCACAATCTATATTTTTCACAATCCTGTTAAAAAAAAAATGAGAACCAAGGATATGAATGCATCATACACAGAAGAAACAATTTCATCCACCTAAAATATGTAAAAATAATCAACCACACTGGCTAAGGAGGGAAAGGCAAAGAGAGTGACCAACTATACTAAAGGGGTAGATCAGTTAAGTAAGAAGAGGACTGGGTTTTGAATTTGTAAATATGAAGTCACAGGTACAGCATTGGGCAGAGTGTTATAGATGAAAACCTGATTGGTATGAGTTCAGGAACAAGTGAAAAGAGAGGAATCAGAGACTATTTTCTTAAAAGAGAGAACAGGTTAATAGGACAGTGGATGAAGAGAAATGTGGGCTCAAGAAAGGTTTGTAATTTTTTTTTTTATAGTACAGCATGTTTGTATTGATGGAAAAAATGATTCCATAGAGAGAGAATATGTACGAGGCAGGGGCAGGGAAGAATTTCTAGAGCAATGTCCCAGGTGAAAGCCTACTGCATGTGGGAAGGAGTTGACTTTAGAAACACAGGCAGTTGATTATTTAAAGGTCAGTAGAGAAGTACACACAGCACAGGTGCAGGGGTGTCGGCAGGTGTTCTAACAGGAGGGTGTAGAACCTCTCTTCATAATTGGTTTCATTT